>NC_088854.1:52030257-52344424 GCF_963853765.1 Magallana gigas
TATTCCTATGTAAAACTAGATCCCCCGATTGTGGCCCCACCCTACTCCTGGGGACTATGATTAGAACAAACTTGAATCTAAACTACCTGAGGATGCTTCCATTCTGATTTCATTTTTTCTGGCCTAATAGTTTTTGAGAAGAGGTTTTTAAAGATTTTCTCTATATATTCCTATGTACATTTAAAAATCCATTCCCCCATTGTGGGGCACCCTACCCCCAGGGACTATGATTTGAACAAACTTGAATCTACACTACCTGAGGATGATTCCACTTTAAATTGGGCTTTTTTGGCCCAATAGTTTTTGAGAAGAAGATTTTTAAAGATTTTCTCTATATATTCCTATGTAAAACTTGATCCCCCGATTGTGGCCCCAACCTACCCCCACAGACCATGATTTGAAGAAACTTGAATCTTCACTATCTGAGGATGCTCCCATTTAAATTTGAGCCGGCTGGCCTGATAGTTTTTGAGAAGAAGATTTTTAAAGATTTTCTCTTTATATTCCTATGTAAAAATCCATTCTCCCGTTGTAGCCCCACCCTACCCACAGGAACTATGATTTGAACAGACATGAATATACACTACCTGTGAATGCTTCGACTTTCATTTGAACTTTTCTGGCCTAATAGTTTTTGAGAAGAAGATTTTTAAAGATTTTCTCTTTATATTCCTATGTAAAAACCCATTCTCCCGTTGTAGCCCCACTCTACCCACAGGAACTATGATTTGAACAGACATGAATATACACTACCTGAGGATGCTTCCATTTTAATTTGAACTTTTCTGGCCTAATAGTTTTTGAGAAGAAGATTTTTAAAGATTTTCTCTATATATTCCTATGTAAAACATGATCCCCCTATTGTGGCCCCACCCTACCCCCGGGGACCATGATTTGAACAAACTTGAATCTACACTACCTGAGGATGCTTCCATTTTGATTTCAATTTTTCTGGCCTAATAGTTTTTGAGAAGGATATTTTTAAAGATTTTCTCTATATATTCCTATGTAAAACTTGATCCCCCGATTGTGCCCCCCCCCTACTCCTGGGTACCATGATTAGAACAAACTTTAATCTACACTACCTGAGGATGCTTCCATTCTGATTTCATTTTTTCTGGCCTTATAGTTTTTGAGAAGAGATTTTTAAAGATTTTCTCTATATACTCCTATGTACATTTAAAAATCCATTCCCCCATTGTGGGGCACCCTACTCCTGGGGACTATGATTTGAACAAACTTGAATCTACACTACCTGAGGATGATTCCACTTTAAATTGGGCTTTTTTGGCCTAATAGGTTTTGAGAAGAAGATTTTTAAAGATTTTCTCTATATATTCCTATGTAAAACTTGATCCCCCGATTGTGGCCCCAACCTACCCCCACGGACCACGATTTGAAGAAACTTGAATCTTCACTATCTGAGGATGCTCCCATTTAAATTTGAGCCGGCTGGCCTGATAGTTTTTGAGAAGAAGATTTTTAAATATTTTCTCTTTATATTCCTATGTAAAAATCCATTCTCCCGTTGTAGCCCCACCCTACCCACAGGAACTATGATTTGAACAGACTTGAATATACACTACCTGAGGATGCTTCCATTTTAATTTGAACTTTTCTGGCCTAATAATTTTTGAGAAGAAGATTTTTAAAGATTTTCTCTTTATATTCCTATGTAAAACATGATCCCCCTATTGTGGCCCCACCCTACCCCCGGGGACCATGATTTGAACAAACTTGAATCTACACTACCTGAGGATGCTACCATTTTGATTTCAATTTTTCTGGCCTAATAGTTTTTGAGAAGAAGATTTTTAAAGATTTTCTCAATATATTCCTATGTAAAACTTGATCCCCCGATTGTGGCCCCCACCCTACTCCTGGGTACCATGATTAGAACAAACTTGAATCTACACTACCTGAGGATGCTTCCATTCTGATTTCATTTTTTCTGGCCTAATAGCTTTTGAGAAGAGATTTTTAAAGATTTTCTCTATATATTCCTATGTACATTTAAAAATCCATTCCCCCATTGTGGGGCACCCTACCCCCAGGGACTATGATTTGAACAAACTTGAATCTACACTACCTGAGGATGATTCCACTTTAAATTGGGCTTTTTTGGCCCAATAGTTTTTGAGAAGAAGATTTTTAAAGATTTTCTCAATATATTCCTATGTAAAACTTGATCCCCCGATTGTGCCCCCCCCCCCTACTCCTGGGTACCATGATTAGAACAAACTTGAATCTACACTACCTGAGGATGCTTCCATTCTGATTTCATTTTTTCTAGCCTTATAGTTTTTGAGAAGAGATTTTTAAAGATTTTCTCTATATATTCCTATGTACATTTAAAAATCCATTCCCCCATTGTGGGGCACCCTACCCCCAGGGACTATGATTTGAACAAACTTGAATCTACACTACCTGAGGATGATTCCACTTTAAATTGGGCTTTTTTGGCCTAATAGGTTTTGAGAAGAAGATTTTTAAAGATTTTCTCTATATATTCCTATGTAAAACTTGATCCCCCGATTGTGGCCCCAACCTACCCCCACGGACCACGATTTGAAGAAACTTGAATCTTCACTATCTGAGGATGCTCCCATTTAAATTTGAGCCGGCTGGCCTGATAGTTTTTGAGAAGAAGATTTTTAAAGATTTTCTCTTTATATTCCTATGTAAAAATCCATTCTCCCGTTGTAGCCCCACCCTACCCACAGGAACTATGATTTGAACAGACTTGAATATACACTACCTGAGGATGCTTCCATTTTAATTTGAACTTTTCTGGCCTAATAATTTTTGAGAAGAAGATTTTTAAAGATTTTCTCTTTATATTCCCATGTAAAACATGATCCCCCTATTGTGGCCCCACCCTACCCCCGGGGACCATGATTTGAACAAACTTGAATCTACACTACCTGAGGATGCTACCATTTTGATTTCAATTTTTCTGGCCTAATAGTTTTTGAGAAGAAGATTTTTAAAGATTTTCTCAATATATTCCTATGTAAAACTTGATCCCCCGATTGTGCCCCCCCCCCTACTCCTGGGTACCATGATTAGAACAAACTTGAATCTACACTACCTGAGGATGCTTCCATTCTGATTTCATTTTTTCTGGCCTTATAGTTTTTGAGAAGAGATTTTTAAAGATTTTCTCTATATATTCCTATGTACATTTAAAAATCCATTCCCCCATTGTGGGGCACCCTACCCCCAGGGACTATGATTTGAACAAACTTGAATCTACACTACCTGAGGATGATTCCACTTTAAATTGGGCTTTTTTGGCCCAATAGGTTTTGAGAAGAAGACTTTTAAAGATTTTCTCTATATATTCCTATGTAAAAATCCATTCCCCCATTGTGGCCCCACCCTATCCCCAGGGACTATAATTTGAACAAGCTTGAATCTACACTACCTGAGGATGCTTCCACTTTAAATTGGACTTTTCTGGCCTAATAGTTTTTGAGAAGAAGATTTTTAAAGATTTTCTCTATATATTCCTATGTAAAACTTGATCCCCCGATTGTGGCCCCACCCTACCCCCAAGGAACATGATTATTTTTTCCAGGTATTTATTTACAAAAGTACATGTTACAATATTAAAATGTATTTGTAGTAACAAATATATAATAATAATTAATATAATAGTGATAATAATAATAATAATAATAATGATAATGATAATAATAGTCATAGTAGTATTAATAACAGCTATTATATCTGACTAAGTACCATATATAAATATGAAGTTACAATGATATTTTTTATAAATCACAGTAATTTTTTTTTTACAAAGATAATATTATTATCGATTGATCTGAATAATGAGAAGTGTACAGAAATATTGAAGTTGATAGGTTGTAATAAGAAAAGCGTTTTGTAGGGAGGTAGATCCATCGTCATCACAGAGTCTCTTTTTTACCTCCCTACTATGTGAAAAACCATGGGCCAGGTCACCCATGGCAACATAAAATTATCTACAATTTATCCAAGAGCGTTTTGAAGAATGAAGAATATCTAGTATTTACGATACAATGTACAATTTCTAAGTATTTCTGAATGCATAATTTCAAATTACATACGATTCCTTCTGATGTTTCTGCAATATTTTCTAGTCTACAAAACATCTTATATTTGTAATTTTTTAATGCAACAAAAGATAAAAGTAAATTACATGTATACATGGCAGTTGTTTCATTTCTAACAGAGTAAAAACCAATAACTATGTGTTTCAATTTAACATCAAAACCAAAAATATTGCTCACTATCTTCCATGTATGTTGTACATTCACACACTCAAAAATAAGGTGGTGTGAATTTTCAACTTTTTCTGTACATATTTTACACATATAATCACAATTTTTATTAATCTTACTTACAAAATAATTATTTGAAAGTAAATTATTTAACAATTTATAATTAAATTCAGAAATCTTTTTGTCTTGTAACAAAAATTCTTTATTGTATTTTGATTGCATGTTTGGTTTTTGAAATTTCTTCTTTATAAAATGGTTATGGAAATCTTTAGTTGAGTATTTATTGTACGAGGGGGTATATAATTGTACTTGTTTCATATATCGGCAAACTCTAAAATCAAATTTGTTTTCATAATTCTTGAATATTGTTTTAATTATCTTATATTCGCACAACCAGTTATTTTTGCTTATCAATATGTCTGCTATTTCCTCGGGCGATTTTAAAGTTCCCGCATCAGAGTATATGTCCTTAACAAACAAAATATTACTTTTGAGCCATGTTCTGAAAAATATTGTTTTCCCTTTATATAAAAACATCAGGTTTGACCATACCGGTTGCTTCAAAAATGTTTCAGGGCTTAATTTGTTTTGTAAGTCTTTGCATGTGTTAAAACATGCAAAAGCTTGTTTATAGAATAGCGGCATAGTTTTTAGTATTTCATAATTTTAAATTTTATTTTCAGTTGTATTAATTAAATAGTTTATGTCTATGTTGATTGGAGTGCAATAACTATTTACGTAACTTTTAATACAATGTTTTGTTTCTTTTAATCTGGGGACCCATTTAATTCATTAATCTTAGATTCGACGTCAGTAATACCTAGTCCGCCTTCTTTTACATGACCAATTAACGTATTTCTTTTAATCCTATCAGTTTTATTCCAAATGAAATTATATATCAACTTATTAATGCTTTTGATGTAGTCTTCATTGGGAATTTCCAAAATACTTGCAACATATATGAATTTTGATAATGCTAAAGAGTTTATTACGGTGCATTTCCCAAATAATGTTAATTTTCTTCTTTTCCAAGATTCGAATAGAGTGTCTATATCATGATAAATTTTCATCCAATTTTTATTATAACATTCAATTTTATCATGACCTACATGAATACCGAAACATTTTACTGCTTTGTTCGTGACTGATATACCCTCGATTTCTGTAAACATGTTTTTAAAAGGAACAAGCACAATACATTCAGTTTTACTTATGTTAACCTTAGATCCTGCATGAATACAGAACTTGTTTATTGTTTCTAAAGCATGCTAAAGTGATTCAATATTTTGTAGAGACAATGTCATGTCGTCGGCATGTTGTATATTTTTTACTTCTTTTTCCATGTAGTTAGCTTTAAAACCTTGTATATTTTCATTATTCTTTATTTTTTCAGATAAAATTTCGGCAACAAAAAGATATAGAATGGCTGATATTGGCCAGCCTTGTCTTATTCCCCTTTTCATCCCGCATGTTTTTGAAATCCATCCGTTATTCTTTAATCTAAATATTGGGCTTTGATATAATTTTTTTATCCAATTTAGAAAGTTTTCCCCGAAGTCGAATTTTTCTAATGTAGGGACCATGATTTGAACAAACTTGAATCTACACTATCTGAGGATGCTCCCATTTAAATTTGAGCCGGCTGGCCTGATAGTTTTTGAGAAGATTTTTTAAAGATTTTCTCTATATATTCCTATGTAAAACTTGACCCCCCCCCCTCTTGTGGCCCCTCCCTACCCCCGGGGACCATGATTTGAACAAACCTGAATCTACACTACCTGATGATGCCTCCACACAAGTTTAAGCTTTTCAGGCCTAATAGTTTTTTAGAAGTAGATTTTTGAAAAATACCAACAAATTTTCAATAATTCTCAATTATTTCCCTTTTAAAAAGAGTGTGGCCCTTCATTTGCACAAACTTAAATCCCCTTCACCTAGTGGTGCTTTGTGCCAAATTTGGTTGAAATCTGCTTAGTGGTTCTGGAGAAGAAGATGAAAATGTAAAAATTTTACAACAACGACGACGACGACGACAACGCCAGACAACGGACAAATTGTGATCAGAAAAGCTCACTTGAGCCTTTGGCTCAGGTGAGCTAAAAGCATTAACACCGGTAAAACAAAATCAAAACAAATCCTCAGAACTGCCATACGTACAACATAATGCATACATTTTGCACTATGGATCATTTGAACCAGCGTGATCTAAAGCAATGAAAACTTTTTCATAAACTGTCCGATCATGTTTCTGCAATGAGTTCCTTAGCTCATGAAGAGTTATCTTCCCCCTTTTTTTTGTAATCAACAGAAGCATCTGGTAAGAGGTCTCTCTGACATTGTTATACTTTTCGTTGTCAATCTTTACGGCTTCTATGTCGGCTTCCTCCATCTTAAAGTCTCTGGCCACTTCAAAGAAGAGGTATCCAGAAACAAGTTCTTTGGCTACAGCACGTAGATTGTCAACTGTAAGTCTATAGTTTGCTAAAAAGCCAAAAAAAAGGGTCATTGTGCATTTTTAAAAGGTCTACAACTATGATGTCAATAAATTATTTTATGAAGAATGAATTTCATAAAGATTTAGAAAAAAATATTTCTTCATCGATTCCCAATAATTGTTAGGTTTAGCCATGTCTGGAACTAATGAATTAAAATATGAAAGAAAAGCTGGTACCATGCAAAAGATCCATTTCATTTGGATTTGCTCCAAGCATTTGAAGCTCAATAGGTTTTTTCTCAATCTGAGATTCACAGCCCTTTTGGAGCAGAGGTTGTGAATCAGATTCGAAATCAATTTTAACATCCTTACTTCTAAAAAATAAAACATTTACTGGGATCAATTTCTATAAACCACAACAGGCTTAAAATATCACATGAGTTCCCTACCAATGAAAGTTTGGCAATGGCAGTGAAATTAAAACAAACTATTGAAATGTAAATTCCAAATAAAATAATTGGCTTGGTGGTTTCATGATTAATAGAATTAAGAATATTAATAAGATATTCAATAAATTCTAAAATGGGCAAAAAGGTAATCTAGCTGAGTTATTTACCATAGGTATTATAAAAGTAAAAAATATTTCTTACAGGTCACTTGCTGTTGACTTTGTAACCACAGAATCCACTTCACTCTCTAATCAAATATTAAATTTAAAAACAATCTTATCAGATTTTTTACAGTCTACAATAAATACAATAATAGGGGATACAGATAAGAAAAAATAAATTTGTTTGAAATAGGTGTTTCTCTTTAATATCTTGTGGTCTCTGGCATAATCTCTACAGAAAAATATCATGCAGGCAAAGCCTTTATTAACATCTTTTTGCAAAACCTTGTTATTTGGAAATTGTGTATGTGTGGGCAAAACAAATAGGACTGGTGAACCCTCTAAAGGATAAGACTCAGTCAAAAACATTAAAATAAAGTAAAGTAATATCACTTAAAGTTTGAGTAGCTGTATGATTGTAACATATTGTTCTTGAGTTGGGGGGGGGGGGGGGGGGGGGGAGAGAGTTGCTATATATGAAAAGGTGATCAAAAAGATTAATGAATTTGTTCTAATAAAAAGACATACCATTTCCTCCACTACACCAGAATTTTTTTGTTGAGCAAAACCCAATCATGATAACTACAATAATGAACACAGTTGCACAAATGAATCCAGTAATAGTTAGGCTGCCATTTAGGTCTTCATCATCTGCAAAGTCAAGATATAATTAATTACGCAATGTCCACTCATTTAAATAACTTATTTAGCTAACGCAGGCCTATAACAACATCCAAATAAAATACAAAGCAAGGTAGTAACCATTCAAAGAACAGTTCTGCTAGCGCTGAGATTTATCATGAGAGCTAGTCATTGGATCAAGATAAATTTAAGCATATTTACAATGAATTCTTACTAATGCAATATTCATATAGTTTTGAGAAAAAATTTTTTAAAAATGAATTTTTAAAATTATCCTTTGTTTCAAAGAGTATAAAAATCAAAACTTGCTTTCATTCTGTTTTACTGGATCTGGTTCGGAAGTTTTCATTATACTTGATCTGAAGAAGAATAAAAATATATCATAAATTCATCTTGCTGAACATTAGACTGAGACGTACATGCTTGTGAAATAGAATCAGATAATAATTAACAATGCTTTACAGTACGCGACAAACCTGGGGGTAGTTGGTTTGACTCCATCACATACGGTGTCACTAGTTGCTGTACACTGACTGACCTGGTACTGGTTGTACAGCGTACAGTTCCTGCAGGGTTTACACTTATAGGACTGTTTATCACTGTAGGTCCTCAACTGACATTTCGGACAAAGTCTGCATTCTGTGGGACCTTTCTCTGGATCTGAATAATCAACATTCCAGTCCTACAAAATAATTGTAAAAATGATCAATCTATTTTAATTTTTTTTAAACAACATTTGACAAAAGGAAAGTGCATGGAATAACCCAACAATTGTGTACACACCAAATGATATACTAGTATGTTATAACAAAGGAATCTTTTTTAGTCAGCTGGCATACGGGTTGTAAAACATGACCTTATCATCTTAATTAAAATATGAAGACAAAATACATGTACCAGTGAGTGAGGCTTTTTAGACACATCAGTGTGGAATTCATGTTTTAAAAGAAAGCATATAAAGGCCACTACAGAGTAAGCACTAGGCTTCATACAATATCAGACCATGTGCAGAAACTTTAGATTCTCAAAAGCTATGAAACTTTATCCGTAAGTTATTCATTGAAGTGAATCCACAATACAGTAAAACTCGTTTAGTATGAACATGGATATAGCGAAATATCGCGTAATGCAAAGTTTTTTTTTGAGTCCCCAGTAAAATTCTTAACAAATCTTTGCAAAATTTTACGATTATAACGAATTCGGATATAACAAATTTACGGATATTACGAACTGACTAAGTTCCATAGAGTTTAATAATATTGAAATTTAACACTTTTATTACAATTTTTTTGCAGTTTTCAAAGTTTTAACCACCAGTTAACAAAATAGCTTGAATAAGTTTATTTTCACATAATTTTTTTCAATTTATTAAAGGTTTCAAAAAATGTATTTTCATTCTAAGCCTTACTTAGCAAAAACTGTAGTCTGGTGAAAGAAAACATGTATAAAGTTAATACTCTATAGACATTATTACGAATTCGTTATACGGATATAACGAATTACGGATATAACGAAGTAGATCCATTGGTCCTTAGGACTTCGCTATAACCGAGTTTTACTGTTTTACCGGTGTTATATAGTGCCTTTTCCCCCTAGCCATCTTTCCCCCCGGAAAAATGGCTATATAGCAGTTTTCCCCCCGGAAAAATGGCTATATAGCAGTTTTTCCCCCACGGAAAGCTGACTATATAGTGGGCTTTCCCCCTTTTTATAGCCAGATTACCCCCACGGAAAACCTACTATATAGTGGATTTTCCCCCATTTTTACTTTCCGGCCATGTTTATTGCGGACCACTCGTGATAATAATTTGCAATAACTGATATGATATTAATTTCTCACAAAAAAGGATAATTATGGCATTTATTAATACATAGAATAAAATACATGATTTTTCAACCCCAAATATGAACTAAGGCATGCGCCTTCATAACATGCATGTGTCATCATCGTTTATTTCAACTGTTCTCACCCCTTTTTGGAACACCTTTTACACAGATTTCGGAATACCTCGAATCTTTTTCATCTAATCGATGCTTATCCACAGTTTTGACTTCGACGTTATGAACACGCGAGAACACATCTGAGTGAAAATACGCTGGTTTGGAAATTTAATTTTCCAATGTATTACCATCAATGTATAAGCTTCTCCCAGGGAACTAACTGACCAATCTTGACTTAATTTTGTAGAGGAAGGGAAAAAAAGTTGAAATGTATTACTCCCTTCGTCCAAAAGGTTATCAATTTTAAATTAATACCGTTAGAATTGACGATCTTAAAAACAAATATATATTTCTTCTGCTAAATATCAAACGGGGAGACAGGATGCAATGATATGATGAGAAACTGAAATGTTTTAGTTTTACTTTGATTGATGGGGTTCTAAATCATGGGTAAGGGGTATTTTAATTATGTAATAAAAGCATATGTGAAGTTAGTGTTTACCATTTCGTTTTAAAGTTACGCATATTCATATTTTTAAGCACATTTCTACGAAACGCGAGATATTATGATTTAAACATTTTAAAAAGCAATGATATGTCTTCACAACGAGAACAATGTCGGTATCTTTCCTGGTTACTTTGGAAAATGTGAAATGGATCCTGAACTAACTTTATGTTTATATTGTCAACGTGATTTATAAATATACAATTGAAAACGATGCCATATAAATCAAGATGTACGATTCCATTACCTAAAAATTTAAACTATTTGTTTCATATTTTTGCAATAAAGATTTACTTGTACCATATTATTTCTTCGAACAATTAAACAAGGGTAATTAAAAATCCAAACCAACAAAAAAACCCTCAAAAGCAACCAACACATATATTGTGATGAGCTGACTTTTTTTTAATATGAGCTTGTTTTTCTAATCAACTAACAAGTATATGCGCTTAGGTTGGTTATTTATTTTTGATTTTCGATTTCTCCTTTTATGAATAAACGTTCATTGATTTATTTATCTAATTATCTATTATATCATTAGTCATCTTATGAATTGATTAAATGTTTTGAAGAATAATGAATTTTACCCGCGTACCTTTTTAAAAAATTTTGTTTGTAAATTCTAAAAAAAAAGCAGCAGAATTAAAGTAATTTTCAATCATTTTGATAAAGAAATATATGAGTGGTTGTGTATTTTTAAATGATGGTTTTACTTTTAAATGACCGTAAAAATATGTTCCTTTGGTCATCTATAGTTTTTGAGATATGGGGCCCTAAAAATACATATTCTTTATAATTGGATTTCAAACATCGGGCTCGAAAACAACAAAGGCTCCTACCCTGCATGGGGGCTTAAATTTTCGGTGTCATCTACTAGTGGTATACCACTATCACTGTGAAAATATGGTTAATTGGTCATCTCTAGAATTTGAGATTCGGGTCACCACTCATAGAACACTATTCAATCATTATAATGGGGTTTTAAACATCGGGCCCTGAAACATTAAGGGTCCGTGCCCTGAGGGCTGAGATTTTCAGTCATCTTCAAGTGGTAAACCTTTGCAACTTAAAAAATATGGTAATATGGTCATCTCTAGTTTATGAGACATTGGACCCTGAAGAATATGCACTATAAATATTATAATAGGATTTTAGTAATCGGGCTCTGAAACATCGGAAACAAAATTTCTCTAAAACAGAGGTTTAGCCTGGATGAAATTTTCACAAACAGATAAACAGTCTGATAGATTTATCAAGAAATTCTTAAAACATTCTCGTTTAATACAATTTCAGAACACAGAATTATGAATATAAGTGTTTAACTTGTAAAACTTTTTTCAATAAATTACCTAAATTAAGTTCTATGTGTAATTCCATTACACACATGTTCAACTTTAAGCATCGTCTATAAAGATAATAAATCGGCAAAACGAAACTTAACCTGTACAGATGAATGCAGATATACATGTATGCAACATGGGAGTGTAGAAACATTGATTTTAATCCTTACTGGGTTTCCATAAATATTTTTTATAAAATCTGGACCAAAAACGTGCGGGAGAAACCCTACTATGGGGGAAAAGCTACTATATAGTAGCTTTTCCCCCGGGGGGAAAGGCTACTTTATAGTAGGTTTTCCGGGGGGGAAAGCTACTATGGGGGAAAAACTGCTATACAACACCGGTACTTTTCCACAAACCTGAGTGTTTAAAAACCTGGCTCCCACAAATTTAAATATAATTCAACAATGTGGGTATATACACATGCTGTACTGCAATTCAGTAAATTTCAACTTTAGATACTTTAGTGATAGTAATATTCATTTCCAACTAACTGCTTCAAATAGCACAAAATAAATGTTTACCTCTAAAGATATTGCCTCCTCGCCTTGGAGACACTTTTCACACTGTAAACACGTGTCAGCCTGGATGTGATAATATTTATGGTCCTCCGGATCACACATGGGCTTTCCTCCCACCCCTTGGATGCTCCAGACCATGATTAAAAGAATCAACACTTTGAAACTCAACATTTCTTCTCCTGAAAAAGATAAACAAAAACTTTGCTATCAGACAACAATTCTCTCAGTTTTACATCATAATTTACTTAATCCTAAGATTTTAAAATTCATAATCAATCTTTATTGAAAACAGCTTAAACATTTAATGTTTTATTATATCAAAACCAAAACAAGAGGCCCACATGCCTTGACAGGCACCTAAGTAACATATAGCTGTCAGGGAGTTTTATGTTTGTATTTCAAGCTTTATTTTGGAGTCTATACCCTAATTCAAGACGCCTTTGGCTGAACCCCTCCCCCTTTTATTATTCGGTGTATGAAAACATCAATTATTTAGAAAAAGGGGAGGGGCAAGAGTAAGAGGAATCTCAGAATTTTTATACCTAGCTCCAGGGGCAAAATATGGTAAACTTAAGGGTCGTGAAATTCACAATTTAGGTAAAGGGCTTAATGGATATCATAACCATGCATGCATTCACCAATATTTTATCTCTCCCTGCTGTGGAAAGAAAGTGGACAATTTTCTATCAGACTAAGTACATGTTCAATATATGGCCTACACCCCTTACTCAGGGGCCATGTATTTTACAATTTAGGTAGAGGGCTTCATGGACATTATCATCATATATATTTAGTTTTTTTAAATATTATATGGGAGTAGAAAAAGATTTTCTAAGATGTAATACATAAATTTTCAATATATGGCCGCCACATTGGCCCTGCCCTAGGGTCTGAAGCAATGAATTTCCTAGTTTTGGTAGAGGGCTTCATGGACATCATAACCATGCATTTAAGATCCCCTCAAATTTAAATGAGAGCAAGCTAGGTAAAAGAATTTCTAAGATTTAATACGTACATGTTCCCTACACTTTGGACAACACTGTTAACGCATGTGAATGGTTGCGTTTTAGCAAAGGTAACTCGGGTAAAAACGTGCATCTTTGCGGTTCAGCTTCTAGCTCACCTTATTCAGACCATCGCAGCTTCCTGTACCAGGTATTTGTATTTTTTAAAATAGTAAAAATGTGATTGATTTAAATGTAAAAAATCAATCCCTGTAGGAATCATAAAGTCATGCGATTTGTGTGCTTGTGTGCATTAGTAAAAGAACTTCTTTACAAAATTCGTTATGCATTATTTATTCCTCTAGTGATATCAAAATTAAGAAAGTTTTAATTTGCGAATTTCATTTCAATTTTCTAATGAGAGAGAGAGAGAGGGGGGGGGGAGAGAGAGGTCTCCCATATATTCGATAATTCTCTTGGCACCTGGTCAGAGCACCAGTGCTGTCACGCACACAAAGTGTTGAAGTTATGTAATACTGTGGAATCATTTAAATTCGTGGGGGCCAATTTTCGTGGATTGTTGGTTTTTTACTTATTCGTGGGGATTTAATTTCGTGGGTCCGTCAGTTTTCACTTTTAGTAAAAAAGAATACTCTTTCTAAATTTTTGTTGTTGAGGATGTGAATTCGTGGGGAAGGGCTACACACGAATACCACGAAAATTGAGCCACCACGAATTGTAATGATTCCACAGTATTTATACACAAGTGTATCCACAAGGATAACTTTTTAAAATGTGCTGTGCTTTTGATTTTCAATGTACAACATTTTATTTATTATCAGAAAAGCTATTGAAAACCATTTTATTTCATCAATAAGTATATAATCAGCTGCAGCAAATGTGAAAAGATACCAATACGGAGATATTATGCGCAGGACCAAGCATTGTCCGATGACCTCTTATATGAAAACAATTATTATTGGATATAATTTTAATCTAATAAATCGGAACTTTAATTGTTCTTCTCTGGGAATAAAAATTTCAACTATGGCCCCACTTGATTTCAGACTTCTGACGACTGATTCTCTGAAGTCATCGGACAATGCCTTGCCTTTTATCTCTCCCGAACTGAGATCTTCTCATATTTGCTGACTATATACTTATTTATGAAATATTTTTTTAATCACTTTGCTGTTACTAAATATAATGTTTTTCGATAGCTTTAACTAACATGTATATAGCAAGTTAGAAATGCTGAGGTGGATTGCAAATACTTTTCCTATAACTACAGTTTCAATCAAATGTTTTCTCAAACCTCCGCGTCAATTTGTTCCCGCCGTTTTCAAATGTTTTGACTGTAACATGTGAAATTGACGTACGCTGTATATTTCCAATCTTGCCAGTTAATGTTCCGCGGTCTTTAACTCTCGGTCAATGTTATGTTTGAAGAAATAAACTTGTGAATAAGTAGTTTAAATTAAAGCTGCATGGTCTGATTTTGAGGCATATTTTTTTATGCAATAAAAACATTGATTTTGTGTCGTGTATGCACATGTATTTAAATGCATAAATATTCTAGGAGTTGAATCTGTTAAACATTGTGGACTTCCTCTCTTTTCAGGGACATCCATATTTTCCGCATCTTTGTGTACATATACATTGCGCATGCGCTAAGACCGTTTGTTTTTCCGTTTGCCCAAAGAGAAATTATATTTATCTACTTTAAATGCTGATAACTTTAAAGAGAAATTGAATCGAAGGGCGTTATTTGGTGAAAGTTCAATGACATATATTTTATGAAATTTTGTAATGCAAAAAAGAAATCTGTGTATTTTTTGGGACAAAAAATCGGGCCAAGCAGCTTTAAGCGATTAAAGATTAAACAGAGTCAGGATGGCAGAAAAACATTAAAAGAAAGCCTAAATTATTGCAGTTTTGATTTACGAAGAGAAGAAAGAAAAGTGACAGCAATTAAAAAGATGGAGGATAAAAGTATAAATAGTCAAGCTCAAAACTGGACACTGAGACATCAGACATTCCGGTCCTGTGTAAAAAATGATGCATCGGACCAGAGGCGCTGCACATCGGTCAGGTCCGACGTCTTTCGCATAGACTGGCCAATGTTTTTTTTTAAATTATATTTTGTTATATATTTAACATACCTGGATAATAGCTGCAGGTCTGTAGCTCCCGGTCTGAAAAAAATTCGGATGAACGACCTGGGAGCTACAGTGTCACCCATTGTAAAAATTGTGTATTTATTGCGCACAAAAACATGCACTAGTGTTGGTCTGATCAACCTTATTTATACGCAAATTATGTGAAAACAATACAGAAAAGGTGAACACCATATTGCAAGACCTAAGATGCATCCACTGACCAATCTAAATATCCAAAGCCTAAACATAATATCAGAAATAAAATAATTGGAGAATAAAGTCAACAATAAATAATTAGAAAGTGAAAGGACTGTAGCATTGATTTTCTTTATGAAATTTTATAGAAATATTTTCCTTAATGTATTTCTGTGTTGAATTTTAAAGCCCTCTTGGGGCACCATTATTGGTCCAGTGGGGATGGAGGTCACTGTTTAACCAATTTATAGTCAACACTATCTCAGGATGCTTGCATTGTTATCTCACAATATTAAGCATTGTACTTAAGAATCTAAACATTTTCTCTATACAGTAGGTTCCACTTAATCTTGTAGCGGTTAAACAAAGTATACATCTAGTTAGTAATTCTGATATAATATTAAAACACCAAACCAATTCTTTTATTCATTCATTCATTCTTTATTTCATCTTCCCAGAGATTGTTAACACATACATATGAAAAATATATTAGTAATAATTATAATAATGTGACCCTGTTCATACTGATTTCCCAACCTTTTACCGTACATTTGTTTAATTGGTTGAATCCACTCTTGTGTGAACACAATAACTGTCATAAAAGGCATTAGTTGCATTCAATGCACACGGATGGCTCACGTCTTTAATAGCTAAAAGCTACCGATATTCATAATTATTCTGAAAAGCTCACTAGACCTTCGGTTCAGGTGAGCTAAAAAACAACACCAGGCTAAAGTAAGTTCAGTACCTTTTTGTGTGAAAAAGATGCATGTGGTCCTAACTAAGTCTGGAATACAGTATGGGTTAGGGGAGTTCAAACCCTCTATCTTTAAGGAGGGGTCTCTAATGCAGACACCTAACTGCTGAAGTTTGATATCTCAATGCCAACGACAACAAAATGGACAATGTAAACAAACTGAAAAGTTTTGGGGCAGGTATATTCGCCGGAATGGCGACAGAATAGACGTAGTGACATGTATAATCAAAGTACTGAAGAACTGACGGGAGTTGATTTTCTCGATGTTTATTTATTTTAATATCAATGATATGTTATTTTGCATGACAAGTACATGTAGTTTTTAATTTGAATTACGCACATTTTTATAATATGAATTTTTGGACTTGTTCGACAAGAATGTCGAGAAACCCCCATATGAATCATGTTAAATAATATTTAAAGATAAAATTGATTCAACCAAACTATGTATCAGTAATAGAAATATTTCTCGAAAATTGTATGGATCCAAGCAATATTGAACTCTAGTCTCGTTCAACCAAACGCTCGGCTGACACCGTAAATCTCCGACAATGATTTACGGAGACAGCCGAGCGTCGAGTTGAACGAGACTATATTGAACTCTGGCGTAGGAATACATACGACTACAAAAAATATTTAAATTGTTCGTACCATTTAAAAACTGACTATTTTCAAGGTATTTATAAATAGGTTTCCTTGAAAAACAATGCTTTAGCATACATTACATCGAATTTATCAATTATTTTCAAGAACTAAGTCTTGTCAGCAGTAATGATTTGTGCTGAGGTCCAAACACTGTTTCACTTTCGGTTTGTCTGAGTAACTGCATAGGAGAGTTGATTAAAATCAACTCCCAAAAAGGTCAATAACTTGTGTTAGGTATAAGCTATCACCATTCGGTTATCAGTTTTTTAATCTGTGGATACAGGGCTATCTAAGTATGTAAACTTATTTGATAGATACATGTTTGATATATAAAACCTTGACCGGAATGAGCTATAGTCGCAAACATCAGCTGCCGGAATGACGAAGTCGACTTCATAAAACATCTAATATCTCAAAAAGTGTTTAATATTTTTTCCTTCGGACACGATTTTTATGATCACAACGACCAGACCTATAAAATGTGGAAAAATTAAATCGATATCTTTAGATTTAGTATCCAAAAGCTTGACTGGAATTAAAATTGTTCGTTAAAAAAGAATGCTGTAATCGCCACGTGCAGTCATCTCTAAATAATCACCTGTATCATAAAAACCTATGATTATATTTTCATTCAGTCAGGATTTTTCTCATCCTTAGGTATACACCTTTCGAGAAATATATAGTTTTACATATTAAACTAGATTTTTGTGGCTTAGGGACGCAGCAGTATGAAATGTAAAACAATGAATTTAACCAACTGTTGACAATAAATTATTAATATGATAAAATGACTATTCAATTTGGTATATTAAGGCATTTATAATAATTACGATTTGTTATGAAAATACAGGTGTTATGTTATCAAAATCATTTTTAAAATAAGAAATCCCTTAATGAACTGTATTAATTAAAAAATGAGGGGGGGGGGGGAGGTGAGTATCTGAGTTATGCTTTAGCCTCGGCGTCGGCATCCGGACCTGGTTAAAGTTTTTGAAGCAAGTCCTGTATTAAAAGATTATTACTTAATTGTAATAAAATGTGTGATGCATCTGAGCATACTTAAGGCCTAAGCATACTTGGATATTTTCAAGGTATTTATAAATAGGTTTCCTTGAAAAACAATGCTTTAGCATACATTACATCGAATTTATCAATTATTTTCAAGAACTAAGTCTTGTCAGCAGTAATGATTTGTGCTGAGGTCCAAACACTGTTTCACTTTCGGTTTGTCTGAGTAACTGCATAGGAGAGTTGATTAAAATCAACTCCCAAAAAGGTCAATAACTTGTGTTAGGTATAAGCTATCACCATTCGGTTATCAGTTTTTTAATCTGTGGATACAGGGCTATCTAAGTATGTAAACTTATTTGATAGATACATGTTTGATATATAAAACCTTGACCGGAATGAGCTATAGTCGCAAACATCAGCTGCCGGAATGACGAAGTCGACTTCATAAAACATCTAATATCTCAAAAAGTGTTTAATATTTTTTCCTTCGGACACGATTTTTATGATCACAACGACCAGACCTATAAAATGTGGAAAAATTAAATCGATATCTTTAGATTTAGTATCCAAAAGCTTGACTGGAATTAAAATTGTTCGTTAAAAAAGAATGCTGTAATCGCCACGTGCAGTCATCTCTAAATAATCACCTGTATCATAAAAACCTATGATTATATTTTCATTCAGTCAGGATTTTTCTCATCCTTAGGTATACACCTTTCGAGAAATATATAGTTTTACATATTAAACTAGATTTTTGTGGCTTAGGGACGCAGCAGTATGAAATGTAAAACAATGAATTTAACCAACTGTTGACAATA
Organism: Magallana gigas; assembly: GCF_963853765.1. Taxonomy (NCBI): domain Eukaryota; kingdom Metazoa; phylum Mollusca; class Bivalvia; order Ostreida; family Ostreidae; genus Magallana; species Magallana gigas. The sequence continues at coordinate 52,049,048 of NC_088854.1, forward strand.
AATTATTAATATGATAAAATGACTATTCAATTTGGTATATTAAGGCATTTATAATAATTACGATTTGTTATGAAAATACAGGTGTTATGTTATCAAAATCATTTTTAAAATAAGAAATCCCTTAATGAACTGTATTAATTAAAAAATGAGGGGGGGGGGGGTGAGTATCTGAGTTATGCTTTAGCCTCGGCGTCGGCATCCGGACCTGGTTAAAGTTTTTGAAGCAAGTCCTGTATTAAAAGATTATTACTTAATTGTAATAAAATGTGTGATGCATCTGAGCATACTTAAGGCCTAAGCATACTTGGATATTGAATCGGCAATATTTTTACGTGAAGCAAAAACCCAAAATGTTTCCTGTAGTCATTATCTTAACCTGTGTTCCGTGGATTTGCTGGTAGAGAAGCAAAACTGATGTCTTAAAATCGAATGCGGTTACAGGGAGATAACTCAAACATTTTCATTGTGACGTAACACCAACTACCCTTTATTTCAGTTATGACATCAAAATTTATATGACGTCATAATTGATTTCAGTTTTTTTTTATTTCGCGGGTTTTTTTTAGTTGCATTGAAAAAATAAGACATAAGCATTTTATCAATTTCCACGAAAACGAAATCCGCATCATATGGTTTTGAATAGTGTTTAAGAAACATCAGATTACACATACTCTAAGATACGTTTTTCCTGAAATCGGTGGACTTGGAAATAAGATGTTTTTGTTTACATAATAGTAGTCCAAAATGAAGACTTTTGTTGCATTTTACTCTATTTTTAGATAGTTCATCAGAAATTAATAAAAGGGAATTATGATATTAATAGTGATATTATTTTTGAACATTTTAAGCATAAATAACCCCCATAATAGTCACATATAAAATGTACATATTTTCACGAAATTGTTTACATTTCATCAAAATGAAAATTGAAAATCATGAACTTTGACCGTTTGTAGTTATAAAACGGGACGAGCAAAATTCATTTGAATTTCATGAGAAAAAAGACTTTAGTATAGTGAACAAAATGGTATGTAACTTTGGTACAACCTCAAAAAATGCAAGCCGCAAACCTTACCTTAAGATGAGGTAACAAACCAGTTTTGATAAATTATTTATTAACCACTCTGGTTATATCTTAAAAGAGATGCAGAGCATACGTAATATTGCATTTTCATAAAGAAATCTTACTATAAATAGTGTGGCGTACACACGTCACAACAACACACACAACACACAACACACAGGGCAGTAACCATAACCTACATGAAATAACCGTCGTCCAGTCACGCTTCTAGAAACCACTGCACCGTGGCGAGACTGGTGAGAGACTGACAAATGAAAAGGGATTTCGTCATCATTCAAACCTATCTAAACATTGTAAATTATTAGAACATTGTGATGGCATTCCTTTCTTCAAGTGGTCAACATTTTACAGTTCGATATAAGTGAGCTTCTTCATATCAGACTCTTACCAATGGTTACAGTACTGATATACAAAATTCATTGGGAGTGGTTTAAGTACGATATATGCCTCAAATACTTTCATACAGTACTATTTTTGGCATATATCCATTACACATATCTACGCAATACAAAAATGATAGTCGTCAAAATGAGTTGTACGCCTTTTGTTTATTGTTGTACATGTATAAACTATGTTTCAACTGAAACACTGATTTTCTTAAAAGTCTTGTAGAACTTAGACTTGAAAACGTGGAAAAAAACCTTCGTTACCTCTGTTAACCTTTAAATCGATTTCATTGTTTAAACTGATAAATTGACTGTCTTAAAATAAAATAAAGTGTTTAAGAAATATTGATTTAGAAATTATTAAAATGAATTTATGATGTCACTTCATCGAAATATATATGCATGCAATTTCTCCCTCGAAATTTGAACAAATCACCAGTTGTTTTGGTAACTTTTTGAATTTTTAAAAGTTTGTTTCATGTATTGTTGCTTTTATGCTTGTGTCCTTTCTGTTTAGTCATGTTTTATTTTTGGCATATATCCATTACATATATCTAGGCAATACAAAAATGATAGTCGTCAAAGTGAGTTGTACGCCTTTTGATTTTCTTAAAAGTCTTGTAGAACTTAGACTTGAAAACGTGAAAAAAACCTTCGTTACTTCTGATAATCTTTAATCAAATTACATTGATTACATTGATTATACTGATAAATTGACTGTCTTAAAATAAAATAAAGTGTTTAAGAAATATTGATTTAGAAATTATTAAAATGAATTTATGATGTCACTTCATCGAAATACATATGCATGTAATTTCTCCCTCGAAATTTGAACAAATCACCAGTTGTTTTGATAACGTTTTGCACTTTTAAAAGTTTGTTTCATGTATTATTGCTTTGATGCTAGTGTCCTTTCTGATTAGTCATGTTGTATGTTTTATTTGATAAAATAAAATATATCAGAAAGGACACTAGTAACAACTCTGCATCTATAGTGACAGTAATCTTTATTTACCTCAAATAAATACCAAGGCAACACCCACGCGATAAGAGTTAATAATGTACTTACCATGCACTCCTCCCACAAACACGAAAGTGGACAGAAAAAACAAACGGAGGTCCTGCATTTCACACGACCCACAATACCATCAGATATATAATGGAGGAAGAGCTCCCATAGGCTTGGGTTATATTCTCAAACGTTAAGCTTCCTTAAGGAAGCATTAATCCTATGTCTACAATAAACATCCTATTTTATTTACCTGCATATTCTTTATGTATATTTATTTTATAGGCCGTACTAGTATACACGTGCATCTGCTCTTATAATACTGACCATTAATCAAATTAGCTTTTGATTTGCATTGTGGTCTTCATATCTTCCGAACATATCTACGAGCATTCCCACAGTTCACGGGTTCTGAGTCTTCGTGGCGTAGATCAATACGCTTGTTAACACTGATCCAGTTCAAAAACGTCTGCATTTTTGAATTTTGAATAATCTAGAAGCGAGTCTGAAAAATACTATTCTTATCTTTGTGTTTGTTTTACGAGATATTTTTACTTTGCAGCAGGATATTTTTAAAAGTTTACATACTTTCATACAACTCATATTCACATCTTGTATGAATATACACAAAACCTACGAAAAAACATAGCGGTGGAGAATACAAGTGCATGCTGCATGAAGAAATTTATTCGTTTAGTATTTTGGTATAAAGAATCTGGAAGTAAATGATTTTCGATATTTCTGGAATCCATTTAGACATTGTCCACGAAATCAAACGAATCCTGATCGATTTATTTTATTCTGCCAATACCAATTCGGCTACTACATTTAATACAGTTGATAAAGTGTGTCCTTTTGCCCACTTGAAAAGTTTCATTATACAATTAACAATCATAGTGTCAACTTATATTTGAAATTATTCATCTTGTTCTTCAAAAGTTTCATTCCTTTCTATTCGATTCAGAGCTTCAACTTGTATTTGAAATTACAGTCTTATTGACATCTAAAGACTGTACGAGCGTCAATGATGTTTGTACTCCACCTTCTCCACAACACCCCGAGGAGTGGACCCTTTCGGACTCACAACCATAATAATCCGTTAGAATATTGGTAAATAAAGTATCCTTGGATTAGCATCGATCTACAATTTTTAATTAAAATGGCACTGGCCGTCTATGGAAATTTGTTAGGCTGTAAGGTAAATAGAAGATAGAATATATACTGTATACTTTAACAAACTGAACATTCAAAACAATCCGTTGACGGTCATGCATCGAAATGACACTACATGTGTCATGTTGCCGTCTTAATTTTGCCGCTCGCCGTCTACAGATCTTTAGACTGCAAACATGTGATGTGTTTAACCAATGCCTGGTATAAGGCAAAACATAAAACACAAAATACTATGTTTTTTCGTTCGTTCAAGGGTTTCAAAGGTTTCATGTTCCTTTTATATCGCGTAATGTACAGTATATATCACATCTGTAGAACACATACATAATCGTACTTTTATATTTTTTAGAAGATCTAATCGTCGTGGTGACTTTACCGTCAGATATCTAGTATGAAACTTGATTGTCATGTTTAGTGTATTTTAGTCTACCAAAATCTTTACAGTATTTAGAATTTAACTTGCATGTTCGAACGACTTTCATGCAACGTCTGCAATTTAGCCTCATATTACTCAAGGTATTTCTTTTAAAAATGGCATGTAAGATACAGACATTTAAAGATCTTTTCACAAATAAAGAATTTTGTATGTTTTTTAAGTCTACAACACAATGAACAACGTTTTTTTAAATCTGTAAATATTTTCTGAACCAGAGAATATCGTTAAATTGCCATGAATATTGTAGGTAAGATCCTAAAATGATGTGTTATGGTGCATGATTTAATAAAATATAATATTATGTTCCTCTGTCTTAAACTAATAAGTTTTAGAGGCATCTGATCTGAAACACAATTTACGAAAAAGGCAAGCAAATGTACAATTAATATGGTTGCTTTTAAAAAATTAAATTACTTTTATCAGTATATTGAAGAAAAATTATTTGACTAACTCAAATTTTTGAAAGATTTTCTCGATCTAAGTAAAGGTTATCACTTGTTACCATTTCATCTCACCTACAATTTTAATTCACCTACCATTTTATCTTACCTACCATTTTATCTCACCTACCATTTTCCTGAGTGACCACGCCTTTTACGGCTGGCCTTCGTTGCCCAACACCTACAACTGGTTTGTTCCCGTTTTGCACACATTTGAAAATTAGGTATCGAAAAAATGTGTGCGAAACGGGAATTTGACCAGGTAAGATAATTGCTTAATTGCTATAGTCTATATTACAGTTCCTGTGAGGACTATTGACAATGAAATAAGTAAAACATATGTACTCCCAATTGATATTTACATCTATTTTATGTTACAATATAAACTGCATAAAAGCACATTTACATAACAATTGACATGCATGTTCTTGAATTTAATTTCAAACATCAATCTGGTCATGAACAATTTCATTAATTTATTTAAACAAGAAAGGTTATTGCAAAAATGTTGGATAGATAATGCTTTTGTTTTACTCTGTCTATAGGAAGTACATGTACATGTTACAAGTTTGAAGAGAAAATATATCTTAATATTCAATTATTGCTGACATAAATTGAGGAAATGTGTCTAGAGAAAACGCTGCTAAATATTTTTCATTTATGCTGTGGCCTGAATATTCGAAGACAATAGACAAACTGTATGGTGATATGATAATAAATAGGCAATTTTACATGCTTCGAAAACTGTAAAGATATTTTCACAAAACCTATCAAATGTAGACCTTATTCATGCATGTTCATTCTTCCTCAGATTGAAGTATTATAAACATCCGTTTTAGGGATACATATGGAACGCCATAGCTGCCTTAAGGTCAATTTCATATTATATGAACTGGTATTTCATTTATATGCAATAGTAATATCATTATATGCAGTGGTAACATCATTATATGCAGTGTTAACATCATGATATGCAGTGCTAACATCATTATATACTATTATTTCACCATTATATTCAGGAGTAAAATCTTTATATGAAGTGGTAACATTATTACGTTATGTCGTAAGATCATAATGTGCAGTAGTTTATTCATTATATGCTATGAATAAATCTTTATATGATATGATAAACTCATTTCATACAGAGCTAAACTCATAATGAACTATTGTTCAATCGTTATGTTATATGGTACACTCTTCATGTGCAGTTGCAAAATCCTTTTATGCAGTGCAACTTCTTGACATTAGGTGATAAGTTCATTATATGCAGTACTAACATCATGTTATGATGTATTAAAACCATTATGTATGGTGGTAAAACCTTTATGTATTGTGGTGAAAGCTTTACATGCAATTGTAAATCCTTTATATGATGTGATGTTTTATAATATGCCGTTGTTGAGTCATTATATTATGAGGTCAGTTCTTTACATGATGTGATCATTTCATTATATTGAGTGGTAACTTCTTTATATGCAGTCGTAACTCTTTATGATGAGGTTGTAAACTGGTTCTCGCTGAAAAGTTTTAATGGAGAATAGGTCCAGTTTTATTTTTAAAAAGATGCCGCGTTCGTTGTGACGATGCACATTTCCTGGTCAACTTGTCGTTTGTTTTGAAGAGAGAGAGAGAGAGAGAGAGAGAGAGAGAGAGAGAGAGAGAGATTATCTGTCCTTTAACATCGATATCATAATATCAATCATTGAACCCATTTTGTGTGAAAAATTCTTATTTATTATTAGTAGATTATGCTTTTAATTTAAGAGTAAAAGAAATTACAAAAAATGAAGCAAGCGTTTCAAAATCAAAGTCGAAAGACCTTTGTTTCAATGTACCAGGTAGATGCTACTCCTCGCTGATTAATGCCTCCAACGCAAAAGGAATAGACAGATTTTTATTCATAGACATAAATAAAAATTATTTTTCATTTTTCTTAAAATTAATTTGATTTTCAAGAAATAATAAAGAAATTGGTTAGTCTTAACCTCTTTTTATGGTTGTTTCATCCACTGTATAAAATTTAAGCTCACCGGGCATGTATTTTTGTATTTAAAATCCTACAAAGAAGGTGTTGCGGTTCCTGTGCTATTTTCCATAAAGCTGTTGCAGATATCGTCATATCATTTTTATAGGAGCATTTTATACGCGGATCAATACAAAATTTTCGGGGTGGGGGGGGGGGGGGTAGCGATGAATACTGAAGTATGCCGAAGGGGTGGGGGGAGGTGGGTCCGAGGCAAATTTTTGGTAATTACATGGAAATTTTAAGAAATTTTAATTTTTCTGGGGCGGGGTCCTCCCCGCGACCCACCCCCACCCCCGTTCAAGACCCCCATGCATTAAACAAATTGTAAAATGGTTTCACTGAAAAATGTGACTGGTTTCATGGCATATCCGATTTTTGTTTCAAAGAGGCATGTTTTTAAAGATTAAACTTCGAAAAAAAACCTCCGAAGTTAAAAAACGGTGTTTTAAATCTTAGCAAACTTCATCGTGTCTAGTATAGCCGAGTGGTTACGCAGGATGTCCGAATAATCACCGAGACTAACTGCTTGGTATTTTTTAAAATAATTTTTGAAAAGGTAATACCCCTATTCCGATGGTTTTGAAAATAAATGATGTCGGGATAAATAAGTTTTAAAAACGCTTGTCATTGTAATATTTTATATGTGTGCTGATTTTTTCAACGTTACCGACTTTGTTCACATTATAAACATTTGTAGCTGCAGATCTGTAGCTCTCTGGTTGAAAAAATTCGGATAGACAAATTGTCTATCCGAATTTTTTCAACCAGAGAGCTACAGGTCTGCAGCTAAAACATTTGCTGCTGAACGAGGAAGTAACGCATTAATCGATAAAGTTAATGTATTTTTTTTTTTTGTAAAATATGTCGTTTTCAAAATATATATACACATTGTTCGACATCGTTAAAAGCAAGCCGTGCAATAATGTATGAATCAGCAAAATACGGATAAGTTTGTTCCAAGCACCACGGTTTATATGGATGCTATTAAAATTATTTTAAATAACAATCAAGAGCAAAGTAACTCCTCAATTTAAACGTTTTTGAAGAGACAGAATTAGATTTATTAATTCAAAAAGCTCCAAAGAATTACATATATTATTTATATTTAAAACACGATAGCAAGTAGAAATCAAATTGTTCTATGTTAATATCAAGATACATAAAGTGATCTTCCTAACTGTATGCGCGGATCTAGAAGCAGAGGGGGGTATTAAATTTCTACAAAATTCAATCATTTTTTGAAATATATTTTACTTTTAAAATTAAACGCGTACTCTACTAAAAATTCATTCGATTTATCATACATCGATGTATCAAGAACAGAGTATCTCTCTCTCTCTCTCTCTCTCTCTCTCTCTCTCTCTCTCTCTCTCTCTCTCTCTCTCTCTCTCTCTCTCTCTCTCTCTCTCTCTCTCTCTTCAAAACAAACGACAAGTTGACCAGGAAATGTGCATCGTCACAACGAACGCGGCATCTTTTTAAAAATAAAACTGGACCTCCTCCCCATTAAAACTTTTCAGCAAGAACCAGTTTACAACCTCATCATAAAGAGTTACGACTGCATATAAAGAAGTTACCACTCCATATAATGAAATGATCACATCATGTAAAGAACTGACCTCATAATATAATGACTCAACAACGGCATATTATAAAATTGTCACATCATATAAAGGATTTACAATTGCATGTAAAGCTTTCACCACAATACATAAAGGTTTTACCACCATACATAATGGTTTTAATACACCATAACATGATGTTAGTACTGCATATAATGAACTTATCACCTAATGTCAAGAAGTTGCACTGCATAAAAGGATTTTGCAACTGCACATGAAGAGTGTACCATATAACATAACGATTGAACAATAGTTCATTATGAGTTTAGCTCTGTGTGAAATGAGTTTATCATATCATATAAAGATTTATTCATAGCATATAATGAATAAACTACTGCACATAATGATCTTACGACATAACGTAATAATGTTACCTCTTCATATAAAGATTGTACCCCTGAATATAATGGTGAAATAATAGTATATAATGATGTTAGCACTGCATATAATGATATTACTATTGCATATAAAAAATATACCAATTCATATAATATGAAATTGACCTTAAGGCAGCTATGGCATTCCATAGATACACATTAACATTTTTCTTCCTGTTCAGTATAGGCGACAATATATAACTATTGGGAAGGAAAACATGGAATATACACATTTTTCCAAAAGAAGTCACAAAGTTGTACAATCTACACGAAAAAACATATTAATATTATAAGATTTATTTTAGTTCAAATTTATTTAAAAAAGTAATGTTTTTTAATTATTGCACATATTTTACAAGTATTTTGACGATATGCCCTGTTTAATACAATGAAAAGCATATTTTGAGGAAGAAGGTTGTTAACAAAATACTTTTAAAAACAATCGTTTTCATAGGCCTTTGAACACATGCAGTGAACACTGAAAACATTAACTTGATCACACTGGCTATTGAAAACTAAGTCAATATCTACAAAAAAGGCTAAAAACTACAACTCGCGGCCAAATATTTTCTCCGAACACAATGTTAAATCGATCTCGATTTAAGATAAAAATATCTTTTTCTTCATATAGATCAAACAATTTGTTGAATTTTGTTTAAATTAATGATATATCGAATTGAAAAAAGGAACATTGAAATATGGAGGTATTCATGCTACTTAAACTGATATTGAAACAACAAAACCACAGTCAACTATATGTTGCTCAACATATTATTGCATGTTATAGATGTTATAGGTGTTGTCACTTTATCACTGGGAAAACTCCAAATCATCAAGAAATCAATCAGAAGATGTTATATCACTTGAATTTCCTTGAAATCCATCAGCTATACTATTATAAATATTAATGCACAGAAGTTTAAGTCGATTGCTAAAAGCTGTACGCCTTACATGAGGACTTGAGGACAGCAATTCTTTACTTGAATATAGGTATAATTTGTAGGAACTCAGAGTCTAGTATTCTTTGAAACTAACATAATTCAGCACTAAACCTGGGAACACTTCGTTGCCCGACACCTACAACCAACAAAGGATAGTGCGAGTCCAGATTTCAAAACAAAGCCCGAATTCCAGATGTTTGAGGGATAAAGGTGTATGTATATTGCTGTTATTATACCTCCTTACCTCGACGTGTTCTGAATCTAATAGCATGTTTTCTGATTCGTTTACACTGGCCCTTGACTTGAGTTCTTTTTAATCTACCATAGTTCGTGATCCACACGGCACCATTTTCTGCTGACTTGCAGATATTAACAAATGAATCTGTTAAAAAAGAACCATTTCAATGATTCCTAACATCTTAAACAAGAGGCCCATGGGCCACATCGCTCACCTGAGGAACAATAGGTATGATAAAGTCAGCTTAATGGAGTCATAATACAAACAATCTGGACAATGTACAATAATACATGTAGATCCTGTATAAATAAAATCCATTCCCCCCCCCCCCCCCCTTGGAACTCGGATAGCCCTGATTGCTGCCAATATTTACAAGAGCAGACTTTAATCACCACTACTGCACATATATAGGGACTCAACGTTACCCAGGCAGGGATGACCGCACACCTATGCAACTCAACAGGTACCAACGTTAACGCAAGCAGGGATAACGCAAGCAGGGATGACCGCACACTTGCGCCAACAGCTCAACCTAACGCAAGCAGGGAGTGCCGCACACTTGCGCTAGAAAGGCCAGAACACCAGCAGGGATGACCATACACTAGTGCTCCGCCGCAACCACCACCAATTCAAGCAGGTATGACCGCACTCTTGTATTAATGCGATACAGGGCAGGAATGACCGCATTCTCTGTATCTTATGTTAGTAAACACAAAGATTCGATAGGGGAGGATGTCCACACTCTCAATCTATCCGTACCTGTTCAAGTTTAACCCCAGACAGTAGCTCGTCGTAATGCAATAGACACTGTCCCTATATATGTGCCGGCCTAAAATAATTCATAGTGTCTAAAAATTGGAAATCAAAAATAAACAAACTAATCCGGCCTAACCCAAAACTACTTATGCAGAACAACTTATATACATTGAATATTTATTATTGTATAATCATAAAAATAATCATCACAATAATTGGTTAACAGTGGATGCATTAATTAAAATAATCAAGAATCAATAAATCAAGGGCAATAACTCAATACAGTAATACAAAAAGATTCTAATGAAAAAATAGCTGCCTGCTTCAATTTTATAGTCATATCACATGTTGAGTATTGCAGTTTTCAAAAAGATCCTTTACAATTGTTTATATATGGGATATTTAGCATCAAACTCTGAACCTTCTTGTGAGGCCAAAGAATTGTCCTGGAGCCAAAGTCTTAACAATTATAAAGAATCATCTTGCTAATTAGTTTCTGAGAAGAAGATTTTTTAAGATTTACTCTCTATATTCCTATGTAAAACTTTAACACCCCCCCCCCAATGTGGCCTCATCCTACCCCCAGGGATCATGATTTTCACAACTTTGAATCTACACTACCTGAGGATACTTCCACACAAGTTTCAGCTTTCCTGGCTGATTAGTGTCTGAGAAGAAGATTTTTAAATATTTACTCTATATATTCCTATGTAAAACTTCGACCCCCCCCCCCCCCATTGTGCACCACCCTACCCCCAGGGATAATGATTTTCACAACTTTGAATCTACACTGCCTGAGGATGCTTCCACAAAGGTTTCAGCTTTCCTGGCCAATTAGTTCCTAAGAAGAAGATTTTTAAAGATTTACTCTATATATTTCTATGTAAAATTTTAACACAACACCCCCCCCCCCCCAATGTGGCCTCACCCTACCCCCAGGGGTCATGATTTTCACAACTTTGAATCTACACTACCTGAGGAATCTTCCACACAAGTTTCAGCTTTCCTGGCTGTTTAGTTTCTGAGAAGAAGATTTTTAAAGATTTACTCAATATTTTCCTATGTAAAACTTCGACCCCCCATTGTGGCCCCACCCAACCCCCGGGGGTCATGATTTTCACAACTTTGAATCTACACTACCTGAGGATGCTTCCACATAAGTTTCAGCTTTCCTGGCTGTTTAGTTTCTGAGAAGAAGATTTTCAAAGATTTACTCTATATATTTCTATGTAAAATTTTAACACAACAACCCCCCAATGTGGCCTCACCCTACCCCCAGGGGTCATGATTTTCATAACTTTGAATCTACACTACCTGAGGATGCCTCCACACAAGTTTCACCTTTCCTGGCTCTGTGGTTCTTGAGAAGAAGATTTTTGAAAATTTCTCGAAATTTTTCATTAATTTCTAATTATCTACCCTTGAAAACGGGCGTGACCCTTGATTTTCATAACTTTGAATCCCCTTTGACTAAGGATGATTTGTGCCAAGTTTGGTTGAAATTGGCCTAGTAGTTCTTGAGAAGATGTTGAAAATGTGAAAAGTTTACGGACAGACGGACGACAGACAAAATGTGATCAGAATAGCTCACTTGAGCTTTCAGCTCAGGTGAGCTAAAAAGAAAGGTCTTGTCTATCGGCTGAAGCTTTTTTGTATAATATTTTGATCTTTGTATAAACATCTTGAAAAGTTACTCGGTAACTAGGTTACAAAAATAATTGTTTTTGAAAGATATGAAATAAAAACCTGTCTAACAAGTTGAAAGTTGTAAAGTAAGTGAATTGTTGACATGAATAAAAAAGTTTACTGGAAGTAATAAAGTTTGTACATTATCTGAAAAAAAACAACAAGATAACTATTATATTGCGCTTCTTTATAAAATATACACAGTAAAATTCAATTACAATGTACATAACTATGAATTGAATCAAAGTTTATTTTTATTATTAATAAGTCCTTACAACGAATGGGACAAAAACCAAATTGTTTATCGATAATGCCCTGTTTTAATTTTATTCTGGTGAAAATGGAATTTATTTAAGTTTTTAAAACCAAATCCGCGTGGCATCCTGTTTTTTCTCTGGAAATCTGTTACACCATTGACTAGCGAAGATGCCGGAAACTTTATCAGTCGAGATAGAAACTGAAATTGGGTTGTTCCAAATTTTAGAGATGCAATTTCGCAGAAAATAAGCCTATACAAAGTGATAAAAATTATTACAATTCAGTCCACCCAGTTTTTTTTTTTGTTATAAAAAGTTATATTATTTCCTGATATGATAAAAACGTTAAAAAGTCTTGCGTAAAAAAACGTAGGTAAATATATTATATATGTTTTACATGGGATTGAAGAACTACCCCCCAAGTTATAATTTCCTATGAGGAAATATTTTCCTGGTAAGTTCATGCAACCGGAAGATTTCGGACATCCAGGTGAACAACTGACCTTTGGGTACACATTTCAGGTTAGAAAGCTGAATGGCTGAAGCTTTGTCATCATTCAAACCTATCCAAACATTGTAAATTATTAGAACATTGTGATGGCATTCCTTTCTTCAAGTGGCCAAAATTTTACAGGTGATAATTTGATATAAGTGAGCTTCTTCATATCAGACTCTTACCAATGGTTACAGTACTGTTATATAAAATTCATTGGCAGTGGTTTAAGTACGATATATGCCTCAAATACTTTCATACAGTACTGTTTTGGCATATATCCATTACACATACCTACGAAATACAAAAATGATAGTCGTCAAAGTGAGTTGTACGCCTTTTGTTTGTTGTTGTACATTTATAAACTATGTTTCAACTGATAACACTGATTTACTTAAAAGTCTTGTAGAACTTAGACTTGAAAACGTGAAAAAACCCTTCGTTACCTCTGTTAATCTTTAATTAAATTACATTGATTATACTGATAAATTGACTGTCTTAAAATGAAATAAAGCGTTTAAGAAATATTGATTTAGAAATTATTAAAATGAATTTATGATGTCACCTCATCGAAATACACAGCATGTAATTTCTCCCTCGAAATTTGAAAAAATCACCAGTTGTTTTGATAATTTTTTGCACTTTTAAAAGTTTGTTTCTAGTAACAACTCTGCATCTATAGTGACAGTAATCTTTATTTACCTCAAATAAATACCAAGGCAACATACGCGATAAGTGTTAATAATGTACTTACTATGCACTCCTCCCACAAACACGAAAATGGACAGAAAAAACAAACGAAGGTCCTGCATTTCACACAACCCTCAATACCATCAGATATATAATGGAGGAAGAGCTCCCATAGGCTTGGGTTATATATTGAAATTGATACCCCGAGGAAACCATTGTCAACCGACGCGAAGCGGAGGTTGACAATGGTTTTCGAGGGGTGTCAATTTCAACTGTTATCCTCCCAAATAGGCACTATTTATTTTATTATACTGAATGTCTTAATTTTAGAGAATTTTTTTACTGCTTTTATATAGACATGACGTAAATTCGACGGCGAACCGTACACGCATAATTTACGCGCATGTAACAATTCGTTGTGTTACCCGTTGCTAAGTGTGTTGCTAACGCTGAGGGTAATAGAACAGATTATCAACTGCGTCTAAACCAATCAGATTTCAGTATTTAACATGAAAGTATAATAATCTCAAATGTTAATCTTCCTTAAGGAAGCATTAATCCTATGTCTACAATAAACATCCTATTTTATTTACCTGTATATTCTTTATGTATATTTATTTTACAGGCCGTACTAGTATACACGTGCATCTCTTATTGCACTGACCATTAATCAAAAGAGTTAATAATCTACATATTATGCACTCCTCCCACAAACACGAAAGTGGACCCCAAAAAAAATTCCCCAAAAAAACCCCAAACAAACGAAGGTGCTACCTTTCACACAATACCATCAGATATATTATGGAGGAAGATCTCCCATAGGCTTAACGTTATTTTATTTTATTTATTTTATTTACTTGTGTTTTTTTATGTATTTATTTAAAATATAAATATTTCAACGTAGAATATATCAAAACGTAAAGCCAAAAACCGTGTTAAAATTTTTAAGGACAGAAGTATTTGTGGTTTTTCTATCAAGCTTCATAATTTCTATTAATATTTCCCAGTGTCTTTGTCTGGATAACACTACGCATCAATTTTGTAATGTATGGTCCAATACTTTTCATCAATGAATATTTCAAAATTTAATCGTAAAGTTGCTGAAAAGTAATAAAGAATCATTCTTTGAATATTATGATGTGAACAAATACGGTCGATTCGTAAGTTATCCAATCTATGATACAGTCCTTCGGGCTTTATTGGATTTGATTATGCTGGACCGTTATTGATCACCTCATAATACTCACAGGTAAGCTAAAACAGTTGAAACCATCTTTCCAAGCTGCTTCAATGCCGTACTCCAAGCACCCCCCTTACACACACTTTGAAACCATCCATCGTACTAAAGAAAAACATTTTCTTTTGAGAATTTACAAACAAAATAGACTCAAATGCTATTTCAATGCTAATGCAAAGTAAATTATTTCATTTCAAACTATTGACACACAGATTATATCTTTTTATTGATAAATCATGTCTTGAAAGAAGATATATTTTTTTCTATACCAAAATAAAACAAGAGGCCCATGGGCCACATCGCTCACCTGAGGAACAATAGGTATGATAAAATCAGCTTAATGGAGTCATAATACAAACTATCTGGACAATGTACAATAATACATGTAGATCCTGTATAAATAAAATCCATTTTCCCCTGGATATTCTTATGTTTATAATCATTAGTCCCTTTTCTAACAAGATGATTTTATAGTCATATCATATGTTGAGTATTGCAGTTCTCAAAATGATCCTTAACAATAGTTTATATATTAGATATAAACGTACATCAAACTCTGAACCTTCTCGGGAGGCCAAAGAATTGTCCTGGGGCCAAATTCTTAACAATTATAAAGAAACATCTGGCTGATTAGTTTCTGAGAAGATTTTTAAAGATTTACCCTATATATTCCTTTGTTAAAGTTTGACCCCCCATTGTGGCCCCACCCTACCCCTGGGGATCATGATTTTCACAACTATGAATCTACACTACCTGAGGATGCTTTCACACAAGTTTCAGCTTTCCTGGCTGATTAGTTTCTGAGAAGAAGATTTTAAAAGAAATACACTGTTTATTCCTATGTAAAACATCGACTTCCCATTGTGGCCCAAACCTACCCCCAGGGTTATGATTTTCACAAATTTGAATCTACACTACCTGAGGATGCTTCCACACAAGTTTCAGCTTTCCTGGCTAATTAGTTTCTGAGAAGAAGATTTTTAAAGATTTACTCTATATAATCATATGTTAAACTTCGACCCCCCATTGTGGCCCCATTCTACCCCCAGGGGTTATTATTTTCACAACTGTGAATCAACACTACCTGAGGATGCTTCCGAAGAAGATTCAGCTTTCCTGGCTGATTAGTTTCTGAGAAGAAGATTTTTAAAGATTTACTCTATATATTCCTATTTTAAACTTCGATCCCCCATTGTGGCCCCACCCTATCCCTGGGGGTCATGATTTTCACAACTATGAATCTACACTACCTGAGGATGCCTTCACACAAGTTTCAGCTTTCCTGGCTGATTAGTTTCTGAGAAGAAGATTTTTAAAGATTTACTCTATATATTCCTATATTAAACTTAAATCCCCCATTGTGGCCCCACCGTACCCCGGGGGTCATGATTTTCACAACTTTGAATCTACACTACCTGAGGATACTTCCACACAGGTGTCAGCTTTCCTGGCCGATTAGTTTCTGAGAAGAAGATTTTTAAAGATTTACTCTATATATTCCTATGTAAAACTTCGATCCTTCATTGTGGCCACACCCTACCTCCGGAGATCATGATTTTCACAAATTTTTATCTACATTACCTGATGATGCTTTCACACAAGTTTCAGCTTTCCTGGCTGATTAGTTTCTGAGGAGAAGATTTTTAAAGATTTACTCTATATATTCATTTGTTAAACTTCGACCCCCCATTGTGGCCCCACCCTCAGGTGAGCTAAAAAGGTTAAGGTTACAATACAATAAGTTGTTAAAGTTGGTTTCTGGAAGAACAGGCTTTGAAAATTTTCTTAATAAATATTGACAAATTTTTTAATTTTTTAAGCTTTAGTTTTTAAGATCTGTGTACAAACATAGAATTGTGGGCAAATCTCTGTATCTTGCTTATAATTCGAAGCTTAACACTCAAATATGGTTAGTAAATAGAAATTGTAAACAATTAAACACAAGAAACATGCACTACATGTATAACAAATAAAGAACACAATTTATTTTTTCGAAATGAATCATATATATACATGTATATACCTACATATTTCCGTCAGCGATATCAAACTCTATTTAAACTGAATAAACTCGAGAAAATGCCGAGCATCTCAACAAAACCTATTGCATTAATCTACATGTACCATTACGCAAAAGATAATGCCGAATTACCGATAGAATGAATTGTATTTCAGTACCCCTACATCCGATTTTGCTTAATTTGCGCAGGTAAACAGTTAACTGTTTGATTTACCGAAGATTTGATACGTAAAAATCACGAAATACAGACGATAGTTTCCAGGTTACAAAGCATATTGAGAACGAAACGAAAATCAGAACAAGCTAACACCATCGTCATGTGTGAAAACTATCAACGCATTGAAATATTTAGCCTCAATTTACTTCACAAAATCGGCACCAATATATTTTGTATGTTTCAAAATTTCCCTTCATACGCGAACTGTTGCACAACAAGCAAATTCATAAACAAAGAACTTCGTTTTAGAAGTATGGAATCATTTTACCGTATGCCGAACCCGAAGCTATTAAACTGATTGAAACACGCCTTTCCTTTATTATTATTTTCGTAATAACTCAGATTTGAAACAGAATTACCACTTAATTTTTGCAATTTATATTTTCCTTCCCATAAGGATAATTTATGCTAAACTAGGTTGAATTTGCCTCGGTAGTTCTTGAGAAGAAGATTTTTAAAAATGCACCCCCCTTTTTCTACAGTTTCAAGGTTTTCTCCGCTTTGAATACAGATCAAACTTTTATTTCTGCAATTTATATTCGCCCTCTCATAAGGATGCTTTGTGCCAAATTTGGTTGAAATTGGATAAGCGGTTTTAGAGAAGAAGTTCAAAATGTAAAAAGTTTACAGACGGACAGACGGACAGACGGACGGACAGACGGACGACGGACAAAATGTGATCAGAATAGCTCACTTGAGCTTTCAGCTCAGGTGAGCTAAAAACCATAAAACGCTAAATCGGTTAATATAATAATCGGTTAATCTGACAATTTTTGTCTGACAAATTGACTATCAGATTAAGCGTAACCCAATGTAATGCATTGTATACAATAACGTATTTTATGCGAGTCCTAGCTGGGCTGCGTTCAACAGCGTAGCAGCTAGTCTAGCCGCTAGGTTGTAGATATCTAAGTCAATGAATCTAGTTACTAGATTTCTGCACAAATTTATTTCTGCCAGCAAGCTTTAAGATCTTTGTGAAGGCCACGATCGTTTTCTTTTTATCATACTAGTGTCTCATATATTCATTGACAAGAGTTCCGAGCCATCTACATACAATACAAAACAAATGAAAACAATTTATTCAATAATTTTATGATATGAAAACAATCATTATTTTAAACAAACAATTTTATACTGTGTGCATACCAGTTTCATTAGAAAATTTGTGCAAATGCAAGACAGAATAAGTGACAAAAGACTACAGTCAGAGATATTTCTAGGGTCCTCCATCTTTTTCACTGACATGGATTTCATAAAAATCATTTGACATGTCCTCATTTTTTTCTTATGACCTTGAATTTATTTTCAAGGCTAAAAGAGCAATGTTTGTACATAACTTTTATTTGATTTCTCATAAATTCTTTACTTTAGCTGATCTAGCACCTTCAAATATAGATCTTCAATACAAAATAAAGGTTGGTCCCAACATCTTCTTTCCTTAATATCTCGAAAATACTAACAAAATTTGACCAGTTATTGGTTATACCAAGAAAAGCTTGGGACCAGGCCATTATCTTTTGTATTTTCCTGACCATAAACTCCATGAACAAAATTCTTGGTCTTAAAAATATTATCTCACCAGGAATTGGATGGAAAACCCATTACTTTTACAATCAATGTGATCTTTGTAAATGTAAATAACTTACATTTCTAAAACTTAAGATAAAAACCTGTAGAACAAACAAGTTCTGGTTCAGATTAAATAATAGTTTAACCATATTTCAATGGATTAAAAACAAAACAACTGATTCATCTTTTCATACCTAGTATCAAATCATAATACGGTGGAATTATTAGAATTCGTGGTGGCTCATTTTAGAGGCATTTGTTGGTAGCTTCCCCCCCCCCCCCCCCAATTACTTCCTCGACGAAACAAATTTTGAAAGAGATGGTTTTCTTACTGAAACTAAAAACCGACACATCCACGAAATTACATACCCACGAATAAGCAACAAACCTGCAATCCACGAAAACTGACCCCCAAACGAATTTAAATGATTCCACAGTAATCTATTACACTGCACATTGTGCTAACAAAATAATGACCAAGTGGTATAAAATTAGAAAAATAGAAAACAGGAATATTGATTTGATGACCAGTGTATATACAAAATGTCCATCAGCTAGGCTGACTAATGAGAAGAATGGTACATTCGCTCATTGGTCAAGGAAAACAAAATAATTTTAATTTCTTTCATTTTTTACTAAAAATATTGTCAGAGTAACATACCTTACGATTGAAGTTAGTTTTTAGAACTTCACAGTCAATTGTTTATTTCAATTGTTATAAAACTGTTATCATAATCAGGCAAAGAAATCAATTCATGCACCGTTTTTGGCACTTAGAATGACTGAAACAACATACCAGTATGTTAAGTAACCATTTTTTAAATCTAAAGTCTTAGTACATGTAGTACTCTTTGGAAATGGGAAATCCATTGAAATATTGAATATTTCATGCAATTTAATACAAGTCAATTAAGTCAACATTTCCCAGAGCGTTAGAACTTCACTGTTAATATATTGAAGTTATATAGTATAATACTACCCGTACATACCTGGTATGTAAATGTACTATCAAAGATTACAACCTCCTTATCAATGCAATTATCAGTATGTGATTCAAATAATGCATGTTTTAAGTGGGTACAGAAATCTGTTACTTTATTATAATCCCAAGAGATTTAGACAATAGACAATTTTTATCAGAAAATCTTCCAGACATTGCATGAGTCTGAGAAATTCCTGAGCATGTTCTGCCTGTCACACATATTAGACTGGCAGGCTCATAACCAGTAATACATACATTTCAACAATGATATCAATTCTTCAACAATGAATATAAACTGCTTAAAAAACAGGTAAATTGTCTTCGAAAAATACACTATTTGATCCAATGCTGTAATATTAATTATGGTACAACCATTATTTTTTGTGACATTGTCAAAAAATAAATTAACATTTCACTGAGTATGATCTTATGCATCTCAAATCAGGTTTTTAAAACCAATATTTAATCTCCTCAAAATGAATGTTATCTAAAATTCTATAGTACTAAAAGCAAAACAAATTCATTCAAAATTAAAAATGTTTTCACTAAATTAATCTATATGGCACAAAACTGTCAACTCCATAGCAATTCATTTCAAAAAATAATTTGCGCATCTATGCAATTCATTTCAAATATAATTTGCGTTTCTATGCAATTCATTTCAAATATAATTTGCGTTTCTATGCAATTCATTTCAAATATAATTTGCTATTGCATTTCAAATATAATTTGCGTTTTTATGCAATTCATTTCAAATATAATTTGCGTTTCTATGCAATTCATTTTGAAAAATAATTTGCGTGTCTAATACAGACTACGCAATCCATTATTCAAGAACACAATTCACTGTGTCTGTAACCTTGGCAACTGAGAAACTTAATTTCATCAGCATAAAGGAGTACGTTAGACCCCCGTAAATATATCTCTGTCGTTTATAAAGGTATGTTTCTCACATACTCCTTCCACATACAGTCTCTACCTGCGTAGAGGACATCGTAGTGGTTCCCTATGTTGGTCCTGTAGACCAAACACGTACATCAGAATACTTCATTTTATCATGTAAAGTAATTCATTACTTATGTTTTTCCAAAAGCTTATATGCCTGGCAACTAATGCTTCATTATATACAACTTCTGTTTCAAAAGCATAAACGCTTCGCAACTTCTACTTAAATGTTGAGATCAGTAATGCCTCAAAATTCACAACTTTTTTTCCCCAAAGCATTACTATGCTTGACAAGGTCATACTAAACATGGACCTCAATAACACTTGCTTCAAGTTATTCCCTTGCTTGTAGCCTAAGATTTCTAGCAAACTACATGCATATATATATATAAACTAACATAATAATGTTTTTTTTAAATTAGAATCATTAACAAGACATAATGGCACTTACCTTCCGAATTGTAATTCATCATAAACCAATTTATATGTCATTAATGATTCCAATTTTGAGAGAGAGAGAGAGAGAGAGAGGTAAATATACAATGTTTTAAAAGACATGCCTATTTACAAAATGCCTATTTACAAAATGTTGGGACCGAGTTAACCCTGTAGGACATGAACACCAACATACAGATCCACACATTTGGTTAATATGAGTGATGATTGATATGTGGATTATCTATTGTTCTTTTTGATGAAGGACTTCGTTGACTTTCTCCCATACTCCCACACCATGGTTCTGCAATGAGCTCTTTAATTCTTGCAGAGTAATCTTTCCCCTTTTCTTCTTGATCTGTAGAAGCATTTGGTATGCTGTTTCTTTTATGCTGTTATCCTTTCCATAGTCAATCTTCACAGCTTGTATGTCTTCTTCCTCCATTCCTAAGTCTCTAGCAACTTCAGCGAAGAGGTTACCAACAGCAAGATATTTGGAAATTCTGTTAAGGTGTCTATCAGCTAGCTCTAAAATACTGGTTTCTAAAAGGCAATAAAAGAGTGCATATCAAATATTTCTACAAGTAAGGTGCCCATTTCAAAAATTCTCCTGTTGAAAGAAAGCAAAATACAGTTCCAACTACATGTAGTGTTGTTGGTTCAACACCTGAGGTGGTATGGGACACCTGTCAATATCAATGTGGATAAAAATACATTATAAAGGTAATCTAAATACTTTCACTGGTTAAGAATTTTCAAATATTACACTATTTGAGCAAAAAAAAATTCATGTTTTAAAAATTTTGGAAAAGGTCAAAATCATAAAAGCCCCAGTGAGATTCCAACTCATGACTAACAGATTCGAACCATCAGATTCGCTATGCTGTTAGGTATCAAAGTTGGAAAAGAATAAAATTATGAAATAATATGTCTTATATGATATAAATGTATAAAATTTTATTGTTTATTTCGACAGGAAGTATGTCACAATGTGGCTGTGTCCCATACCCCCCTTAATCTTAATTATCTTTCATAGAGTGTTCTGTAATCAAATGGACTCTGAAGACTTGAAAAAACTGCTAGTCTTCCTATTTACTAGCATTTAAAATATTTCTGAATCAGGACTGGAAAAATACTTACTCTCTCTGTACTCAACAGACACATCATCTTTGGAAACTTGGTCAATCACTGTCAAGGGTTGATCCTTCTGCATAACTTCATGGTAATCTCTTTTATTCTTCTCATCAAAGGGGTAAGACCACTGTCTATCAAATCGAATTCTTCCTGAAAAGTTAATACCTGAAGGCCCATCGGTGTCCAGATCATGCAGTGAATCTTTGTCGTCTGCTGAAACACCAGCAGGATGAGAGTCCTCTAGGTCAAGGTTTGTTTCATGGATTTTCAGCTCAAAAGATTTTGTGTGAGACTGTGAACAGGAAGAATTTGGTTGGAGCAGAGGCTTTTCGTCTTCTGATTCCATGTCAATTCTAAATTCACTATTTCTGAAAGGTAAACAAAAAATTATTTTTCGCTTTCTTAGCAAATGTGAAAGCATCAGATTATTGAAAATTATAGAGAACAGTGAATAATTTGAAATTGTAGAGAACAGTTAATACAGTTGAGAATATGTAAGGCTCAAGGTAAATTAAGAGAGAATTTATAGTTTGATCAAGTGATGTTGGAAGTATATGACAAATTATGGACAGATCAATCTCAATAGCATACCCACAGAGGGGATCTTGAATAATTGCATTGCAAGATTTACCAACAAATTACTTACAGATCACTCTCTGAAGACCCTGGTGGAACTTCTTGATTGCTCTCTTCAAAAATAAAATGAAACATATGAATCAGAAACATATCATCAAAAACAATCTTAGGAAATAATTACATGTACTTGTGAACTTGAAGGGGAAGGAAACTAAAAATATGTTGTACAATATACAGCCTACTCCGGATATATTGAAAGCCAGGGGACCATGCAAATTATTTCAATATATCTGTATTTCAATATAAGCGAAATTGACTGACGTGAAGCCGCCATCATTTGAAAGCTCAATCCCGATGTAAGCATAAACAAGAGGCCCATGGGCCACATCGCTCACCTGAGGAACAATAGGTATAATAAAATCAGCTTAATGGAGTCATAATTAATACAAACTATCTGGACAATGTACAATAATACATGTAGATCCTGTATAAATCAAATCCATTTTTCCCCTGGATATTCTTATGTTTATAATCATTAGTCCCTTTTTTTAACAGGATGATTTTATAGTCATATCATATGTTGAGTATTGCAGTTCTCAAAAAGATCCTTAACAATTGTTTATATATGGGATATAAACCTACATCAAACTCTGAACCTTCTTGTAAAGCCAAAGAATTGTCCTGGGGCCAAAGTCTTAACAATTATAAAGAATCATCTGGCTGATTAGTTTCTGAGAAGAAGATTTTTAAAGATTTACTCTATATATTCCTATGTTAAACTTCGACCCCCATTGTGGCCCCACCCTACCCCGGGGGTCATGATTTTCACAACTTTGAATCTACACTACCTGAGGATGCTTCCACACAAGTTTCAGCTTTCCTGGCTGATTAGTTTCTGAGAGGAAGATTTTTAAAAATTTACTCTATACACATGTATTCATGTGTTAAACTTCGACCCCCCATTGTGGCCCCACCCTACCCCCAGGGGTCATGATTTTCACAAATTTGAATCTACACTACCTTCCACACAAGTTTCAGCTTTCCTGGCTGATTAGTGTCTGAGAAGAAGATTTTTAAAGATTAACTCTATATGTTCCTATGTTAAACTTCGACCCCCATTGTGGCCCCATCCTATCCCCGGGGGACATAATTTTCACAACTTTGTATCTACACTACCTGAAGATGCTTCCACACAAGTTTCAGCTTTCCTGGCTGATTAGTTTCTGAGAAGAAGATTTTTAAAGATTTACTCTATTTATTCCTGTGTAAAAGTTTGACACCCCCCCCCCCCCGATTGTGGCCCCATCCTACACCCGGGGGTCATGATTTTCACAACATTGTATCTACACTACCTGAGGATGCTTCCACACAAGTTTCAGCTTTCCTGATCTTATGGTTCATGAGAAGAAGATTTTAAAGATTTACTCTGTATATTCCTATGTAAAAGTTTGACCCCCCATTGTGGCCCCATCATATCCCCGGGGGTCATGATTTTCTCAACTTTGAATCTACACTACCAGAGGATGCTTTCCTGGCTGATTAGTTTCTGAGAAGAAGATTTTTAAAGATTTACTCTATATATTCCTATGTTAAACTTCAACCCCCATTGTGGCCCCACCCTACCCCCAGGGGTCATGATTTTCACAACTTTGAATCTACATTACCTGAGGATGCTTCCACACAAGTTTCAGCTTTCCTGGCTGATTAGTTTCTGAGAAGAAGATTTTTAAAGATTTACTCTATATATTCCTATGTTAAACTTCGACCCCCCCATTGTGGTCCCACCCTACCCCCGGGGGTCATGATTTTCACAACTTTGAATCTACATTACCTGAGAATGCTTCCACACAAGTTTCAGCTTTCCTGGCTGATTAGTTTCTGAGAAGAAGATTTTTAAAGATTTACTCTATATATTCCTATGTTAAACTTCGACCCCCATTGTGGCCCCACCCTACCCCTGGGGGTCATGATTTTCACAAATTTGAATCTACACAACCTGAGGATGCTTTCACATAAGTTTCAGCTTTCCTGGTCTTATGGTTCATGAGAAGAAGATTTTTGAAAATTTCTCGAAAATTTTCATAAATTCCTAATTATCTCCCTTTGCAAAAGGGCGTGGTCCTTAATTTTCACAACTTTGAATCCCCTTAGGCTAAGGATGCTTTGTGCCAAATTTGGTTAAAATTGGCCAAGTGGTTCTTGAGAAGATGTTGAAAATGTGAAAAGTTTACAGACAGACGGACGGACAGACAGACGGACGACAGACAAAATGTGATCAGAATAGCTCACTTGAGCTTTCAGCTCGGTAAGCTAAAAACCAAACCCGAACAAATTATTTGGTCTTCATTTATCTATTACAGTGATCAGATGACATGGATATTAGTCCTTGAAAGTTTGATTAAAATTATATCCGTAAGTTTTGTAAGTTTCATTTTGTTACTATCTTAAACCTCATCATAATCTCCGATCGCATTCTTTTACTTTTTAGAGAAAAATCACCAGACTCAAACGCTTCAAATACTGCTGTACACTGCTTGTATATCATCGTAAGTGTACTCGCGATAATCTCAAAATCCTCAGCTATTTCGTATTCAGGCTTTGTCCTTTTATCAGTAGCCATAACTAGTTCGTATTAAGTGTCCGAAGATAAGGTTTTTTCTTTTCCGTGGAGTTTCCATATTATGTCTAGCTTCAATACATCCGTATGCGTAAAAACAAAAAATTCAACAGTGAATAAATTTTACTTTTTAAAAGAAGTATAAAAACACATGATGAGAACTTATCAATTCACAACTGTGTATATCAACCGGTCAGTCTGGCATAATTACTGTCACCAACCGTGACGACAGCCGCCAGGGAGTACTTCAATATAACCGTTATAAAACAACCATATATACCCTATGGGGACCAATCAGTGGCTTCAATATAAGTGATATTTCAAAATAGCCGTTTTCATTATATCAGTTAAATCAATGCAAAGAAAATGAGAGGCAAAAACTGGGGATTTATTTCTATTTCAAAATAAGCAGAATTTCAAAATAAGCGATTTCAATATAAGTGGAGTAAGCTGTATAAATTACCAGTAAATATCATTTACCATAATTGTAAATCATATTTATTTTCATTCAAATCCCCTGAACAATGAATAAATCAAGAAATATCGATCGTATAAGAGCTGCCATTGAACTTTAATCTATGATGTCACACCATCCAATAAATTTCTGGTTTGTTTTATCAACACAGCATCAGTGATGATATTCACTCTAAATGACAAGCTTTGGAAAATTTGAAATAATACCGATTTTAGACCATTCTTTAATTACCTTTGACTTTCCACTAAAGTACTTGTGAACCAATGTCAAACAGATGTTCGTTGAAATCTAAAAGCGAAGGTTAGTGTCGGAGGAATCTCCACATAGTTGTGGAAATTGTCAACAGATGCCAAGTATCGTAGAAAATGACTGCCATTGTTATTTCAACATGGCATTTCCAACTTTAAAGAATGTATTTTAAACATCCTGATTACAATTATAACATACTTATTCAGGTAGCAAAGAACTTGACTTGGAATAAAAATTTACTCGAGGTAATTTTTGCAATATTGAATGATAGCAGTTTAACAGCTGTCATTTACCTAATGAAAATGCATACTGGTATATTTATGTATACAGGTATTTATTCTTCAGAATGACATGTAAACCTAAACATTATCAATTTTTTTCAGTTGATTACACTAGTTACAGAATGGAATAAACCAGCATTTTAACAGAGCACTGTGTACATTGTATATCGAAACCAAAACCGGAATAGATGGTGTGACGTCAAAATAATTAATTATTTTGGTTTTTAATACAAAAGAATCCTACATCATATCAGGCTCCAATAAATATGATTCCTCTAACTTCAAATGTACATTGATCTAAAGCTTAACGATGTAGTTTATTTTCAAAACAACATGACCACAAGTGATAATTTAACCTACTTTATTAATAACTGAAATATGTTTTAGACTTTCATTAAATTCCCCTTCAACATCAATTTTTTTTTATCAATGAATTTTTTATATAGCCTTACACAGCATTAATTTCTATGAAACAACTAGAAAACTGACCAGTCAGGAAGGGCCCCACTATGACAATTAATTTAGAGAAGTGAAAAAAACTCTGAATTCCATCCTCTTTATATTAACAATGATGAAAAATAAATGCCCGGCATAAGATGTAAAGAACTACAATATATATAAGTCGGTAAAAAAAAAAATGAAAATTATAAGTAACAACTGTATTTTTTAAATTTCAAGATAATTCCTAATTGTCCAAAAACTCTAAATAGTAATCTTGTATCTGCATAAAACAGGGATAACCTAATGTCTTATAAAAAAAACTAAATTAAATGTTTATTCAAAAAAGAATTAAATAGGTGTTTTATAAAATGCAATCCTTCAGCGAATGCAAATACATTGTATCACCAGGGTTGACCTCAACTTCAAAACAAACATCAGTTGCAGACAAAGGTGTTCATTAATCTTCATATGACAGATAGAGATAAGCCTCTAAATTTTCTGCAGCAGGCAAGATAATAAATCCCAGGGGATTAATTGTTCTGCTCTCTCATCCTTTTCTTCTAAATTTACAATAAGATTTTTTTTTTCAGAAATGACAGAATGGGATTATTATCTGATTACCTGTTAAAATTAACAGCATTAAGGCAGAAAAAAATTAAATAAATAATTAAAAAATAAAATAGTGAAAAAGGATATCTTAATATATATCTTGATTTTAGAATTCTATAAAATTATCATAAATCATTGTGTACGGTATTTTAACCAAAATAAAGTATGAATATTATATTTTAAATCCATATTTCAAAGAATGTACACAATACTACACATCATTCAAAATTTACCTAACTTCAAAACAAAGTTCATTTGCAGTCACAAGCAGTGCAGTAATTAATCTTAATGTGACAGATAAAGATAAAGCTTAGGATTTTCTTCCTGTGGAAGGTTAATCCCAAAGGACAAATATTGCACAGCCTTCCAAGTATACAATGGTAACATTCTCAGCAGTTATCTCTCTTTGCCCATTCATTCTTATGCATCTACCCCCCACCCCAGCTCCAAACCAGAAGACATAGAGAACCAAACTTAGCATCAAAATATGTATTTCTGCCTACTGAACTACCATACCAAATTTGAACTTGATTGGGCAACCGTAAAAAAAGTTATTAGAAAAAAAACAGAAAATTTGTGGATGGAAGAGTGACAGATGGACAGACAGAAGGACAGACAGACAGAGTGACTGCTATAGGGCACCCACAAATCCTTGCGGGGCCCTAATTAAGCAACTTTAACAGTTTTAGAATTGGTGGCATTTATCTGAAAATGACCAATAAAAATTTGATGAATAAAAAGTATCCATCCAAAAACACAGTACATACTCTGTGCAAGCTCTTAACATAAGCATTTTTCCCCCTAAAAAGTCAGTATATTATTATAAAAGACTTACTATTTTTTCCACTCTGGCAAAGCTTATTTTTTCTTGCAAAATAACAGCCGATAACCACAAGAGAAATGGCAAACACTGTTGAACAAACGATTCCCGCAATGATGATGCTCACGTTTATTGAGCCTTTAACTTCTACAAATGAAGAGAACCTTTTATTACAATAAACATTTAGCAAAAGAAAAATACTTGGCAGTCTACTTTAAAATGGTTGACATTAAAATTTTAAACATAAATCTAAATTTGCATGAAATACTATTAAAGAAACAGTTAAGTTGCTGAGAGTCAAGGATGGGTAGATTAAGAGGGGATTGAAAAAACCTGAATCTAAACTAAATGTTCAAATTTAGCTTCTAGCTACTACATGACAATATACAATAAAAACTTGCCTTCATTCTGGTGTTGATAGTTAGGTTTTGGTGTGCTTATGATAACCAGCCTGTAATAAAAGAGGAAGAAATCATCATGCAAACAAAACGAATGCATTTTTGTTAAAATATTCAATCTATATAGCTAAGCAGCAGTGATACAAAGCACTTTACTAAATAACGCTAGCTTTACAGTACGCAACAAACCTGTGGGTAGTTGGTCTGACTCCATCACATACGGTGTCACTAGTTGCTGTACACTGCCTGACCTGGTACTTGTTGTACAGCGTACAGTTCCTGCAGGGTTTACACTTATAGGACCGTTTATCACTGTAGGTTCCTGGCTGACATTTCCGACAAGGTCTGCATTCTGTAGGACCCTTTTCAGGATTTGAATGTTCTAGGTTCCAGTCCTACAAAATCAATGTAATGTATTGCAATTGTTTTATAAAACATTTCAAAAACAAAGGAAAATGAATCCACCAACAATAAATGAAATGTTGGTATAATTTTGCAAAAGGATCTTCTATTTTGAACAGACAATCCACTGACAGAGTTATACTGTCTCTTTGTGTGCATCTTTGGATAAAGGGGGCAAATTACAGTTATCACAGGATTCAGAAACAACACTACGTACATCAGAGATGCCAGTAATTAAGCCTTGAGCTAAATTATAACTAGAGGTACTGTGAGCAAGCTCACATTTGATTCCCCCCGCTAAGAAAAAAATCATAACGTGTGTATTTTTGCTATTATAGAAAATATTGGATGAATCTATTTCACTGACCATTTTCTATAAATAACAACTGCTCTATTTTTTAAAACTGTTAATGCTAATAGGAGTTAACAAACCAATTTCTATCCTTTAATTCCATTTTATTTTAAGTTAACTGTTAATGCATGAGGACAATTGCATCCTTCCTTTAACAACCATGACTCAAATCAAACTCGAATCAAATGAAATCCACATGTCAAGCAGCCATTTAATATTTAAACATTTTGAATTATTGGTATACTGAGCCCGATTTTTTCCGATATTTTTTTTCCACACATTTTTTTTTCCAAATAAAAATTTCATCGGGGCAGGCCATTTCAGAGAGACGGGGATGAAAGTCTAAAAATAATTTTATGTGGCCTGAGAAGAGCAAGATTTGTGTCAAATTTTAGCTTCTAATATTTCCATTAATACAAGAAATGACACAAGAAATGACAACAATGACCTTGAACTTCCTCAATTGACCTTGGGTCAAGTCATGACACACCCTTACGTCATAAGCAATATTTGTGTGAAGTAAGAACATTCAATGCTTCTCCATAAGGAAGACATGGACAGGACACGAATTTTGCCTTTTTTCTGCCAGTGACCTTGACCTTGCCCAAATGACATTGGGTCAAGGTCATGACACACCCTTTGGTCATAAGCAATCTTTGTGTGAAGTAAGAACTTCCAATATTTCTCCATAAGAAAGATATGGACCGGACACGAATTTTGGATTTTTTCTGCCAGTGACCTTGACCTTGCACAAATGACCTTGGGTCAAGGTCATTACACACCCTTACGTCATAAGCAATATTTGTGTGAAGAAAGAACTTCCAATGTCAATGTTTCTCAATAAGAAAGATATGGACCAGACACGAATTTTGCATTTTTTCTGCCAGTGACCTTGACCTTGCCTGAATGACCTTAGGTCATGGTCATGACACACCCTTGGGTCATAAGCAATCTTTGTGTGAAGTAAGAACCTCCAACGTTTCTCCATAAGAAAGATATGGACCGGACACGAATTTTGCCTTTTTTCTGCCAGTGACCTTGACCTTGCCCGAATGACCTTGAGTCAAGGTCATGACACACCTTTAGGTCATAAGCAATCTTTGTGTGAAGTAAGAACTTCCAATGTTTCTCCATAAGAAAGATATGGACCGGACACGATTGCACAGACAGACGGACAGACAGACGGACGGACGGACAAGGTGATTCCTATATACCCCCCAAACTTTGTTTGCGGGGGGTATAATTATAGATTATATGACAATTCATATGTCCAAATGAAAATATGTACCTCTAAAGATATTGCCTCTTCCCCTGGGAGACACTGATCACACTGTAAACACATGTTACCCTGGAAATGATAGTACTTATGGTCTTCTGGGTCGCACATGGGTTTTCCTTCCACCCCCTGGATGCTCCAGACCATGATAAAAAGCATCATCCTCAACACTCCTGAACTCAACATTTTCATATCTCCTGGAAAATAAAATAAAATAAACCCCAATTAAGCAGATTTTTTCTGCTGTATGTACCGGTTTAAACCAAAATAGTTATATTTGAATGCCTCCATATTAGGTGTAGATTTCTATTATGAAGCTCAATGCTAGTTTGCTACACACACCCCATGTAAGGCCTAGAGCACTATTCAGGTATTTCATTCACAACACATTCCATAATGATTGGACGAAAATATTTTAAAAAACGCGTTTTGAAAATGTTACATTGTAACTTTCTTGGATTAAATTGCCTATCACTTATCTACTGTGTTGGAAGTAGTGCGGCCGTGGTCTATAGTAAGATGCAGACGTTTTGCACTCTGTATGAAGGACACACATTTGATGTGTAGTAGTTGGGGCTAAATGGACCGTGGATATCGGCCTGGGTAGCTCAGTGGTAGAGCTTCTGACTAGAGTTGCAGGGGTCCCGGGTTCGATTCCCGGTCCAGCCATATGTTTTCGTTGTATTTATATACTCATTCCTCCTTTCCTACTACAGATGGTGCCGTGGCCTTCCTTGTTCAGGCATATATATGTAATTAATATGTCCTTACAAGGTGAACTTGTGTTGGGTCTTTGGGGTCGAAGACTATTTAAGGAGGGAGGAATGTAGTAGTTGGGGCTATATGGACCGTGGATATTGGCCTGGGTAGCTCAGTGGTAGAGCTCCTGACTAGAGATGCAGGGGTCCCGGGTTCGATTCCCGGTCCAGCCATATGTTTTCGTTGTATTTATATACTCATTCCTCCTTTCCTACTACAGATGTGTAGGCGAAGTAAGGCAGCACAACATGTATCTGTGCAAGACAAAACAGATGCCTTGGCAATTCTTTTAAAGAATATTAAACCATATTTTATGCTATATAAATTGTAGTTTCCTTTATTTTTATCATACATTACTACAATTTAAAGTTCATGCATTCAGAAGTCCGTGCAACCTGAATGCCTCGATCAAAACGAAATCGGCCATAATTATTAACTTTCTCGGACAGTATATATACCCCAGTTGAGAAACAATCGAAATGCTTCTATGACTTCATGTTAGCATTTGATATACAGTACAAAATGTTTACACTAGTGTAGGATAGAAAGGGTGAAATTAATCCTATGCACTTTTGCACACACACAAAAAATAAATTCAAATAAATGCAAAATATATGAAATTCTTGTTTAGGAAAAATGAGAGACTTCATGATCATGAATGATGATGGAAGTATAATTTCAGACTTCAGCCAAAACTTTGCAATCAGTCTTAAATTATTGTTTATCAAGACACTTTTAATAGCATTTTAAAATTTTGTTAGTGTTTTTAATGATCCTGGGGCCTAGTGTAAGCAATACGGTCGAGCAGGGAGCATGTGAAATTGAAGTCGTAATTAAGGATTAGAGATGTACACATGCCACTGCCATACAAACCGTAATCTGCATGCATGTGCAGGTTTGACTTTATGCCATCGTTAATTAAAACTAAAACATAATCTAGAAAACTATATCATTCCGGAAAACCATTTTCTATATAAAATGACCTGTTTATAAAATTTATCATCGTAAAATTATTGACGTATTGCCGACGTTATTTATAGCCATGATTCAACATTGCATCAACTTTGTAATTAATTGATCTGTGAATTGCACAAATGCCTTACCTTTCATTAATAAGGAGATTTTTCATAATATTCTCCCCAAACTACTCTGAACAGCTGCTGAGCTCTTCCAATCCAAGGAAAACCCACTGCCACTGTTGATATCAGTCTTCGAGAAACTTCAGAGTGACGTCAAAGATCACGCGATGAGACAGACACAACAAAGGGAGCGCAATCTTAATTCTTTAAAAAAATAATTCAAAGTGAAAACGGCACACTCAGGTGCCAATCGTATGTCATTTTTTTTTAAATTTTGGTTCATTATATATTTCATTAAAAACCAACATTTTTCATAGAATTGTTAAAAATGTCATACTTTTGGCAGATGAGTGTACACTTTGTTCGTATACATATTTATATAATGTACGTTTATTGTACACTTGTATTTTAATATGTTATATTTACATTCCACTTTTTTTTTGCTTGCAGGCACGTAGCATCGTTTTTGAAAGTGGGGGGGGGGGGGGCAGACCCATCCAAAAAATCTTGACAAGCCAAAAAAAAAAAACCAAAAAAAAAGGGAAATTTAAAGTTTCCAAAAATCTTCAAAATCCTAATCCGTGGGGGGGGGGGGGGGGGGGGGGGGGTAGACTCAACTATACTTCAAAAAAAAAATTCTTCCCTACCAAAAATTTTTTCTCTCCAAATCATGAAATTTTAATCCGGGGGGGGGGGGGGGGGGGAGTACCTTCAATTTGACTACTCATTTCCTAATTTTCATATCTTTTACTAACTTACAAAAAAGTGGGGGGGGGGGGGGGCCAACTCCATTATAATTCATTTTTTTATATGTAAATTTTAAAAAATTCGTTGCTGCGAGAAAAAGTGGGGGGGCCAGGCCCCCCTGGCCCCCCCTGATGCTACGTGCCTGGCTTGTAAAGGGTGTTGAAAGCTACGGCAGTTATAACACTGTAATGCACACAGGGTACTCAAAGACTAAAATGACGAGTTTAATTATGACGTCACAAACGTTGAACGCTGTAAACTGCAACGTCACAAGCGAAATTCAAATTTCACGTTTGTGGCTGTTACTGTGGCTCTTCCATCAATATGAACTTACCCGTAGAATAAGATAGGAATATTAAGGTATATTTGCATATCCATTGTTCTTTCCCACTGTAAGTCCATACGGAGGAACTGCAATTATTTTTCTATTATTGCTCTGTCTGTATACTATGACGTCATAAAGGTGAGCGTCATATTCTTTTCCATGACGTTACAGATTTTAAAACAACTATACGATACATCAAGTGTTTTTCTCCAACTTTAAAATTGATGTACATGTATTCTTAAAATATTAAAACATGTTATATAATATCATTTTAAAGGAATTACTGTTATAACATAATATGTTTTACGGTGCGACCGTTGGGGCGAGCGCAGCATGTGATCAAACAATGAATTATAATAAATCAATAAAGATAAAATTAACAACGTAAAATTTGAATGCAAAAAAATAAAACATACCTATTTTTTCAGTAAATTTTCATTATTCATAGTTTATAAGATTTGTTATAATTTATTTATTTATAAGTAGAACAGTAGTTTAATAATCTCGGATACAATGTTGTTGAATAATTTATTATTCAATAACACGAAGTGAATAGCCGGGACTGGTTTTAGTCAGACCGGACTGACTTAGCTAAGTCAATTGTTTGTGGGCGAATCATATAATTAGTGAAAGTTTCGCGTTAATTTTGGAAAAGTTACGTGATTATTCGTAAACGTTTCGCTATTTCCCGCGAGGGTCATCGCTTTGCGGTTTGTAAACTGCCAGTTTATACTAGCATAACTGAATTGGATAAATTACATGTACTTCATTCAATAAAAATTTATTTTGTTAGCTACATCTACGAAAATGAGCTCAGGGACTTTTGAAGTACGAAATTAATGCGTTCAAATTAAAAAAAAAAGTGAAAGAAAAGTAGCTTCGCATGCGCAATGTTTCTTTATGTTTCTTCTTTGTGTAGCTATGATTCAGTCTTTGAAGAAAGAACGATGAAGTCAAACCATCACTACATTGATAGATGAAATATTAAGTCAAGAAATATAATATTCTTGCGAAAAGAAATATAATATTTACCTCAGTAACAAAATTTTTCCCAAGTTCAAAATTAGCAAAATTGTTTGAACTAACAGGGCTATACCCCATGCATATACAGTAATTACATGTACGAAACGGCCTCCTTTCCTACGATGACTTATGGAAAACCACAGGCACAAGTCAACGTTTTAAGCTTTTCTATAAAAAAATAAATAAACCCATTGTACTCTAATAGTTAAATCATTGTTCAAGGAATTGTTTTGAAAGAAAAGTTTGACAGGTGGCTGTGTGAACATATATGTATGGTTCTGAGGTAATTTTACATTAAAGAATATTTCGGAATTTCTGTCAGATATTCAAAAACAAAGTTATCTACTTATAAAAAAGTATAATCAATTCCTAATTGATTCATATTAAAATAAAATTTGTATAGTCAAATAATATTTTTTTAACGAACGTTTTGCTTACGGGGGGGGGGGGGGGGGTCTAAAATTTCTTTAATGAAATCAGTCGCTATGAGTAAGGAAAATATTTTTTGGCGACCGATATGTGCATAAAAAACTTAATAATCGCATGTTTACCTTATGTATTAAAGTAAATTTTCATTTAAATTTATATTCGTTAATTAATTTTTGAAACGTTACAATGCAAAATGCATTTTTTGGAAAGTATTTTGGTCTATAGACATGTCACCCCCGTGAAACAACAAACCCTTTGTTATGAATATGCTTAATAACAAGATATAAAACCCCTCAGAAGGAACTTTTGTGTCGGGGGGGGGGGGGGGGTGTTAAATTCCGTTTCCGTTAGTTTCTATTAAGAAATTAGTTATTTTGACCTAAAATCCCAAAGTTTCTCTCTTTGTTTGACGAAATCATTTATATCTTATGAAAATATACATGTATAAATGTTTATACATTATTTAAAAAAAAAAACAAATTTATTTCGACATCTATTAAAAAATGACTTTTAGTCAGGCCGCAAGACAATGCTATCGTTCGCAGTTCTTAATTGTACATGTATGTAAAATGTAATACATAGTGCAATGCTTTTACTGAAGGTCTGACCATAAAGTTCTAGCAGAACGAGTCGTCGGTAAACTAGTACTTGACAGAATGTATTGTGTTATACGCTACGCGGGTGACAAGGTCGATGTATTGTACCACTAGTTATTTAGTCCATTAGTATCAACCGTGGGGAACTTCTATACATGCGTCCAATCATACTACATAACGTGTGATCAATCAGTCGATAAGTAAAACCTGTATGTTTAGCGCGAGAATACAAACAAGTGGTCAGTAATTATTTAATAAATTTGTTCAATTCTTTTACTTTCAATAAAAATATTTTCACATATCCCATTTTCTGTTACTTCAAACTTCAGTTAAAACAAAAGGCTTTTAAAAAAAATTTTTTTTTTTGAAAACTGTGATATCAGTTTAGAAATAATAGTTAGTTAAAGGGGCATTGTCATGACTTTAGACAAAAATTATATTTCTGATTTTAATGTTTACAATGCTTCAGCAAGGCATTTTTAATAGGCAACCAAATTTGAGTACCATTCGTTGAGTTGTAAGCGAGTGATAGAGCTTACAATTTTTTGCTATGTAAACAAAACTGTTGTTTACATTTTGAATGTTAAAAAGAAAATTCCAGTTTTAGACCTCAAATGAATGTGTTAAATGTTAGGAAATGTTTATTTATGCTTAAAATGAATAAGAAGATAGGCAAATCAGTTTGAGAAAGATTTTTTTACTGGTATATGTATATTGAACTTATGTAAACAAAAACAGGGCACGAGCCTTGTTTACATGACAAAGAATTGTGAACTATGTATCTTGCCAATATCTCTATGACTGACTCCTAAAATTTCATTTGATCATTAGAATTGCATCCCTAAAGCATTGTAAATTATAAAAACAGAAAAAATAGAATTTGACCAAAACTGTGACCATGCCCCTTTAAAACCAATTTTGAACCTCTTATAAAGTAAAAAAAAATTGAAGTTGACTAAAATGTAACAGTTATGATAAATTCCTTAATACATGTACATTTAGAAAAAAAACAACTTTCTTTTCATGGAATTTAATATTCCATATCTATAGATAACAGAAATAAAACATCAACAAGCAGTACAATAGTGGATTTAACACAGACTTAACACTAGCATACAGCAGTAGCATTGTATCACAGATTTCAATAACAGAGTTGTCTCCCCTCCTTCACTCTTCTGATGTTTTATTCTCACTACCCCCCTCTCCCTCCACAGATGGCCTCTCCCCCAAGGTTCCAGCCTTGTTCTCGGTTGTCTCTCCAGACTCTGTCTCTGATTTCTTCGGCTTCTTCTTGAACTTCCCAGCTTTCAGCTCAGCTATTTCTCTCTGTCTTTCCTCCTCTTCTTTCTGCTGAGCTTCCAATTTTTTCTGTCTCTCCTTTTCCTCTGCCTCCAGCTCTATTTGAAGTTCCTTTCTCCACTATAATATACATTTTATGCATTTAGATAAAAACCAAATAACTAACCTGAAGAAGAGAGGTACTGGTGTGTTGTTAAAGACAAGAGAATAGAAGTGCATATTTGCAGCAATCTGATTAAAATCAGATCCTTGACCCACTCCTTATCATTTTTATTGTTGCTACACGAGACAATTAAAAAAAATAAGGAGTGGATCAAGGATCTAATTTTAATCAGATTGATGTTTGAAAGAAGTTTCGATCTGTTTATTTTTTTTGGTGAGCTAAGTCCTTTATTTGAATTAATTAGTGTATATAATGCATAATTATCAAGTAATGGGGGAGTTAGGGTATGTGAGCTTACTCACTTTTTCTTTCTTTATTTTCAAGCAAGCAAACAACTCGTATTTTTTTTTTTTGGATTAAGAGCTCACTTACCTGGTCCTCAACAATTCTTCTCAGATCAAACCCTGTCCTCATCTGAAAGTTTGGTGGCTCCTCATAGAGAGCAGTGGCCAACATTATCTCCTCCCTACAAAACCAAGGTCAAATGATGAAAGTCTGTTCATTTTGTGAACAAAGGGAGCATGTTCTTTGTTCATTATGTGAATACTATTGATAATGCAACTCTTGAATCATTTTTATATATCATCAAAATAATTGTCATGTTTGTATAGGATGAGTGCTTACTTCAGAGAGGTTCTCATTTTCTTGTCTGCTCTGGGTGTCTGCTCCTTCTTGAGGGGAGGAGTGGGTGGGGTTTGCTTCATTGGAGGGGGGATGTAGGGTTCTACTGCAGGGGGTAGAGGTGGCAGGTAGATCATTGATAATCCTACAGGTAAAAAAAAAAGCTGTTATAGAATATCTGAATACAAGATAGAATTATAGAAAAATCAATGAAATTGAAGTAAAAGGACTATTTGGTAATAAGCAATCATCTCGCTAGAAGAATGGGATGTATACAGAAAGCTTACCGCTGGCAATTTTTGAACCAATGGTTGTGGGATTGACTGCATCTTTCTTTGCAAGAAGACTCTCTAGATCAGTATGGACCTGCAATAGTACAATTCACGATATATATCAACATTCAAAGCTACTTATCAAGGTACCTCACTTCACGTAGACTAATACTTTTTAAGATACTACATCAGAAGATGGCGATTTAAATATTTTGTTAAATTGTTCGTATCAATCGATTAAGTGTAATATCATCATAGCTCAGTGGTTTAAAGTATCAGGCTTGTGAACTGCAGATCATGAGTTCAAATCCACCTGGGGCTTTTGTTCACATTTACTGAATCAAATTTTTGATAGTATAATTTATTTATCCAAAAGTGCACATTTTTTCACCTATTTGACTTGTATGCTTCTTATTCATCATGCTATTTACCATAATCATGTAACTATCTGCTGATTTAAAACAATTTGAAGATGTAGTGAGTCCCCTTAACAAAACTGATTTTGTATGCCCCGGTAAATAAAGCCAAGAACCATGTATGTGTTTGATGAATTCCTACCTGTCCCACTTTCAGGGCCTCCAGCACTCGGTCGTCTTTCTCCACAGAGTGGGCCCTGATCAGAATGTTCCATGCCGCTGTCCTCATTCCTTCCCGGTTCTTGTCCGAGGACAGACATCGGCAGATTTTCACAAGAGACTGGATAGAACCAAAGCGAATTCTCCAGCTCCAATCATTTGGACCTAGAAAAGTATGAAATCTATTTCACTCTCCTGTATAGAATTATAAGTATATGAATTATGTAATTATTTCATTATTGTTGTTTCTCTGTTGGACAGATCTCAAAATCCAAAATACTTTAGTTACAGAAATTCTTGTTGAATACCAATATTTTGACAATTTATGTTGAGTTGAACAACAAAATTAAAATTTTCCATAAAGTGCAATATCTAACATCATATTGTATTTCTTAAACCATTGGCCACAAATAAACATAGCATTGAATTTGTTGTCATCATTCAATCAACAAAAAATTGATACCCACAAATATTAATAAAACCACAGTAATTTTTCTGATTTGTTGATTCATAAAGTTGACAATGGTGCTTTACCTCCATCCCTGGTTTCACTGGCGGCATGAAAGAAGGCCAGATCCAGGAGTCCAGCACTGGCCAGGGGGATACTGACAAAGCCCCTCTGGAAGGGGTCCGTCAGCTCCTTGTTTACTCCCATCAGTGCCATCTTCTGGATTCCGGCTGTACCACCATGGAGACAAATATCACACAAAATGTCTGTGTAAGTGATGGCAACCTCCCAGTGCCAACCATTGATGCCAGGGGTGTCTTGGCGCTATATGAAACAAGAAATATCTTTAGTATATAGATGATGAAATAAAAATAACATGTGAAAAAACTGCAATCTTTGAAAGAAAAATGAATCATTGAAACAATTCAGAAGCTCAAGAAATTAAAAAAAACTACACTAGCACTTGTAATATCATATGAAATAATGAGAAATTTTAAAAATGAAATTTACATGAAGAGATCATTCAGATAAATTTCAACTCTAAAAAAACTCACTTGTTTAGTGTGTTTGATATGAATTTGAAAATGCTAGCCCAAAAATAAGGTTCACAGGAAATTCAAGAAAATTATTTTCTTATGAAATTCTTGTGAAGTGAGTTCCATGTAAAAGTTTCATGGGAAGCTCACGTGAATGCTCCTTTCCTGTAAATTTTATGTGAGGCATATATATTGATCTGAAATGGAATTTATCATCTGTAATACCATTCCTCTGGTGTACCTACCGGAAGGTTTGTGTATGTGGGGACAGAGCTGGCCTCTGAAGCCCGCCCCTCAGGTAGATCTGACCCCACCTCCACCCTCCACCCTGTGCCAGGTACGGGCTCGGTGACAAAACTCCCAGTACGCATGGAGCCCTGGGTCACCCAAGGCCTGTCGGATCCTTGTGTTACACTAGTTCTCTCTTTTTTAATCTCCCCAAATGAGACTTCCCGAGGGCCAGGTCCTTTCAGACCTGTGTTAGGAGATTCCTTGGACGCCAATTTAGAGTCAAATTTTTCTAGATTTTCAACACTAAGAGCCACTGGTTTGGACCTTCGCAGTGGAAACTGTTTGATTTCTGGCTCGGTGGATGTCATTTCCACATCTCCACGTCTTGAATGTCTGGAGAGCTTTTTCTCGGAATCCTTGTCTTCTTCACTTCTTTCATAGATGTCGCTCAAAGTTGGTTTAGAGCTTGATGGAATGCTCATTTTGGAGTCCCTCTCTCTTTGTGTATCCTCATCATCAGTAGA
The DNA here is from genome assembly GCF_963853765.1 of Magallana gigas. Taxonomy (NCBI): domain Eukaryota; kingdom Metazoa; phylum Mollusca; class Bivalvia; order Ostreida; family Ostreidae; genus Magallana; species Magallana gigas. Next base: position 52,089,327 of record NC_088854.1, read on the forward strand.
TACAGTGTATACATCTGTATGATAGATCATAAAATACATGTAATTATTTATCCCTTCTCCATATCATATTGTATAATCTAAATATTTACAAATATGTTTTCCGTACCTGAGGCGTCAGAACGTGAGCTGCTTGGTGCAGATCCTCCTCTGACCTTTGGCCTAACTCCTCGAGCTAAGCTGTGGAGGATTTTCATTGCAGCAATGTTAGTCTTGGCTGCTTCCGCTAAAATTTCAAGTGCTACCATGGTGTCAATCCTTAAAGAAAAGAAAAGAAAAAGACCATCAGATATGTGCACTTACGCTGTTAAAATAATAATGTACTGGTAATCAAGGATAAATTAAACAGAATGATGCATGTATAATTAACAGTTTTGTTGAGATTTTTTTAATACCAGTTTTCATTTGACAGTCCCATGCCACAGGTAGCTAGGGCCCTCAGTGCCTCGGCAAGTCCCCCACCAAGGTGGTTAGTACACCTCCATACATCCAGCGCATGCCAGAGAGTGGGGCTCAGGTCATGGACGCTGCTGCTAATAGCACCTGCACTGTGTGCTGAGTGAGTGCTCTCCCTTGGTTCGTGCCTGTTGGAGCCTGACTGTGCTGTGCTTTTAGCACTGTACTATAAAAAACAAATTAAATGCATGTACAAAATATATTGGTTGAAAGTTAATGCCAAAACAAACAACCTCAAACATGTACAAGAAATCTGCATGTACAGAAATCATTCTTTTAACTAGAATCCAAGCTTAACCAAAATCACGCAAGTGCATAAACAAAGGACAGATCTTCAATATAACAATTAACAAAACTAATTGATCTTTAATTAAAAGAAGTTTTTTCATACAGACACTTACAGCACTTGGACGACTTAGAGGTGTCCTAGGTTTTGACATGGTCATGTTATCTCCCTCTTTGACTTCTCCTGGCTCTACCTGAGAATCCGCCATAATGATCTTACCCACAGATATGATAAATCGCAAAGACAGGAGTGCATTAGGGTAGGGACTGTATGCCTCCTGGCAGTCACCAAGACCTGGAAAAGTCATTAAAGGTCTGTGTAAGATCATTCTATTGATGTACAGGAGATTAGAGACAGTTGTCTTTGGCAAGTTCCAGTAGTGCTTAACAATTCAATGAAATAAATACAATGCAGTGTTAAGATAATGTCGTACCATCTAGATAGGTAAAGAGTCGGTTTTTGAAGTCAATTTGTCCTTGCAACTGTCCAGCCATGTGATGGTAGAATAATCTGGTAAATGTCAATTGTCCCATCTACAACCAGAAACACAAAGAGTTAATAAAATGTATGTAAAATTATAACCATAAATACACTGATTTCATTTATAACAAAGCAGCTTATATTACACTTTACAAATATGATTTGCATGAAATTTTAAATGAATCTTAAATAAGGAAATTCACAGTCCCTACTGTTCTGAGAAACCATGCCTCACCTTCAGTAGTTTGATTTCTCCTGTGCGGAGATAAGGTTGATGGACAGCGTCTGTCCTCAGCCAGTATAGCATGGTTTCAGCCAGAAAAAACAGAGCAGGAATATGGTACTTCTCCAGAGGAGACTGGTCAAGGGAGGTAATTAACACATCAAGGCACTCTAATAAACAAAAGATCCTTTAAGCATTACATCTCTCATTACATGAATAGTGAGATGTTAAACAATGTGTGGTGGACAAATCACAGTACAATATTGGATAATCATGATTTACTGCAACAGGTATATAATGATTTATCACTTTTTACATAAAAATGTAATATACTCTTTCTTATTACATGTGTATTAATCAAACCAAATAGTGTCTTCTCAATCTATTTAATTTACATATACATTTAAATCTAAAAAATACATATTCCGATGAGTCGATGACTAATACAGGTTATTCATACATTGTGGTTTTGTGAAAATCTGCATCATTCTGCTTTTCCTGGAAATCATAATTAGGCCCAACAAACAAAAAAAATAGGTTTGTTTCCGCTAACTTTCCGACCCTAACTTAAAAAAACTTTAAAAAAAATTCTGAGTTTTTTTCTTAAATTTCCGTTTTTATCCGTTTTTTGTTAAAATTTTGTTTTTATCCAATTTAAAGATTTATTGTGTCCTCTAAATTTAAGTCTTTAAAACGCTTATAGAACTTATTTAGATGTCATCAGTGTTGTGTAGATGTTTGTTATTTACAAATGGCAGCACATGTCGTGCCAGTTGAGCTCGAGAAATGTAAAATTCAGGGTGAAAGTAAATATTGTAATTTCTTGCACAGACAAAATTAAACAATGACAACAAATACTTGTTTTTTTTTTTTATCTTACCCAGTTCAATAGATAAATTGTTTAATATGCACAATTGAACAGATGGACAGGAAAAAAAAAAAAGCCTACCTACCGACCCTAATTTTTTTTAGCCTGAAAGTGAAAACAAACCTATTTTTTTGTTAGGCCTTACCTTCTTGTATCTTCCCTTTACATTGTGCAAGCTGTGCTAACTCAGTCCAAGCCATAGGAAGATTGACATAAGGACCAGTGCCACATTTTCGAAGGCCAGCTCTCCTCTAAAACAAAAATAAAAAGTAAGAAAAATTTGAAATTTTGCATTGATGTTATACACCAATTTAAAGAGTTTTACCACTTTTATGGCACAATGGTACTCTACCTTTGCTCTTTCTAACATCTTGTGTGCTGTCACTTCATATTTTTCCCTGTCTTCTAAATCTTGGCTACTGTTGTAATTCCGAATAAATTCTTCGGAAACTTCTAATGGATTTTTACTTCAAAAGAAAATAAGTTTCTATTTTCCCATATCAAAATATTTATAAATCATTAAAAAACCTCCAACTATCATGAGACATGAATTTTCTTAAAGAAAATGAAAACACAACCAATTCTCACCAAGTACCATTTTGCCAGTCCATTGTTATGTCATTTTTTGTACATTATTTTATGTGTTTATAAAATTACATAACAATGCACTGGCGAAGAATGGTCCTTGACAAGAATTGGTCTTATGTCAGTACAACCTACCTAGATTTAACAAGTGCCTTCTGACTCTGCAGACTCTGTAAATAGGATTGTTTTAGAAGACGCTCCTGGAGTTCTAATCGCTGACTATGGGAAATTATCCCAAACTTATGAATAATTGGAATCTTTGTGATTGGCATTTTGGATGATTTTCAAAACATTGCATGCACCTCCTGAAAAATTCACAGATGGTTAATTATTAATTAAAGAATATTAGCGATGCTCTTTTATTTAATAGTTATCGATCATATCAAATTAGCGAGAAGTTTCCTTTAATTTAGTTTGATTTGATTAATAGTAACAAATAGCAAAATATTTTGCAAAAGCATTCAATTTAGCAACTGTTGAAATGCTCGAGTGATGCATAATCTCAGCAACATCGAATCTCCCTGAGACTAAAGTGATGCATTGCTCAACGTCATATAAAATTCATATTAGCTGAATAAGTTCGACTAAAAAATAATTTTTTAACCTTTAAAATGATGAAGCAAACCAGAATACTCGTTACCGTTATGTGTAAAGACATATATTTCACGTAAGTTCCATTAAATTAATGCAAAACCCTCAAGGTTTGCACAATCTTTACTCGCTGTCGGCCATATTGTTTGTTTCCATAGAATTCAAAATGAGCATGCGCAAATTACCGGATACGATTGGCAAGAATAAAGAAAAGAACAACAATTTTCAAATTGAACAAACGCTAAAGTTCCGGGAAGTATGCAAAATGCTGTTATAGACCTTACAAATCAATGCACATTTATAACTTATGTCATCTTGTTGTTAAATGTTTATTAATCAAATGTTCATCTAATTAGAAATGCATATAAATTAAAATAAAATATATTCTGTAAGATTTAAAAATATATACATCTAGCTAAATCTCATTTATTCAAAAATTGAGTTAAACAAATAATCATGTAGTTCTGAATTTGCGATAATTTTTATAAAGAGCGTTCTGTCTCATGTTATCTTTTTTATTAAGGTATCCGATCCATATTAGGACCTAGTTATTCTATAATCTTGGATATCAATCATGTTTTTATAACCGAAATAAATTTTTAAAAAATATCATTAACTAAGAAGTAATTAATTAATGAAGATTGCATAAAGGTCTAAGGGGACAAGCACATTTTTTTAAACAAGAGGCCCATGGGCCACATCGCTCACCGGATGAACAATAGGTATGATAAAATTAGCTTAATGGATCGAGTTATAATACAAACCATCTGGACAATGTACAATAATACATGTAGATCCTGTATAAAAAAATCCATTTCCCCTCCTGGATATTCTTATGTTTATAACCATTAGTCCCTTTTCTAACAGGATGTTTTTATAGTCATATCACATATTGAAGTTCTCAAAAAGATCCTTAACAATTGTTTATATATGGGATATAAACCTACATCAAATTCTGAACCTTCTTGTGAGGCCGAAGAATTGTCCTGGGGCCAAAGTCTTTACAATTATAAAGAATCATCTGGCTAATTAGTTTCTGAGAAATTTTTTTACAAGATTTACTCTACATATTCCTATGTAAAACTTTGACCCCCCCCCCCCCCAATTGTGGCCCAACCCTACTCCCGGGGGTGTCATTATTTTCACAACTTTGAATCTACACTACCTGAGGATGCTTCCAAACAAGTTTCAGCTTTCCTGGCTGATTAGTTTTTGAGAAGAAGATTTTTAAAGATTTACTCTATATATTCCTATGTAACGTCGACCCCCCATTGTGGCCCCACCCTACCCCTGGGGGGGGGTCATGATTTTCACAACTTTAAATCTACACTACCTGAGGATGCTTCCACACAAGTTTCAGCTTTCCTGGCTGATTAGTTAGTTTTTGAGAAGAAGATTTTTAAAGATTTACTCTATTTATTCTTATGTAAAACGTCGACCCCTCATTGTGGCCCCACCCTAACCCCGGGGTCATGATTTTCACAACTTTGAATCTACACTACCTGAGGATGCTTCCACACAAGTTTCAGCTTTCCTGGCCTAATGGTTCTTCAGAAGAAGATTTTTGAAAATTTCTCAAAATTTTTCATTAATTTCTAATTATCTCCCTTTGAAAAAACGTGTGACCCCCTAATTTTTACAACTTTGAATCCCATTTGCCTAAGGATGATTTGTGCCAAGTTTAATTGAAATTGGCCCAGTAGTTCTTGAGAAGATGTTGAAAATGAAAAAAAGTTTATGGACATACGGACGGATGACAGACAAAATGTGATCAGAATAGCTCACTTGAGCTTTCAGCTCAGGTGAGCTAATAAAAAAGTAACTACTATGATGATCAATAATTGCTCTGTTATAGAGATTCATTTAATTATTAGGAATAGGAAAACTATTTAAAAAAAATTTTATACCGAATAGATTTTTTTAGAATTGAATTTTATTGATTAAAAGCAAAAGGGAGCAACTCTTTGATAACAGGAAAAAGTCAATTATATGTATTAGAACGCATTCCACTCTTACTTACTGATACTTAAACATGAAAAGTAATATGTCCAAGTATACTGAGTATTAAGCAAATACATATCTGTCATGCATCCCAATTCATTGAACATGGGCTATTATGGATCAGATACCTTAAAAATTAAAACATTTCAAATCAAGCTTTTTAAATCATAACTTTTATTAAAGAATATTTAACCTCTCAAACAGAAATCTTATTTAGTTTTTTTCATTGGGCTATTCCACAAGCAAAAACAGAGCATATTAAAAAGATCAATACATCATTATTTTAGAGAAAAAATATGCTACTTATTTGTTATAACCTTGTAAGTCTTGTTTGTGATCAACAAGTACCTCATGATAAATGTCTATCCATTGGTATATGTAAAAAAGTGAGACATATGGAAACTCTGACATTTATATCCGTGAGCTAATTCATGCAAAGAAAATGGAAGAGAGCAGACTCTCAAAAATTACTGGGTGTACATGCATTATGAAGTAACAAAAAAAGATGAAAAAAAACAAAACATTGATTCAAGTATTTTGTAAATACATTCTCAAACAAATGATGTTAATACATGTACATGTAATATGTCAAAAAGAACAAAAAGTGTAAACACTTTCAGATTTGTATTTGTTAATAAGCTATTTCATAAATTACAGCCTAACTTTTTAACTTCATATTACATGTATTATTGCACAAAAATTCATTAACCTCAATATATAAAAAGGTTCATATTGTAGTTCAATGTATAAAAATGTTTATTTTATATTCAAAGATTTTCCATAGACTGTGGCTCTTCTTTCGTTTTTTTTCTTTTTCGAGTGGTCAACTTTGGTACTACATGACTATGTAAGGTCATAAGACTCTAACAGTTGAAACTTCTGTTGCTATCCCTGAAACAAATCAAAACATTTGAGCTTCCTTTTTGAAATCTTCATTATGTTTGATGAAGCAGTCTGCTTCCAAGAAAGAAAAATTCTTACCAAACACATTTTCTTCATATTTGATATATTAAAAAGTACCCCCTCCAAAAAAAGAATTCTTACCACACACATTTTCTCCATATTTGATATAAAGGTACCCATTGTTTCCAAAATCAGTTCCCCATGAATTCCTCACTATGTAAAATGGTACATCTCCTACAAAACATTAAACAAGTGCATGAACATTCTGGTACATGTAGCTAAAAATAAATCTCATTTTTACAAACACTTTTATTATCAACATTAACACTTATACACATACAACACATAATTAACACATATATGCATACAACACGTACTTAACACATATAATGCATACTTAACACATATACACATACAACACATACTTAACACATATACACATAAAACACATATTTAACACTTATACACATACAACAAATAATTAACACATACACACAATATAACATGTATACACATACAACACATTTACACATACAACACATACTTAACACATATACACATACAACACATACTCAACACATATACACCTACTTAACAAATATATGCATACAACACATACTTATAACATACAACACATATACACATACTTAACATATGTACACATACAACACATACCGGTACCTAACCTACCTGTCAGATCATACCCTACAATCTGCACCGCATGGTTAAGCCTAATACCACAGTGATACTGAATGATTCCCCCCAGGTAGTGGTTCCAGGTGGTGGCATCTACCGCCACTATCAGAGGACCCACATAGGCCAACTGATACAGCATTTCTTCCTCATTTCCTACAAATCTGTCAATTATTGTAACATTATATCACAGTCAAGCATAGGTCTATCTTATGTTCATGAGTTTAATATTTTCTGATTTTTTTTTCATCCAAGCTAGAAGGTACTCAATATCTATTTACATTGTCAAACATATATTTATTTATATATTTATTAAAATGTTAAATCAAATCTTGTTATTTTACATGAAAATAATCAAATTCATTTCTCAGCATCAAAATTTCATAAGCTTACAGTTTATCAATTAAGATACACAGTTTAGCCATTCCTTTTATTGGATAATGTATAGTATTTAGATAAAATTAATATTACAGGTGTAGCTGTCGCTTAATTTGTGTTGCATACCTATTGCAGGTGTAGTTTGTGACAGTCACTCCTCTGGAGGATTTGGTCAAGAGTTTACAGTAATCAGAGGTGTCTGTCAGGGGGTACTCCTCCTCATAAACCAAGAGCGACTGACTCTGTAATGGCCAAATTAAACAAGTACATCTACTAAATTAAAGATTAAGAGAAAAAACCTTTGAACACTATTTCAGTCTGTTCTACTCAATCTAATATTATGATTATAAATACATCCATATGGTGTGAAAATGTCGCACTATTATGCTATTCTAATAACAAGTTTGATTATACAAATCAATCACAAGTCTTTGATCATGAATAGCAAGTTTAGTGCATTGTTTTACATGCCATTGATTCACATCCTTTTAAATTAAATACTTGTATAATTTTTCATTTCTAGAATAAAGTACATGTACATGCAACGATATAATAACACATAATGTGCTTAATACAGTATTTGAAAAATGATATATGATAAAGAAATTAATATATTAAACTAGTACATGTATCTTAAGAATGAAAATCTAACAGATCAGACATATACATTATTCAACCATGCTAGAGCAGTGCAAGTGTTGCCTCCAGAACATCCATTGTTACCGACGGAACAGTCAATGACTTCCTGTACACTGAGTTGGGGGGGAGTGACATTGTGTGAGATTGCGTACATAGATTCCACAGTCTCTGTTGTACTGAAAGCCCTACAACAAAGGAATAGCTCTTTTAGAATAATAACATTCACAGATTCCATGGAATATCCAATATCGGCAGAAATAAATAAATCTTTGAAATATGAATGCTGTTTAAACTTACCAACATCCTCCACATTTATTTTGATTTTTAATAGGAGACACATAACTCACTCCTTCCTTATTCCTCCTAAAAAGAGATTAAAAAATTGAATTACAATGTATTTTAAATTTAACATATGTATACATCTATTCCTAGGACAAAAATTTATTCATTATATTTACCAGTCAATTCTCTTTGGTAAGTTGTTGGACAAATTTTTCTTTTTCTGTACTGTTGGGATTTTAAAGTGTGATTCTTTCAAGTCACTCAGGTATTGTTCTGCAAATTAAGTATCAAATCTAGGATTAATTCAAGCAAAAATATTTATGATATCTTTGCAGAGAATGAAAAGAAAAACCATAGAATCAAATGTGACATGAATTGTCTGGGCTATTCTTAATCAATTAATTGAAATATTCTAGCAAAGGCAAATTTCATAAAATCCACATACAATGTATTTAATGTATTGACTTCCTTATAAGTCAGAGGGCAAAGATTTGTGAAAAAGAAGAAATTCAAGTGCTTCCCATAATTGGCACTCCCCATCTTATCTGTGTATAACAATGTTTCAACCCTAAACCTTTATAAACCGCAAAGCATGCAACTTCCCATTTCGATCAAAAGTGATCAAAGTTAGTTTTATTTTATGCATATTAAAAGTATTTATAGACACCACAACTGGTCAAATGGGAATGTAAACTAGCTGTTTATAAATACATCATTGCCATTTGAAACAAGTTTATTTTGAAACTTTATTCATTATGGACACTGCCCACTGTGGTTATAGTAAGATACAATGGCAACAAATTTCAGCCAGGCATTGTAGTTTATGCAGTATGGGAATGAAATATATTATATTCACTAATAAAGATGGAGTGCGCCCATGGTAGTTCCAGGGACGTATATACTAGTATATACGTCCCTGGTAGTTCCCTATTATTCTCCCCATGCCTGAATATTAGTTCATTTCAGAAATCAGACTAATGCTGATGATTTAGTTATAATGCTATAGACAAATCTATAGGCTACACAAAAGAAAGTGTTTTGCTGAGAGTTTTAATTTGATTTGATTCTACTATGCTGAGATTAGAGCATGGATTATTTCGAACTTACTTTCAAATTCTTCCTGAGAAAGATGTGAAAACTTCGTATGTCCAGACTTAGCACCATTTAATTTATAAAGACCCTCTTGTATTCTTGATTTCTACAAAATTACAATATGGAACAATAATTCGATACACAATGATCATGATATCATGTTTTGTTTCACTTCCTCTTTGTAATATATATAATACTCAGACTGACTAAGGCCCGTTTGATTAAAACCCTCTTTTATTTTGCTTCAACATACCTATAACACGTATATGTAAACTTACCAGGGAAGCAGGTGTTCTTACAGTTGAATTAGATTGATGAAACTCGAAAACATTAAAAGATTTTGAGTTAGTACAACTTAAAAACGCGACAAAAAGACAAACCGAAACTAGGCGGAAGTTTACCATTTTTATATATAATAGTAAAACCAAATCCGAACTCAGATTATATAAAATATAATCTGTTCTTAATTCTGTCATTGTAGAAAATAAATAGATATGTAAATTTCATGCATTTTCTCTATGATGATCATGATATTAGTTTTTGAAAATAATATTTCTTAAGAAGTTTACGGAAAAAATTAAGGTGTTAAATTTTCACAATTCCGACTTCCTTTTCCGGCCATCAAACATGGCGAACCCAGTCAGCAAGAAAAAGAAGGTCTGCTTTCCTAACATATTCCCCTCTTACACGCTTAAAAAATAGAAAAAGACAAAAAATCAGAGAAACAGAAGTTGCCAAGTACATCTTATGCAGAATAAATAAAGTGGATGTCGTGATTTAGGTCCGATATAAGCGGATTGGTGAAGGCTAGACTTGCATATTTATTCTTGACAAGTACAAATTTTCCAAATAAACAGTGCTTCTGCTCATTGCAAATTTGTCAGAATGAAGTATATACTTTAGCTCATACCCAGTGTTGCCGTACGTATTAAAATTCGCCCTAAATCATTTTTTAGATGGGAATTTTATAACATACTAAGTGATTTCAGTTGTTTGGTGAATATATATACTTGCACACACGATATTTAAATCAAATTGCCTTTTGCAGTTCGTTGCAGATGGAGTGTTCAAGGCTGAGCTGAACAATTTTCTGACGAGAGAGCTGGCAGAAGATGGCTACAGTGGTGTAGAAGTCCGTGTCACACCAACACGTACTGAAATCATTATCCTGGCCACCAGAACACAGAATGTCCTCGGTGAAAAAGGCAGGAGAATCAGAGAACTGACCTCAGTAGTGCAAAAAAGGTTCAACTTCCCAGAGGGAACTGTTGAGGTAATCATTTTCTACAGTTTGCAGAATTGAATGACATTAATCATATTTTAGTCCATGTGAGCATTTGTTCAACTTACCTTTTGTCTGTCAAAGATTTTTAGGGACTTTGGGTTAGATTATTAACAATAAAGAATGGAAACATAAAAATGATGAGGAAACAGGTGTTTTCAATAAGATTTCGCTTCAAAGGAATGTGGCAGAATAAGGTCCTATTCATGACTGTCAACTTATTTTATAGTTTACTGACATCTTTCTTTTGAATGAACAATTGCTTTCTCTATTTCAGCTTTATGCAGAAAAGGTTGCACAGCGAGGTTTATGTGCTATTGCACAGTGTGAGTCTCTCAGATACAAGTTGATCGGAGGTCTGGCAGTCAGGAGGTAAGGACAACTTAGTGATGAAGAAAACAATATTCCCAATTTGCGGACAGCTTGTTCTTACTTGAGCATTACTGTGGGAAAAAATTGGGTACATAAATTCATCATTTCTGTAGTTTTAGTCCTTATAAAGTGACTATACAGTAGTGATTTACACTGTTGATTAAATTTATTAAAGAAATAGTAATGTGTAAAAGTTTATTGGGATATGAAATTTGTTTATCATATCATCAAATCCTGTGAAGCTGGAAGGGCTTCATAGGTTTGACCATGTACAACCAAGTTTATATCCATGTAAACTTTGTTTTGAATTTATATTTAAGAAAGATGGGTCAGTACATTTTTTTTAAAAACTTTTTTGTGGTATATGTACAAAAAGCAATTAATTTAAGTTATGTGACTATCATTGTTACACAATAGATATCACTCCTAAGTCCTAACTGATCCCTGAAAAAGTAACCACTGTATTGAATGGTTTTGCACTCTAAATGGTTCATAAATTATTCAATTTGCAATTGTGAATTATTAATGATTTAGATATTTTAAAATTTGAGTTTTAAAATGTCATTATGACATGCATATTATATGAACAACTTTTCCTTTTGTACTTGGAAAATCTTTACATTTTATAAAAAGATGAGAAACAAAAATTTTTTTTATCAAGTCAGCAACACAGCATCACAGGTCACAACAGGAAAAATAAGGATATGAAATACAATTAGAGATATTTATTATGTTTAATCAAATTACCACCCGGTATCACATTACACACAGGAGAAGCTTGATAAGTTGTGAAATAGAATGAATATATAACACAGTAATTAAGAATTATTTGATAATTTTCGATTACGCAAGTGTAATATTCCCAATTTGCGGACAGCTTGTTCTTACTTGAGCATTACTGTGGGAAAAAATTGGGTACATAAATTCATCATTTCTGTAGTTTTAGTCCTTATAGAAAGCGACTGTATACAGTAGTGATTTACACTTTTCTATTGATTTACATTTCATTCAAGTTTATATTTTGCACAGTACCATAATCTTATGTGACTTTATAGCTGCAATAATGTAGCCCTCTCCCGATTTTTTTTTTTTTTTTTTGGGAGAGGGCTACAACTCCATAGGATCTTCGTAATGGTGCAAGTGCGGGAGTGATTCACTCCCGCAACGATTTCGTCTCAAATCGTATATAAATGACAATAACATCTGCATTTCTTACCTGAACTCAAATATTGTAGATGTCTATGGCATAAATTAATCTAAAAATATCAGGTATAGTCCATATATCAGTTATTTTTCGTGTATGTCAACAACGCAAGTTGAATTTGTCCGCCATGTTTACTGACCTTGACCGGTTTTTATTTTGAGACAGCCAATGAGAATTTAGGAGCGGATCTTGAACTGAATATAGGAATTCCCCTATTTTAAACATAATTAACGCGGTAAATATGAATTTTTCATTACATAACAGTTCCTTAAATGATGTTTTAGTGATAGAACGAGGTTAGATAAATTATTTATAGTGACATTCACGTTATCAAGCCCATCAAAACTCTAAGCGTAAATCCCATAAAATCACGCGAGAACTGTCATGGCTGCTGAAAAAGACGACTGGTAAACATGCTGATGTGTTTTATCTGGTTTTGATTTATATACGGTTAGTTTGTTCAACCTGAATTAAAAAATCATTTTATCTAAAGGAAGTCAAATATAAAATTGATCTTTTCAGACCGAAGTCAGTCGCATTGAAAATTTAATTTTGCACCATTACGGAGATCCTATGGAATTGTAGCCCTCTCCAGTAAACATCAGATATAAAAAAATCGGAGAGGGCTACATTATTGCAGCTAGTGACTATACTACAGTGGAATTACAAATGTTTATCAAATGTAGGGCTATACTTGTGACTTGGTAATGTACATTGCCAAAATTTAGCAGACTTTCCACCTTTTTCATGTTTATCGTTTGCAGGGCCTGTTATGGAGTGCTGCGATTTATCATGGAGAGCGGTGCTAAGGGCTGTGAAGTCGTAGTATCAGGAAAGCTGAGGGGACAGAGAGCCAAGTCCATGAAGTTTGTGGATGGCCTTATGATCCACAGCGGTGACCCCATTAATGATTACGTAGACACAGCCGTCAGGCACGTCTTACTCAGACAAGGTAATACTCACGTCAAGGTTAACAAAACAGTTGGAGAAATTAGGTTTTAAAGTTTTAAGGCATTATAAATTTATACCGTAAATTATTTGGTCCAATAAAGCAGTATACATGCTATCTTTCAAATTCATTTTGTATACAATGTCATTTATGTTGTGTACTTATTCTATGAGTTTCAAGTTGAACACAAGAGGGGACATTTTGTTAGAAAGATTTTTATTTATGGTAGTATGTGTGTCTGGATTTCAGTGGTTTGTTCAGATGTTCTCATAATGCATTTCTCCAAAAATGTAGGTATGATATAATACTGTTAATCATTCATTTGGCTGTGTATTCTTCTGTGTGTTTTTGGCAGAAGTGCTTTCTATGAAATCAAAAGAATTCATGGTGGCTCAATTTTCGTGGTATTAATGGGTAGCCCTGTCCCAGGAATTCACATCCTCAACTAAAAAGAAATAAAAGAATATTCTTTCTTACTGAAACTGAAAACTGATGCACCCACGAAATTTCATCCTCATGAATAAGCAAAAAACCAACAATCCATGAAAATTGGCCCCCATGAATTTAAATGATTCCACAGTATACATGTATTAGGAAAAGTCATGCGCATACTATGTAAGGATATTTACATCCAGAAATAGACTTAAACAAATCCCTATTATTAAAAAATCAATTTCCACCAAATATTTACAGTAAAGTGCTCCGGTAAATAAAAAAGTATATAAATTGTATTTATCTACCTACTTCTTCCAGGTGTGCTTGGAATCAAGGTTAAGATCATGTTGCCCTGGGATCCCAGTGGCAAGATTGGTCCTAAGCGTCCCCTGCCTGACCATGTCAGTGTGGTGGAGCCTAAGGATGAGGCCGTCCCCGCCCACCCCTACAGTGAGCAGAAGGGAGCCAAGCCCACAGAGCCCCCAGCTGCACAGGCTTAAAAAGGTGACTATATAAACTGCAAATAGTCAGGGTTGTCTCTAAGACCTGGGAGGTGGGGAATTCCCTCGCCTATAATGCCTTAATTACCCGGCTATTTTTGCATTTCAAACACAATGTAGCTATAAGCAAGACCCCCAGACCCCCTTCTACTTTTTCATTTCCTCTTTCTACTTAAATTTTAGGGACAACCCTGAATAGTGTTCTAAATATTGATATAACTTTAATTATCTATTGATTGAATCACAAAAATCATTTTATATGGTCATTTCTTTATACAATTATCACAATTTTATTCCTTAAACTTTATTTGATTGTGACTATTATAAAAAAGCCTCGTGAAGGGAAACTGATAGAAACAAGGGTACTAAATAAGAAACATTTGGTAATTTAGCAACCCTTCAATGTAAATATTTACCATCATTTACACATGTATACATTTTCTATTCTCCCATTAAAAGTGTACTTGTAATGTATGTAACATGATTATTTTTATTTTATTTTTCAGATATGTGAACAGAGACTGTAAAAAAAACTAAAAAATAAATAACCAAAAAAATTCCATGGACATTTCATTATTATTTTGAGGTTTGCAAAGGTAAAGGTCATGGTTAAGTCATATTGGCCGTTTTTAACTCACTTGAACTGAAAGCTCAAGTGAGCTTTTCTGATCACTTTTTGTACCATTAATTTCTCCATGCAATTTTCTACTGATATTGTCTCTGTACTTGCCTCAAACTTTCTCTGGAACACACTACCGACCATAAATTTAGTATGCCAAATTTACATCGAGATAAACCCATTTTTACATGTAAACAACTGCACCACTTCACTTTACATGGCTGTTGATGGTGTTCAAAAGACTATCAGAAGTAAGTAAATAGACATTATACATAATACAATGTACATTGCATAAAGAAATTAATGGTACTAATTGTTCTCACAGGATTTGTGTACATGTATAAATAAGGTTATTAGGTCCAAAACTAGCATACGATGTTGTGTGCAATAATTATAAATACACGATTTTTTTCAATGGGTGGCACAGTTGCTCCCAGGTTGTCTATGCAAATTTTTTCCGACTGGGAGTTACAGACCTGCAGCTATTTTAGGACTGTAATGCTCAATATGTGAAATGATTACAAAATCATCCTGTGACAAAATGTATTCAATGATGAGCAGAATATCCAGGGGAAAAAAAAGGTTTTTTTTAATACAAAATCTGTTATACTACATTGTCCAGATATTTTGTAAATGACTCAAAGTCTGATTTTGATGTCTATTATTGCTCATGTGAGCAATGTAGCCCATGGGCCTATTGTTTCATATGCTGTAGGCATATACATGTAAAGAAGATGTGGGAGAACTTTCTATAAATATCTTGCAATTAAGGAGCCTGAGTGGTCAAACCATCAGATATTAAACAAAATGTGAAAATTTGACTCCAAAATGATGATTTGAACCACAAAACCTCAATTAAAGACATAATTTGTTATTAAATGATTGATTAATTCCTAACTCTCTAATTGGCTGATATCTAACCATTTAAAAAAAATCATGAGATTCACTTGCACATGTCTAGATATCTTTCTGAGTCAATGGTTTCTGATCCGCTCCATTCTTCATAAACCCAGTGACCGAACTGGCATAAAACAAGACGTCGTCATATTCACAATCAAAGTACTGAAGTAATGAAAGCCGCACACTTTGTATGAGTGCAAATTGTGTAGTAAAGACTGAAAATCTCTCTCTTTCATGCTTTTAATGTAGGCAAAGCATCAGAGAGCGACCAAATTTTGTAAGCGACTATAAACAAAAATATGTCTGTCTAGTAGAAAAAAGTTCAACAGTTACTGCCTTATATTTTGCAACAAGCACTATATATTCAATCCCCGTTTCTTCAAAGCGCATAAAAGTATTTCATAAAAATTCATGCGCATTT
This sequence comes from Magallana gigas, assembly GCF_963853765.1. Taxonomy (NCBI): domain Eukaryota; kingdom Metazoa; phylum Mollusca; class Bivalvia; order Ostreida; family Ostreidae; genus Magallana; species Magallana gigas. The sequence continues at coordinate 52,105,483 of NC_088854.1, forward strand.
TATGTGTCCAAAATGCATAGTCTTTTTCTTAAAACAAGTTATTAATAAGAAAACTAAAAAAGATAGACAATTCTCTCAAAATTAAATAAAAGAAACAAAATGCCAACACTTTTGACACAACGTGCCTCTTTGTGTAACCATTTTGTGAAGCGGAAAGCTTTTACTTTGACGCTGTTTGGTTTTTTGTTTACTTTTGAAGTTGTGCTATTTATAGTAACATTGGCAATTTGCCTGCCTCAGCCAGGACTCTGCTTTCAGCAGAGCCCAACTAAAAATGTGCAACCTAGTTAGATGGAGCAATAGTAAACTCGCATATATATATTGCCAGTTTGGTCAAGGGTTTATGTAGTGCAGAGTGGATCAGAAACCCTTGGAAAGATGATGTCCAGGAGATCATTGTAAGGTTTGATTTTATCTACATGGAACTAAAAATTGATTGTCCAATGAAATATCACATTTTCAATTTGTTCAGCTTTGGCTTCAAACTCAAATCTTTGCTTGATAATACTCAATTTGAGATGTCTGTATCAATTCATCGCTGAAACATTTAATAAAACAATTATTGCTGGGTTATTTTTTCAATCAATATGGTGATCTAGCAAACCAAGAAGTACAATATTCACTAAGCCAAAGGTGAATATAGTACTTCTTTGGTAGCTAAATTATTGTATTGAACTCAAAACAGCAATAATTGTATAAGGCCTGCCCATCTTCAGTATATGCCCATCTTTAATGGATATGTGTTACATTATGGTATGATGCAGCAAGTCCATATGATTGTCCACACTAGGAAGAGTACAATCATTTTCACTGTCAAAAGTTACCCTACATAATTCCTGGTCTGAAAAATATATATAAAAAAAAGACTTTACCCTTTTGGTAAGATGAGAATACTTTGTACATAGATTGGTTATTTAAAAAGAGGATGAATATAAATTTTCAAGGTTAGATCTAAGGTCAAGGTCAGTAAGGCCAACATTGAATTAGTCTTCTTGTACTTTGTAAAAAAGAAAGATAAACTATTTGAGGTTAGGTGATCATACTTTTTACACAGGTTGCTTATTGCAAGAGGTAAAAACCCTATTTATTTCCAGGTAACGGGGCAAAAATTACCCTGTATACCAATAAACATACTGTATTAGAAATTAGATTCAGTCTTTATAAAACCAGATATGGGATTACTTGTTGATAATTCAGTTTTCTATAAGTATAACAATTAAGTATATAACATTTTTACTGAAATTATTCATCTTGTCATTGTCTATGAGCTGACCAGATTTTTTCATACAACTAGTTTTTCCACCCATGTCTTTCAAAGACAAACACTTGATCCATTCAAATGGAAAACAAAACCTTGAATGATATTTTATGGTTTTATTTGTATTTGTAAAGACAACTGACTCACAATGCACTATTACAGCAGCCATTTCTACTTTGTACAAGTACACTATATTACTTGTTCCAACTCTCATAACACGAGTGAGACCAATGAAATTCATTACTGGCTATAAACATTCAACTAAAAATCAACCTTGGATGAATTACATTAAATGAATAAGAACACATCGAACATTCTTCTATTTTTAAAAAAGAAGTAAAAAAGATGAGTGATTTTTTTTTGTGCTTCATGTCTATAGAATGATAAACTATGTAATAATCTAATGTGTAATTATAATGAAGTCAGCTGTCACAGCTAGCACTGCTGTGTAGCACCAAAGAAATTAACTCCCTAGAATTCACAACTTGAATTAAAATTACATTTATTTATAACATGTCATGGAAAAGAATTTTATGCTCAGGGGAGCATTCCTTGAAGGAAAGGGAATTACTTTTTCAATATTTAAATTATACATGTAGAAAATGTAACGTACAAATTTTTGAACATTCATATAAATACAAGGCAATACTTTAATTTACATGTATTTTGAGAGTTAAATAAAAAGAATTCTTGTAGTTATATGGATAATGTGTCAGATGATGAAATACTACTTGGATTCAACTCAATCATTCATAGCCTGAAGTCACTGTCTAACCATTGTGATGTCAAACTCTCACTTAATGAAGCAACAGAGCATACATTCATTATCAACAATTAGTTATATCTCCTATTAACAAATAACGTCACACAACACATTAAAAGGACGAAAATTACGCTAAAATCACAACCAGTTGTATAATTAACATAGAATAAATAATAACAAAATCTAATTTGTTTCTTCACAAATTCAAATTAAATGCATGCAAAGTACTTCATATAACACAAATCAACTACCTGTTCAAATTAAAATAATAACTGCTAAAAAAACGGTGAATACTTGAAGTGAAATGGGCAATGGTGGTGGGGGTTGAACAGAATGAAATAAAATGACAGAAATTTGTACAGATGTTTGGCAGATCTATTTGTATCACATATATATTTATCAGCAAACAAAAAGGATGCACATAAAAATATTTCAAAGAAATTTTGACAATCTTTCTTTTATGCCATTTTAAAATGCATTCTAGTGGTTCCACCAGTGAAACTGGTCAAATCGAATGCAGAAATCTTCCCTATAAAAGAAACTTATGCAGACTAGCACCATGCTACATGTACTTTTTTTTTAAAGCAGTTAAATCTTATTTTTTGTTATGGTCATGGATAATAATTGCAGAAAATCATTCACAACATCAGAAGCTTGGCAGGGAAGATTAGATCACAAGAAACAAAATGACTTGTATGGCACATATACGTCACTAACACGACACGGATTAAACATTTGTATTTCTCTCTAGAATATTGTTGAGAGGCGTGTTCTCATCTATATTGTCATCGCAGCTCTCTTCTTCACTGAGGTTCACTTCGCTATCTTCGATTTCACACAAGCCTGATATTTCAGACATGGAAGCATTTGTAGATGCATATCCTCCTAGGGACATGCTCATTCTGTCTATGACAGAGTTCCTGACGTTATATTCACTGTCTGTTATGCCCCCATCAGATACAAATCCGGGGACTAACTTTTTAGTGTTTGGAAAGCCGTATGACACAACTTCCTCATCATTGTCAGAGGTATAAAACTCATTTTCGTCACATGATGGTGGTTCTGGCCATTCACAGCGCGAGTCTCTATCACCTGACATTTGGTCATGTGACTGGGTAAAGCTATGATTTGGCAGGTACTGGTTGGGGTGTGTGTTGATCTGATGTTGAGGGAGTTCATAGCTCTCCTCCTCTTCCTCGGGGGTCTGAGGAAGTCCAAGCACCTGTCGATAGTTTGGAGGACTCATGTAACATTCCTCATTGTCATACTCATTGTCTGCAAACTCTGAGTCCCCTACATACTCAGACTCCAACAGTTCAGGGTCAGTGTACAGAGCCGAGTCGTTAATCTGACAGCCAGAAAATCCTATGTGGGTGTTGGACTCGTTGCTATGGGGACTGGAGCTTGGGGAGTCCTGGATTTCACGGATGGGAACCTCGCTGATGTTTGGGAGGGACGGCCTTGGGGCCCAATCGGAGGCATCCCAGTGGTAATCTGAAAAACGAAATGGAAAATTAAGGTCTGCTACGTAAAGTACAAAATATTTAGATGGTATATACTTCTTAGGTTTGTTTTTATAAGTATTGATAAAATGTAAACCAAGTTAAGCAAAAATGTAGCTAGCATCATACTTTAAGACTTGTCAAATTAGAAATTATTAAGCTTGCAGCTGCACTTAGAAAATTATAAAGAGATCAGAAAGAACAATTTAAAAATTCAATCTTTTAAAATCATTTTTACAAATGGTTGAATACAATCAGGCAGGATGGGGATCAGTTTACAATTTGTTAAATTATGGATACTTGCATTGACAAACTAGTAGAAGAAATATATATTTATAGACCAATAATATTCACTGGATCAGACAATCAACTGATTTCAGAAATAAAGACCACATCACAAGGAATAAAATAGGAAAAGAAAACCACTTAGAAAAATAAATTTCTCTGGTTAATCAGAACTAAATAAAGATTATAATCGGCATGCATAAATATATTTAAAGAAAATCATAAAAGTTTGTAAATCTGAAATAAATATTGTACATCACGGTACAAAGTAAATAAGATTTGATTAATAAAATGTTGGTAGAAAAAGCTTGAACCACATAGAAGCAACATTACAAATTGTCCTCTAGGTAACATGCTAGTGTCAGAGCTACCTTTTCCTTTCTTTCTGCACCTAGCAGCTGTTGGAAAAAAGAGTCTCTCTTGTAAAGACATTACACACACAATGGTTTTATTCTGTGAGGATGAGGATACTTGATTATATGGGGATGATCACAAGTTGCTTCCCTTTGCTAAAACTAAACTAACTGTAAGCAGAAAGCAGACATTGAAGCCCACTATAAAAGCGAGTGTCCCCTCAGGTTTTCTGTTCAGAAGCACAGCTTCAAAAGGAAGCAACTTGTTATGGCTGGTTTGGATGGTGAAATCATTTATGGGCAATGAGGGATGAATGCTTGATGACTAAATAGGGTTTTCTATACTATCTAACAATGGACATTTCAGTTGTGTTTCTCAATTCCTGATAAACACATCAATTTGAAAAGAAAATGTGCAAGTGGTTCATGACACAACTTAATTTTGATACATTGAAATGTAAATTAACATTAAACTGTAATCATTACGTTACTTTGATGCTTATCTCAGCCAAAATATGCTTCTTATCTCTAACAATATCAAACATGAAATGAGTGTTGTACTGTGTAAACAAGAAATTAATACTGCACTTCCCAAAGTTCTGTTTCTATGAAATGTGAAGAGAAGTAGGTGCAAATGAAGTGCAAAAGGTAAACAAGAATGATGAAAGCCAAAATATCCATGCAATGAAAATGTGAAAATGCTGATATATGAAAACACCTAAAGTTCTATATTAAAATTCAAAGGTAAATTATTTTAAAAAACTATAACTTTATAATCAGTTTTTATTATTTTTGTAAGATGGATTAAGAGTTGAAGTTGGAAAGATGTTATGGAGATGAAGAGTAGTCAATTTTTTGTGTATTCATAAAGAAGTTTGTAGTTTGAAAAGAGAGTCAATTGACTTACCTGGCTCATCCTCTGATTCTGAGACAGGTAGACTGCTAAATGAGGTAGTATCTGCACACAGCATCGTGGGCCTGTTCAAACGTGGGAATTTCTCTGGGTGTTTTTTTTCTGTTAAGGATAAATAAAACAAAATGACTGACTGGTTTTCTTTCAAATATAGTCAACTGACACAGTTAAAATACTTTCATAAAAAATATCAAACCTTCTAAATTCTCCAGCATGTTTGGGCAATCTCCTTCCCATGTTGCCTTTTGAATAGAGTCAGTGTCTGATGGGGGGTTGGAGGGAGGGGGTGGGGGTAAAGAGGGGGCCACACTGGCATTACTGCGGGGCGGGGGGCCGTGAAAGGACAGGAACTCCTGGGTGAGGTACGGAATGTTGTGACAGTTCTCCAGGTCGTCAGCGGCCGATCCGTAGTTATGGAAGTTGTCCAGATTGTTGAGGGTATTCAGCGAGTCATGATTACTTGGCGTGTAGGAGGCTGGTCGATTAGGTACAGGGGGAGGCTGGGGACTGGGGGGAACATTGTTGAACTTGCTGACATCGAAGTCGCTGACTTTACAATTGTCCTTGCGACTCTTCAGCATCACATCTCTTTCGTCGTCGAAAGCGATTCCCAGGGTGACATTACGCCCTGTTCTGCTGGAACGCCTCCTGTAGCACTGTATACTCACAAACACAATCGCCAGAAAAATCAGGCCACTTGTCACTCCTATAAAAGAAAAATCATTCAATATACATACATTTTGATCCTTTTTTACATCAATAATTAAGACACAAAAAAAAATTATATTGTATCTTACCAACAATAATGTAGAGGGTTGTATTTGTTATTCCAGACTCGTTAGACTCAATGTTTGACTCTACAAACTTGGTTCCGGGAATTTCTGACCAGACCTTCTCACATTCAAGACCTAAAATAATTCAAATTTTGTTGTTTAAAACACATAAAAGTAATATCAGAAAGTATGAATTTTATAAAAGGAAATACAGAAAAAGTTAAACTTGAGTTCAGTTTTGATGAACTCTTTGCTGGTGACTGTACATTACCTGTAAATCCTGGTGGGCAGTGACATATAAAGCTGGATGGCCCCTCAATGCAGCTCCCCCCATTCTTACAGGGAGAGGAATGACAGAACTTGCCGTAGCGACAGAACTGTCCCTGGTAGTTGTCCTTGCACCTACAGCGGAACTCATTGGGCACGTTCTCAATATTAAGACACTCTCCTACAAAAACAAATCAAAGTTGATTAGGATTTAACCTATGACTACGGGTTATGAGTTGCACTGAAGATAAACCGATACTCCAGTAATATACAAAAACGTTTTTCTAGTATTCAATCATTAATTACCATTTCCACCACAAGGGTTATTGGCACATGGATCTAGGTCAATTTCACACTGATTTCCTTCGAATCTCTCGGGACATTCACAGGTGTACTGCTCATAACCCATGTACTGTGAGTAGGGCTTACAGACTCCTCCATTAGAGCAGGTCACAAAACTGCAGATGTCTACAAAATACACATTACAAATCAAGCTCATTCTTGAATAAATCAATTTAATATTTCAAGGAAATGATTGCCATGTTTCCAGCAAAGAAAAGAGCCCGTCCCCTACTCACTTGATCCCATAGGAGGAGACAGTGTATTTTTACAATGGAACTCCACCTCCTGGAATTCCTGGGATTTGACCACAGCGTTCCGTCCTTTGAGCGGCAATACAATGCTAAACAGTTTGATCTCCTCCATGCAGCCATCAAACCCTCTTCTGACCTCCGGGTGGCCATTGTAACCAATGACAACGTCTGCTCCGAAGTAGACATCATTGTTCAGCAGGTTTAGGACCCTACTCTTGCCCGGAGCAATGGCCATGTTGGTGTACTTGTTGTCCAAGGTCAGTTCCGCATGCTTATCATTCCTCTCCACATTGATCGTGTGCCACTTTCCATCATCCACATGAATGGGAATCATGACCAAGCCAGCTCCACTTCCATAGTTGAATTTGTACTGGATCATTCCATTGTAAATCTGAAGGTCACAAAGGGTGATGTTTACAATATCAATTCACAGTACATGATAAGAATCCATCACAGAGTTTTCTAAAGAGACTAGACGGAGAACTTACCTCTAAGATGCTGTAATCCACATCTCCTGTGGCAAACATCAGGGAAGCCGTGGAGCGGTGTGTTTTGATTCTCATAGAGAGGCTCAGTCTCTTCTCTATTGTAAACTCGTCCATCAGAGTCCACTTGGCAAAACTGTTCCCAGAGAAGGTCATTGGTTTGATACCTGTTATTGAAAAACAAAGACCTTTTGTTAAACTGATACACTGATGGTAAGTAAAAATGATAGCTGGCATTTCCTTACAATTCAACATTTAATTTTAAGACAATATAGAAAACTTATATGACAAGTTAAACAAATTAATGACAGAGCTTCACATAATTTTATCAAATTTTAATAAACAAAATTTCATACAGATTATTCTTAAAGTATAGAATGATAAAGATATTGAAAACTTCACTCTAAATCAGTATTTTTACTGTGTCTTACCATTGAGACACGAGGCATCAGTACACCTGTCCTCACTCTCACAGAACTGACCAGCCCGGCCCTCGGGGCAGACACAACTGGGGGTCTGGTAGGGCTCGTGTCGACACACCTGGTGGGGAGGACAAATCTTGGTCAAGCAGCTGTCAAGGACTTCTGGACAAAACACATCTACAAGAAATCCAATGGTTTGTGCTTAAAGAGTGACAGATATTCTTCATCATGAACTTGAGGGTTACAAGAGAATTCCAATGACGTTTTAACTGCATATATCAATAAAAGTCTTTTAATAGTCTATGAAAACTATGTACCTTCAATTCCATTTGAACAGAGGCATTTGAAGGAGTAGGAATGCTTAGCAGTGACAAAGCTTTTTCCATCCACCGTTAAAGTAGCCAGGCTTTTGTTGAAGTTGATGACCCCTATGCACTGGCCATCTCTACAAGACTCCTGCGGGCAGACATCTCCAAACACCTTGATGATGCGGACATTTAGTTCAGACTCTATGTCATTTAAGTTCTGTCTCAGTTTGCGCTCAAGCTTACGCCTTCTGAAATATGCTCCACTGGCCGACCGCTTGACGGCAAACAGCACATCCAGATCGTTCTTATCTGCACTCCGCTTCAGTCGGGGCGCGCCACCGAGGTTACCTGATGCTTGCACATTAATGATCTGGACATCATTGGCTCGCACGTTGAGAGCTTTCTTGACGGCTTTCTGGAACTCTCTCTGATAGTTGACCAGGAAATCCTTGGGAGACAGATTCTGTATCTGCATTGTCACTGAGGAGTCCAGCATTGCTGTGGAGATCAGCAGGACATCCACCTTGACGATTCCATAGGCAGTGTTCTTTTTGTCTGAGACACTGACATTGACAATGTAGCTCCCCGAGTCCAGGCCAGGATAGGCAATGATCCTTCCGTCGTTTATACCCACATCAAACAAGTGGCGGTTAGGGGACACCACTTGATAACTGAGTGAATCAAACAGATCTTTATCTGTGGCATCTACTTGACCAATAACTCCACCAGGAAAGTTGTCATCATATGAGCTGATGCTAATATCTAGATCATTCACCTCTGGTGGATTCATTCCTTCCTCTATGACGTGTATAGTGGTGACTATATCAGAGTAGAGATTTGGGGTGCCATTGTCAAACACTCGCACTGTTAGGGTATACAGATCAAGGATGTCCCTATTGAATTTGCCAGCTGTACTCAGGATTCCTGTGGGCTCAATACGGAATTCTTGACCTTCGTTTCCACTGACAATGTCAAAGGTGAAAGGTGGACCATTAGGGTCAAGGTCATTGTCAGTTACTATGTAGTGTAAGATTTTGTATCCAACATACTGGTCCTCCTGTATTAATGAAAAACATGTGCGTTACTTGTTTTGAAAGCATTTTTTACCTCCAAAAAGACAGTTTACTGGTGCAGTATTTTTGTGACAGGTTTTTAAACCATACAGGACAGCTATTACGTACATTTTCATTTTATTGGTAATAATTGTGCAAAAGTGAGATTGATCATATATTTTCAATGGACACACATGCAAAAGAATGACTGTCACAGAAAAACAAGCAAAATATTACAACATAAATGTGCAAGAAATCAGACAAAATTAAATACAATTTAAAATTACAACGGGTTTCTTTCAAAACAATTTGACAGCTTGGTTGAATGTTAGTGTTCCCAAAACCATCAAATCATCATTAATGGTAAGCAGGCAATTCTACCACAGTTCTATGCTGTGACGTGATTCAGTGGTTACTATATATATATACACCAATACGAGTCCCCAATCTACCATCTACACAGGCCAGACAGGACATCACTCTTCATTCACTGTGTACCATTCATGTGGACTTCTACAGTACTCTCAGTCACAATGTTAATCAGGCAAATTCGATCTCCTGTTAGACTTTGTCATTAGACTTTGGGTAAACATGTGGTGTCCTTGTTAGGGACCGTGTCAAAAGCTTGTATTGTGCACCTGGTATTATAAAATTGTGTTTGTATGTGCTGAAGAAAAGTATTGTGTGCCGACTCATGTCTGTGGCTGCTTTTTGTTTATGTTTTTTTTTTTTATTAATACCCATTAATATTGTACTTCACTAACTGTGTATAACCTCAGTTAGAACAATGAAAAACTAAATATATATATAGACAATGCACTAAAGAAAAAAAAATTCTTTGGTTAATAATAAAAACTGAGTTAAACACGGTATATTAGCAAAAAAATAAATTCTGCAAATGTACATGCCAACTGAGTTCTCTCAAAAAAAAATATTTTCTAAGTTGGCTGCGAAACTTACAATTCCTGTTGGTGGTCTCTGTTCAAACAAATTCCAGATTAGAAAAAAAAATGTTTTACTTAATCGCCAACAACACTGAAATATCACAAAAAGCATTCCCATAATTCCAAAAGCCCTCAAAGAATCCCTTCAAAATTTAAAACCATGAACCCAAATGAATCAAGAATTAAAAAAAAAATTGGGTCTGTCTATTGATATGAGGTAGTTGTTTACATACCTGGACTGTGGCGTTGTAGCTGGACTCGGAGAACAAAGGAGGACAATCATTGACATCTTCAATGTCCACAGTGACAACAGCTGTACTACTCAAGGGAGGCAATCCAGAATCCCGAATCTCCACCACCAACTTGTATTTGTCAATCTAGATAACAGGGATCACATGGCAATTTAATCATTTTTAAAGTAATAGATTAAAATAAGACAATTCTGTTATTAAATGGTTTGAGAGCTCACCATTTCTCTGTCCAGGGGTGTTCGGATGGAAATCTCGCCTGTAACAGGGTGTATCTCAAAGCTGTGAAGACTGTCCCCCTCAATGATGGAGAAAGTCAGCAAGGCATTCTGTCCCTCATCAGTATCATTGGCATTCACCTAAAATAGCAAGGAAACATGTCAGCTTATTCACAGTAACCATAACAACCGGTATATGATTGTGGACAATGAACAGAATCAGTTCAGTACCTGATACACGAGTTGTCCAACTGCTGTATCCTCTAGGAGACTGGTTCTGTAGGAGGCCTGAGAGAAGAATGGCTTGTTGTCATTGACATCAGTGATGTTAATTCTGACATAAGTAGAACTACTGAGGGGTGAGTCGCTCAAATCTGTCGCCATGACAGTCAGAAAGTACACAGAGGTTACTTCTCTGTCAAGGTCATTTGCAACTCGAATAACACCTACAAGGAAATGAAAACATTTGTAACCAATGGAAAGCGATAATTTTTTTAAAAAACCTTTTTTATCAATTCTAAACTTTTTTTGTCTAAAATTTTGCCACTTACCTTCACTTTCATCAATAACAAACTTCATGTTCTTGTTTCCGGCTGTGATGCTGTAGGCCATTTTAGCGTTGAGCCCGATGTCTCGGCTGGTGGCCAGCACCTTGACAACCTCTGTACCCACTGTGGCATTCTCCGGCACAGCTGCTGCATACTGTGACAGCACAAATTCTGGTGGGTTGTCATTCTCATCCAGGATCTCAATGGTTAGGGTGGCAGTGGAGGTTAAACTCGGGATTCCCTGGAAAAGAAGCAGACTTATCACTGTCTGTACATCAAGTGCTTCTGATCACAGACACACGTTATAATAATATCATAATGTAAACAGACCGAAAAGTAGCTGAACAAAAATTGACGCTTATTGTTAATGATACGATGCCTTTCTAGATTCTAAATTTAAAAAATAATACTGTAGATTCCTAATTACACTAGAGGAATTATATCAGCATGAAATTGTGAAAAGTACCTCTTGCAAATTTTAAAGTCTTCCTTTTAATTTTCAGACATATGTAAACTACATGAAACTATAATAAAAACTTGGCATTCACAATTTTATGATCTTGTGATTTGATGGAAAACGGTTGAATCACATTTGAATTAGGTACTTGCATAAAATAGGGAATCTATAGTACATTTTTATAGACCTTTGTCTTCTTCCTTAAGAAAAGAGCTTTTCTTATACAGTTTAATGAATACAAACCTGATCATAGGCATAGACATTGAGTATGTACTGGGGAATTTCTTCTCTGTCAACAGGTTTCATCAGTTTGATAATGCCTGAGTCTTGATCGATGGAGAAGGTCTCATCACCTGTCATTCCGTATCTCACCTGTCTGTTGATACCTGTAAAACAATGGCAAAACAATCATCAGCTTGCATCAAATTACAATGTTTTAAAACTCTTCTTCTGCATAAAGTTATCACTTTTTGTCACACAATCGTTTCCTCTACTCTACTTAAAGTCAGCCCTTTGTCCCCTTTATTCTATGTTGTGTCCACTTACCCAGGTCGCGGTCTTCTGCAGTGATCCTGAGCAGCAGGGTGTTGACTGTGGCTGACTCCAGCAGACCAAACTTCTCGGGGAGGTCCACAAACTCAGGAGCGTTGTCATTGACGTCTGACAGCTCGATGTAGATGTCTACATCACAGGACAGGCCGCCCCCGTCCACAGCACTGACCACCACATGGTGATGGGACTGGGTCTCCCTGTCCAGCTCAACCTTAGGGGTCAAGATTCCTATTGAAATAAATAGTCAAAACACAAAATTATTACTGTAAAATCAAGTATATTGGTGATGGCCAATTTTCATAAATGGTTGAAAGTTGTTTAACAGGATTGTGATCATATAATACATGTATTACAGATTCCCTTTTATGAAAAATAAATAATCAAGTCTCATTAACTGCTGAGGATTGACATTCATTGGCAAAGGGTACTCACAAAAAACATAAACATTGAGCCCCATAAATGTCAATGATTTCACAGTGGCTTAACTTGCATATCATATGGGAAACAACCTTTCACTTTAGAGGTAATCTTTAATCATCTGTCATATTGACTACTGACCTTTCTCTCTGTTGATGGTGAAGAGTTTATTGTTCTCCTCCCCTTTGATGATGTAGTGGATTTTCTCATTAGACGTGTACATGCTGTCCACATCAGTGGCCTTGACCCGCGTAATAATGGTGGTTGTCCCGATGTCCTCAGACAAGACGTGCTGATGGATCGGCTAAAAAGGAAAGGAAAAAAATAACCATTGTCTCAAAACATTCAGGAATATGCTATAGTTTTTACATTATATTCTAAAACAGGTTTCATTCCTTGTTTACCTGATCACAGACTGGAGCGTTGTCGTTGGCGTCCAGGATCTCCACGTTAACCTTGGCAGTGGAGACGAGGGATCCGTCTGAAGCAGCCACGGTCAGGACATAGTTAGGGACCATCTCCCTGTCTAACAGCTTGGTCACGTAGATGTCCCCATTCTTATGGATCTTAAACCTTCCCATGGGGTCCCCATCAGCGATGAAGTAATCCACATTACTTTTGGCATCGGCGTCAGTTGTCTTGAGAGCCAGGAACACGGTTCCTGACAAAGCGTCCTCGTTGACCGCTGTCTGATACTGGGCCTGACTGAAGACTGGGGGGTTGTCGTTACAGTCCATCACTGTGACTGTCACGGTACTGTTACTGACTACCTGAGTGGACATACCAAACTTCTGCTCAGCCTGCACTGTCAGGTTATACACCTCCTGCTTTTCCCTGTCTAGTTCAGACACCAAGGTAATCCAACCAGTGTACTTGTTGATTTCAAATAGATGCTCGTACTTCACAATTGTCTGATGGTCAAATTTGTACTGAGCATTGGTGATGAACTTTCCCTCACTCAGTAGTCTGCACTGAACTACACTGGTTCCCTTTTCTTGGTTCTCAGCCACAGATATAGCATATAAACTGGTCTCGAAATGTGGCAAAGCAGATTTGATATTTTGTACCAGAATATTTATCTGGGAGTGAGCCACTACCTGTGGATTTTCTCTCAGAGAAATAACAACAGTAAACTTGTACTGGGGCAACTTCTGAATCCTCCATAAATCTAACAGGAAGATTTCTCCCTCCTGGTTGATGGAGACTGTTTCTGGGCTATTCCTATCCTTGGTAAACCCCGACACAATGCTGAAATCTACCAGGCTCTCAGTCACCTTGACCACTCTGCCAACAATGTCTCCCACTCTCTTGTCCTCAGTTATCATGAAGGTGTGTTCTGGTTTGGTCAGAGGAGCCGGCTGGTTGTCATTGGAGATGTAGATCTCTATTGGGGCATTGCTCTTCAGCTGGGGACTTCCATGATCCACAGCCTCCACAAAGAACTGGTATACACTACCAACTGAAAAATAAAAATAATAAGAGAAATAGTTCAAACTTGTATCAACAGAAGGAGCATTCCCTGAAAAATTGAGAAAGTATTTAAAAAAGAACAGTATAATCTTACCTTTTTCACTCAGATCAGCTTTCACGCTGACGATTCCAGAGGTTGGGTCGATGGTGAAGAGAGTAGCTGATATGATCAGGGAGGCATCATATATATTGTAGGTCACTCTACCGGCCTCCCCAAGGTCAGAGTCCCTGGCCTGGACCTGGATAAGGGGCCGACCCTTCCCAGCATTCATTGGGACAGAGACTTTGTATCCTGTGTGGAGGAACTCTGGAGCCACATCGTTGACATCTGTAATGTTGACGACCACAGTGGTGAATCCCATTCGTCCACCATTATCAGTGGCGGCCACTGTGACAGAGTAAGAGGACTGCTCCTCTCTATCAAACAACCGCTCGGCAAATATCTCACCTAATAACAAAACAAAGGACAAAACTTAGTTTAAAATCCTATGAAACAAACATTTTGAAATTTGAACATGGTTAATTTAATTTTTTTATGGGGAAAAAAATTGAAAAAAAAATTTCTTTACATGTGACAGAGACAATATCATATGCTGTGAAAAATCTATTTTCAGTGGCAAAACCCTTACCAGTGTCTGCATCAATATTGAAGAACTGTCTCATCTCATGTGAAAGTACAGAGTAGGAAATCATTCCAAAGTATCCCCGGTCCCCATCTTGTGCCTTGACTGTGGTGATGGGTATCCCTCGCCCAACGTTCTCCATCAAATTGGCCTGATAGAGAACCATGCTGAAGACTGGGCTGTGGAGGTTGCTCTCCTCGAAAGAAATTGACACGGTCGTGAAGCTTGTGAACACTCCATCGGAGACTGACACATTCAGCATGTATGCTGGGTACAGGATGGAATGTCTCCTGGGGGAGATGGAGATCAGTCCGGATTTGGCATCGATCCGGAATACTTGGTCACCGTTCCCACCAACAATGGAATACTCCAGGTTTTCTTGACTGCATTTGTCTAGGTCGGATGCTGTCACTTTGATCACCATCAAGCCAGGTGTTGGGTTTGTTACGACTCCTGAGTAAGTAGGTTGGTCAAAGTAAGGGGGGTTGTCGTTGAGATCACTGACAATGATGTGGACGGGCACGCTCATGTTGAGGGAAGGCAGACCCCCATCAGTGGCCACCACATGGAACAGGTACTCCTGAGTGTCCTCAAAGTCCAGTAACCTTGCTGTTCGGAGAACTCCAGTGATGGGGTTGATCTGGAAGATGTTAATGGATCTGGAGTTGTCCAGTGGAGACAGGTCGTACTGAATCTCCGCGTTAATTCCTGAGTCTGCATCAGTCGCTGTGACCTTGAGTACCGAGGTCCCAACAGGTGCTGCCTCCGAGATAATCTTGGTGTACTTGTAGTGTGTAAAGGACGGACTTTTGTCATTGACATCCTGTGAAAAAATGAGATTATGAGTAGTTAAAATGCGTTACAGTCAAACCCTGTTATCTAGAATTCCATGATACAGAGAAATTTCAAGATTTTTATTTTAGGCAAAAGTATACAAAGTAAAATGGTTTGGACTTCCAAATCACTTTGAAATATCTTTAGTATTTGAAATATAAATGTTCAAGGTACAAAAGTTCAACTTCAGTGTGCAATTTGCCTTTTATCAATTTCTATTATGTGAGTGGTGTTTGCAAGTCTTACCAGCACATTGACCTGGAGTTTGGTTTCCCCGTACGACCCTGACAACACATCTGTGGCTCTGACAGTCAGACTGTAGACTTTGGTTGACTCATAGTCCAGAGGAGTGGTCAAAGAAATTATACCTGGTGAATACAAATGTGTACAAGTTACTTCCCTTTCCTTATGTTTTATCAGCAGAAACTAATGGGGGCAATATCTTATATTTCAAGCCCCCATGAATAAAAAAATACGGTATATATACCATATTGCAAAATGATAAACCTGGAATATAAATTTTTATTTTCTCTTCGTATATCATTTTGATTGGTAGTGTGTACACAGCATGAAAAATGATCTGGCGGCCCGCTAGCAATACTGGTGAGGAATTCTACATCTTTAGCATGGGCTGCCGAACTTTTTTGATGTAAAAAGCCTCAACTAATTACTTGGCTCATATATCTGATAAACCGACAGATGTACTATGTCATTCATGGAAAGAATTCAAACATTTGTTTCATAATGTGCCATAATTCAACTTGATTGTAGGAACTTAAAAGTTTCAAATTTTTATCTTCCATGTTAATGAAGACTGAAAAAACACACCCATTAAAATACTGAATGCAGAAAGTTTGCCCCTACACACGGATAATACAGTTCTCTAGTGGCATTTCAAACATTTGTGTCGAAATGTTATCAGCTAACAATAAATGGGCCATGCATTTAATTTTCATGCACTTGGTATTAAAGGCATTAAATTTTTTTTCTACTTCATTAATTTCTGCCTTCAAATTCATCTGGAATGAAAATAAACTCTACTTTTTACCAAGAACACCGTGGGATGAAACGGAACCTAATCCCGCTAATTATTCTAAAATTTAAATGCAAACCCCGAGCTTTGCATGCAGTGTGTATGATAATCTTGATCATGAGTCATATTTTACTGTATTGTTTAGAAAACAATACCATTATGTAACTAAAAATGACTCATATCAAGTTCTGACCTCTGTGTGACTTGTTGTCACAGACGATGACAACTGGCAAACAGATAAATAATAGGAACTAAAGAAAAAATAAAATAAAATAAAGCACCAGTTAAACTCATTCGAGCAAAAAATCAAAAATAAAACCTGGTAATCATATCAAGCTGTGAACAGAACCACAATCAAATCAGAAAGTAAAACCAAATGAAAAATTCATCATCGGCTGAAATATCTGTAGTGCTCATTTATCAGTGCAAGCCGGAATTTCCTCAGACTATTGATTTTCAAAAATGGCTGGCAGTAATCTCATGTGGGTACAAGTAGCACATGCAAGGCTTCAGAGGCCAAGATGCAAAAGGTTACTGGGAGGGTAATTTGTTGGTAACTGTCAAGCACAGAGAGAAAATGGCTGTTCAAAACCTATACTTACATGGACCCTGATGCTCAATGCCTTCAATTGAATTGTGGGTAAGAAAACAGACATTACAAACATTGTCACACAAAACACATGTCCACAACCCAAATCACATTACATGTACATGTAAATATCAGTAATTAGACAAATAGATTTAATGGCAATGAACTTCTTGTTTCCAAAAGCTTGGGTAGAATTAACTATGCAGATAATTAGAGATAATTATATCAAGGTTTTAGATAAGTCTTTAACATTTGGATGAAGCAATGAATTTTTCAGGAATAATGATGCATGAACAAGACAAACTACTGAAATTAGCTGCTGAAGCCATGGCAAGGATGTGTTAATGTTCTGTAACCAACACCGCAAGTAAAAACTGTATCCCCCGACTCTCACAATGCTCTCATCAAATGATTATCACTTTCTTGCATTTCAGAGGGAAAAAAAAAGGTGGTTTGTTTACCAATATTGAAGTCAACAGTGAATTCTTTATAAGGATCTCCATCTGTGATGGAGTAGATGAGTTTCTGGTTGTTAGGACTGATGGCTTTGAGGCTCATAATGGCCATCCCTGCCGGGGAACTCTCCTTAACGTCCACAGAGTAGTAGTATTTGTCGAAAATTGGATGACTGTTGCTGACAACGCGGATCTGGAGCGTTACCTCGGATGACTGCGAGGGGTGACCTAGACATGAAAAACAGACAACGATTAGACAGATCAATATTCCTATCCACTCAAAGCCACAAAATGATAGACAATAATATGCTAAAGTGGTAAAAATCAATTCCCCCAGTAAGACAAATGACTCTCCATTTCGAAAATCCTAACACCTCCTCTGAGGGAATCTCTAATGGATGCGTGCTCTCTGACAAGATAGATTGGAACTTTTATAACATTTTATCCCCTTTTTTCATCCAAGAAACCAGACAGCTGTTCAATAAATATAGCATTAATTCATCCTTTTTTTTGCTCCTCCGTACCTTTATCAGTAGCTTGGATTTGCAGTGAATACAACTGGTCCACATCCTGATCAGAAAGGGCAGTTATTAGCCTGACATGACCGGTTCCTGCATCCACTTCAAACTTGTCCCCATCTTGTTTCTCCAGAGTGTATGTTACATTTCCATTCAAATCTGCATCCCTGTCTATGGCAGTCACCTGGATAAAAAACAGATTTCCCCATAATTGTACAATATACAAACATACAATGGAATCATTTAAATTTGTGGGGGCCAAATTTCGTGGATTGCTTAAATTTTACAGGTTCATGGGGATGTTATTTCATGTATTGTCTTATACCTACAAAAGGAAATATGACTTTATAATCTGAATTTATCAATTCGTGGAGGATGTAAATTCGTGGATGAGAGGTACCCACAAATTCCACAAAAATTGCGCCACCACGAAATCTAACGATTCCACAGTATAAGGTTTTACATTAATACATACATAGGTGTACAGATAGCAAGAACACAAGAACATGAACTTTTCTCTCTTGATTTCTCACCTGAGTTACAATAGACCCCTGTTTGGTGTCTGTAGAGACTACAGTATCATAGGGCTGATTAACAAAAAGAGGAGCATTGTCATTTTCATCCAGAATACTGATGTGGATCAGGATGTGAAGAGGCTTCTGTTTTCCACTCAGGTCCTCCACCAAAGCAATGACCTTGTAGTGGTCCCTCTCCTCTCTATCAAACGGTTTTCCTGTCGTTTGCAAGACGCCCGATGTTTTCACTACATCAAACATACCCTTGCCGTTCAGCAAGGAAAAAACAATGGGCTGATTTAAAGCACTATTTACTTGTAATACAGTAAGAGACTGGGGAACAGCCACATTTTCAAGTATGAACAAATTGTATTCATCATGATGCAGTAAGAAATTGAAATCATCAGACGCTTGGGTAACTGTCAGGACTAAAGATGTGGTGGATTCAAACTTTCCATCAGAGGCTTCTATGGTTAATTGGTATTTACTGAGCATGTTAGAGTCATCAACAACATATATGGTTCCAGTATTCCTGTCAATCTTGAACTTTCCATCTTTATTGCCATCTTTAATGGTGTAGACGATCTTTGCATTGCCACCAAGATCTGTATCTGTGGCTGTCATGGTAATGACCTCCACATCAAACGCTGTTGGCAGAAGGATGTCAGCTTGGAATTCTGGGTGCGAGAACGTTGGGCTGTTGTCATTGACATCAGTTATGTTTATTACCACTCGAGCTGGTTCCAAAGCATGCAGTTGAGGATTTCCTGAATCTGTAACATGAACCAAAAACTCAAATCTACTGAATTTCTCTCTATCTATGGAAACTTTGGATTTGAGAGCACCAGTTCCTTTGGAGATTGTGAAGAATTCTTTGGCTTCATCACCAACAATTTCAAAGACTAATTGAGCATTTTCATTGGTGTCATCATCCCTGGCAGTTATAACTAGAGGTTTTCCATCTATACCCAGAACAAGACTCTCTGGAAGAGAATTCTCACTCAAGCTCCCTGTGTAAAATGTCTTTGTGAAGTAAGGTTCATTGTCATTGGCGTCCAGCACATGAATCCAGACAGAAGTCATGTCAAATTTACCCACATTGTTAGTGGCAAGGACAGTCAGCTTGTACAGATCCAGTGTCTCGTAGTCCATCCTACCCTTAAGGTACACCACTCCGGAATTGGGATTCACAGAAAATGTGGCGTTGTCATTTCCCTTGATGATTTCATAGTTAACAGAGGACTGGCTGTCTGCCTTGACCGTTACAACAGGGCTTCCCAGGGAAAGGCTCTCCAATACGTCTGTCACATACTTCTGCTGGCTGAACTTGGGCGGGGCATCATTGGACATGGTGATGTGGATGTTGATGGTGGCGGTGCTACTGAGGGCTGGGGTGCCTTTGTCAGCAGCCTTAACCACAATACTGTAGTCACTTCTCTCTCTTTTGTTCAGATTCTTTGCCACTGATATTATACCCAGGGTACTGTCCAAAGCGAAAGCCATGTCTATGTTTCCTGTTAAATTTATGAAAAAGAAATATGTCAGCTTTAATTCATATACATCACATACATCAGTATGCTACAATATCTTATTAGCAGAGTGATGATAAGAAAGAGTGATTTTTTTCTACACCATTTCCAATAATTTGTTATCTTACATCTTCTATCTTTATGTATGTACATAAACATTGGGAAAGAATGTTAGATGTTCATCTTAAGCAGAGTTTCATACTTTTTCGCTTTCTCTGACAGCAGAGCAGATATCATATCTCTTTATCAATGAAACGACTAGAGCAAGGGAGCAATTTTTCAATATTTAATGAATGGATTGACAAGTAGAATGATAAAAAGGCATGCATAAAAAGATGAATCCAATCAAAGCATATCGAAATGAAGACACCAACAAGCAGAATCATGTTATCAAGGTGGATATACACGGGTCAGTATGCTCCGTCGTCCCTCAAAAGCCGCCGGAAATTTACGTCTACTATTATATGGCGGGATAGACCACTAAAAGTGATGGGCATTTTCTGAGTAATGTCTTTGAATACAGATTTATCACAATATAAACTTCCTACAGTAGAATAAATCACCAATCATATCTATTTTCCGTTTACGTATTTCATCATATAGAAAATAAAAGAGACATTAAAGTCAGATACCAATACTTGTCAGTTTAATTTGTTTGTGTTATGAGTAAACATTTTCAGGCCCCTGTTATTTTTTTTTGGAAGGTTACTAGCATTTTTTGGTTGGTTTCAAATTTTCTCTCATGCAATGCATGCATATCATGTATTACCCTTAAATCAACCAGGAAATTTGAATACACAATTTTAAATCAAACGTAAAAAGTGTCTGGGAAACCATCATGTTAAACATGTAATGTATAAATCACATGTGTCACGCATCATTCACATTCCAAAAAATGCCATTCCCTCTTCAAATAATTTAATCATTAATAATGATAATTTTTCTTTGTCATACACAAATGGGGAGAGAAAAAAACTGCCATTTTATTTGGAATCCCACATTTTAATCAAAACCTTGTTTTCTTGCTAATTTTATTCTTAGCATATATAAAATGTGTACCTTGAAATTGCATAACCGCTAGACTTTTTACTTATCTAAATTGCAACAGGTGTAAGGGTTTCTCCATAAGTGCAAGTTTCTCGCGCTAAATTTCGTAATAACAAATGAAAGAAAACAAGGTTTGAACCAATTTGTGAGAAAACTTGGACAGGGGATCATAAAGAAAAAGATAAGACATTCCATGTTGACGAAAATAAAATACATATAAGTCATGTGCAGTGATACGTTACCAACATCTGTGGAAAGATGGGACAGTAAAAAGAAATACAATATAAACTACAGTACAGCTCTAGTTCCTAACGAAACACGCAGCACCAATCTTGTACGGTCTGAAGACCATGTGCAGCAAAACATTCAATGATCGTGTACTTATTGTAAAAAGACAAGACCAAGTCCAAATAAAATTAATCTATTGTTAAATCGTTAACATTTGCTTAACAAAGAAAATAAAGAAACTTTGACATTACATATGAGAATAAATAAAGTTGTGATGAATTATGAGGTGCTAAAAATAGACAAAGAATGTTGGGTTTATTCATACCGTGTTAATGAGAGTCCAAGGTTACTTACGTGTGCATTAATTCTAACGAGATGGAACACACCACTATGACATTAACATTTACAAGGAAATCAGGGACACATTTCAAGGTGGCATCCGTGAAATACGGTCCAAGTGTTAATAAAGTTAAGAATGTGGATATGTTAAACCATCATTTATATAATTGGGAGTGAGTTAATTGTCCTGACTGGCACAGGTTAGCCTCCGTTAACGTACTACACAGAACATCATGACTGACAGAAACAAGTGAATGTTGACGTAATTGATTAAATGATTCAGTATGCTGTATTATGTAGGTTTTTTTTTACCCGAAACGACGGAGTAGGAGATTTCTGCGTTGCTGCCTTTGTCTTGGTCGATGGCCATCAGCTGCACTACAGATGTCCCGATGGCGGACGTTTCAAACACGCTGGCCTCCGTCACATCCGACACGAACTGTGGGGGGTGGTCGTTCTCGTCCTGGACATTCACCGTAACCCGGGTGAAGTTCCTGTTGGAGGGGAAGCCCTGGTCCCTGACCATGATGGTCATTTTGTGCTGAGTCATCACTTCTCTGTCCAGCGCCCCCTTCACACTGATCACACCTACAAAAATCGACCCTCTTCAGTTTTATTCAGCTAAGATAAGCGCCATTCATTATTCTACTCTATCATCTTTTTTGTTCTCATGTTTTTGGGGTGTAATTTTGTTTTTAACAGGCTATTAAATTTTGCCATTCATGCAGTGCAGAGTCATATGGAAGCTAGATGGGGTCAGCACCAAAGCTACACCAATTACCTCTCACGCTTCTGCACAAAGTCACAAATGAAATGCTTACACCCATTCATAGATCTGGAAAATCTAGCAGCACACTATACTGTTTCATTCATTCATAAAAAACAATGACCCCGTCTTCAGTTTCAAAGTTTCAACGTACATGGATGCACACTGCACACTGCCATTTTCCAGATGTTTTACAAAGAACCCCCCCAAAAAATCCTTTAATTTCAAACAGATTTATAATTTTTTGTACCAGTTTCACTGTCGATTTCAAAGAGGTCCATGGTGATGGCGTTAGCGGCCCCTGAGATTTTGTAGAAGACTCGGCTGTTGAGATCAATGTCCACGGCGGAGATCGTGAGGACGCCACTTCCAATGGCAGCCGACTCTGAAATGTCTGCCTTGTACTCGGATTGTGTAAACTCTGGTGTGTTATCATTGATGTCCAAGACAGTCACATAAACCTATCAAAAACACAAGACCACAAATATTATGAACCTTCGAAAAACATATTATCTATAAAGGAATGTGTTTATTATTCTAAAATGAAAGCAATTCTTGTTAACTCATATGTTTTATGTGCACAGAAAGCTAACAATGTTTTATTTTCTCTCCCTCAAAAAACTGCTTTATGGCAATTACAGTTAGTTAGATCAATTTGTGAGCATTCTATATTTTTTCCCCTCCATCTAACATCTACCAGATGCACACAAAATTTGTTTATCTAAACTTAATCCATTCCGTGTTATTAAGCATTAATCTAGGAAACTTTGAGCACTGCTGAGAATAATGGACCTATCTGTATTGTGTTTTTTACCCAAACCTTATGTCTTAATAGCTTAATTAACAAAATATGAGCGCAGCCCACAAAAAACATGTTCCACTGGTAAATTAATTCCGCCCCCTTCTCTAAAACCTTTAGTCCATACGTAGTCAGACATGACATGTATTTCATTAAACAAGAAATGTTTTATAATTATATCAAGTCATATTCTGTGTGTTCTGCATTCGTCAAACATACGGTACTAAAAATACTGCGTTTCAAAGAACATTTGCATTCCATTTGCTTTATTTAAGAAATAACGTGGACTCGACAATAAGCTCCATAGGCTGAGTAGGTCCTAAGCACTTTATCAGTGAGGTAGACAAGGTCTCTATTGAGGGTCGGGGCACACAGTTTTATGGCACTGGTCATCACTCCTCTCCTAAGACATAGAATTAATGGGCATACAATAAATCAGACAGTCCTAAGCTTTCTCTCATGAAGTACCCACACTTAATGACAAATCATGGCTCCCAGCATTCAGCAGTAATTTACACCAAGAGGGTTGAAAAACACAATTTCTATCACTTGGCTCATTGATGAGTTGTGAAAACACTCATATTATATGGATGCTCTCAAATTTATAGTGAGAAAGCACTTCAACTATCTTTGTTCATATTCTCTAAAGTACAAAGCAAACAGCCTTAGACGAGATCTCAGATTTCAAACTGGTAGATACCTCGTTTAAAAAAATGTTATCAATTTTAGGTAACAACAAATACATTGAGATTATCCTAGATAAACAACTAATCACTTGATAAATCCCAGTTTCCAACCACGAAAACATTCTCCTACATTTCTTTGATGGTCTTTTAAAAAAAAGGTTTAGAGTGGGAGTTGTTTTTCAGCAACAAATATAGAATATTAATCGCCAGTAATAAGAGCATCAGCAAGAAGACATTCTTTGATAGGTGAAAAACTAAATGTCCTGGTCGGGTTCACAAAATCAGAGCAATACTTTAAAATTAGAATTTAATGAGTCTGGTTGGATGCCAACATCAGAAAAAATCAGGGAAAAAGGAGTCCTACAGAATATTTGCTCTGTAAAATACAGAAGCTAAAATATTTACATCATTTAAGGTTAATCTGTTCTACAAAGCAACCCGATTTATTTGAGCAATCCATTAAAAATGAGGAACTAATTGGCATTTCAAAGTTGTTCTGGGGGCACTTGTTAGCAAGAACTGTAAACACCTAGATAATGCAGTCATCTTGTTTTTCTGTTGTCTCTCACTAACAGAATAAATTTGGCAGCTTCATTTCCACTGATTCTATCTTTAAATGCATGAAAGAGCACATCTTTCTCACTTCAAGGTGTAGGAAGTAAATTAGAGAACTTGTGCAGATTTTAAACATCAAGATAGATCAAATTAAAGAGGCTCTCATCTTAACCAAAACTGTGCAACTTTGGAAGCTCCAATGCCTCAGCATGTGATGAATGCTGACTTGTGACTGCAGTGAAATTCTCCCCATTAAGTATTTGAAGTCTACTTGATAAAAGACTCCATGCCTATAACATATACACGTTTCTAGGGATGTAATCGGTAAACTTCCTGCATGATAAAGAGCCCTTAAAATCAAATTAATTTATCAAAGAGAGCGAGATATTAATAAGCAGTAATACTCGAACAATTATCACGGCAGAAGTTGTAAGGAACACCTACATAGTGTCAGTATCTGTAGGGATCTTTTTCCAGTGTTGTTATTTCACACCTCCAAAACAAGCAGTTAAATAGTCTTGGATAATCTCTGATTTAACAAAAGGACAAATGCTATTGTAAGTACACGCCACTAATTAGGGACTAAGACTCTGTATATAATCCACAGACTATGGCCTGGTAGGAGTTAGGGGGAAAGGCGATTTAAAAGTCCAGGGAGAAGGTTGTGTCATGCTGTGTATGTGTGTGTGTTATGGATTCTTCTCTACTGAAAGGTTGATATATATGAACTATAAACAACAATAACCTTGACAGAAGTTTGATGAATGCCATCGGTTGCCATGACGGTTAAATTGTAATGGTCCCTTTTTTCACGGTCTAGCCTCTTTGATGTCAGTATGCTGCCATACTCTGGATTAATATTAAACTGGTTTTCTGGGTCTCCATCTACAAAGAAAACTATCCATATATTTCTTATAGAATAAATCCAAATGAATACAAAAAAGGTTCCATCAGTATTTTTTTTAAAATAAAATTTGCTGCATGCACACAAGTGGCATGTCATTGGCCATGGCCTTGTTATTGTAATATGATGAGTTGACGACTGACTGCAGACTGTTATAGATAAATCTGACATTTATATTACATCATCCCTGTCATACGCATAAGGCACGACAACATCCCTTTTGCAAAAGGACTCTAACCCTGTACATCATTTTGCATTCAAAGATTTCAGCTGTGCATACACAGAAAAAGCATTAACATGTACATTGTATAGCCCTGAACTATGACTTTTTTTGATGTGACAACTGGTGCCTGGTCCTTGTTTATTATACAGTCGAGCTGACCGTCGCCCTCAGCTGTCGGATTAAGCCCGTGGCTGAGCACCATCAAACTGTCCGTACCTGCCAGTGAGTACCAGAGCTTGTCTCCATCAGCGTCCTCTGCTTGGTACACATCCAGCACCTCGCCGATCTTACAGTTCTCCATTAGCTGGACCTGGTAGAAGGCGACTGGGAACTGTGGGGGGTTCTCCGATGAGGTCGGGACAGGA
Organism: Magallana gigas; assembly: GCF_963853765.1. NCBI lineage: Eukaryota > Metazoa > Mollusca > Bivalvia > Ostreida > Ostreidae > Magallana > Magallana gigas. Next base: position 52,131,319 of record NC_088854.1, read on the forward strand.
AGTACCTCCAGCCTCACTCTGGCTGTGGATTTCTTCCTCTCCTTACCATTGTCAGAAGCCTGAACCTGTTATTTAAATTTGATATATACTAAAATCTGTTGAGCTAATGCATTGGTATAGAGCAATGTGAATGTGTTGTTTCTGAGTATAAAAATATATTTCTTTACCTTTAAGGCATAAGACCCAACACTTAACAGTCCCTTGGCGTAAATCATTCCAGTATCTGCATCTATACCAAATGTCTGTTTCTTGCCCTTTAGTTTGTAGGTGATCTGAGCATTCTGACCAATGTCTTCGTCCCTTGCTGTAACCCTCAGTAATGGCGTCTTCCCTTTGTCCTCTGTGACGGCCATTACTCTGCTTCTGTAGGACTTTTCCAGAAACTCTGGCTTCTTGTCATTTACGTCCAAGACTTCCACAACTACATGTGCAGTGGACGATAATGAAGGATACCCAGAATCTGTCACCACAACCTGCATCAGTCAAATAAAACAAGTTTAAATTCAAAATTTTTAATAAGCCTATGCATCTAAAACAGCTTTCTGTACTTTATATAATAACATTTCTTATTGTCATATATATTACATTATTGAATGGAGAAAGAATTGGATAACATATTAAGTTCAAGATCAAATAAAATACAATATGCCCAAATTGTCTACATCAGTATCTATTTGATAAATTGAATATACTGGTACACATCACTCCAATACTAAATGGGAGAGTTAAATGATCCAATAAAAAGTATGCAAAAAATTTGTTCAAAATCAATAAATCAAGTTGTAAGATTACATCAGTTCTAACAATATTGCATTATAGTTCAACATCAGTCTCGTTAATACACACATACATCAGATATAATACCAGCAGATAACTCTCAAAGGAACCCATTGTACAGAGGAGAATCTGATTCAGAGGAAATCGTCAGTTCAGCATGTCCTAATGAAAGTGAGTTTGACAGGCTTTGAGATCTTGAACTCAAAAACTTAACCATAAATCATTACAAAATAAAAGAGTTCTGACAAAGTTATATAATTTCTTGTCAACTTCCTCTTTTCTGAAACGTAATTACCCTCAAAATGTGCAATAATTGACTTAGGAAAAACTGCACGAACTTCCGATAAATAGCACAGAGCCGACTTATAATTTCTTTCCTTTGTTCTTGTTCAAACTTCAATTCATTAGGACGAACTCTTTCTCATCTCTTTAAAATGTCATGCTATTTTCATTGAAAAAGTTCTGATCAGTCAGCGTATTCTTTCTTTTCGAGACGCAATACAGGTGAAATTGAACATAAAGGAAAAGCTTGACAAAGAGATAAAGGAATTCTCAACCTACTTCCATCAAAATGATCAAGTTTGAAGAAGAATAATACTGGCTTCATAAATTTGACAGGAGTAGTATAATAATTTTACATAATGACTATTAGGCCTGTGAACTTCAGCAGTAAGGTCATTAATATTGAATGCAGTGTCCTAATTGAGCCCCACTTTTCCGGGTCAGCCCGCGTAGACAGTGCTTCGCCGCCAAACAGGGATCGAACTGGAGACGGGGTCTGACACTTACAAGTACACTCGGGGCAACACCAGATTTAATATATATATAAACAGTCCGTGCAGGGGCCCCCCATCGGAGCTGCAATGAATTCGGAATGCCGATTCAATAAATATTGCAAAACAAACAGTTCCTACTGTGAGAGATATTTTTTAAGGTATCATAAATATTCTCTGTACAATCATGGGCACTGACATGCCAATCCGCTGACTTTGTGAACACAAGGCTTTGAATTTAACTACGGATTAAAATAATTTAATTTCGAAACTTAATTGAATCCCCCCTTTTCTTCAAATGAGCACTAATGTCCATCATAGTCAAGATTGGGCTTAACCCGGCTATCTTCAACTCTATATGTTAATAAGAAATGATGATTTTTGTCAGCGAGTGTAAAACTCAATGAACTGGTCAACCATTCCAGTGTTGATAGAGATCTGAATAATTTGCCTGACATTAGTCACCTAGCAAGGACAAAAGAGTTTACAGGTAGCGTACCATTCTCTGCGCAGATGGTCGGTTTTCTTCCTTTACCGACACCTTATGTCCTTCGACAGGAAGGTGTGAGGGGTCATGAAAAGAATTTTGCCCATTTAGATTTGTTCAGGAGATTTCCGTTTGTCGGTGATGCTTTTGATGAAACATGCAACCTGCTGACTTTGATTCACTCCATAAAAAAAACTGCATCCCCGGTTACTGACCATTAAAGAACATCCAACAAGATGCAGCACCCACCAGCACACACCTGCGTGTACACATCAGCAGCAGTGGTGACGTATGCTTCAAATATTATCATCTTATTTTCCTCACAAAATCAACTTCCCCATCACACACAGATGGAGAGAGATGGAAAGCGGAGAAGGGTTTAATCTATACATTTAATGATGTTACATAAAATTTGAATAAACCCCATGAACCAGTAATTCTAACCCTTAAACAATATGTTAGAGAAAACATGACCCTTGACAACATCAAATTTGATAATAAACAAACTCCGAATTATCCGATTAAAATCTAATGACTTGCTGTTTCCTCAACCTAGATCATTCCAACCCAAGTGGTTCTAGAATTGCATTAACTTAGCCAAATTTCTAGTGTTATTCAATTGACAGGTGCTTTGAAATATTATCAGTAAGTGCTATAGAATTCCTTTCTCCTTCTATTCAAATAGAATGTTCAATTCTTAGCTGAAACTAAACCAATAGACCTTTGTTGTGAAAATCATTAAAAGGGACATTAATATTAACCTAGCTTTTAAGTTTGAGGATGCAATACATGTCTATAAGAACCATGAAATATCTGAAATTGTTTCCAGTAATTGCTTGAATACAGAAAAATTGGGAAATAAAAAGAAATGCATCTCTCAGCAGAATGCAGAACTCTAACCCATCAATTACTGAACATCAATTGACAATCCCTGCTAGTAATAACAGGTTGCAGTTAAGTAATGGTCTCTGTGTAACTGCTTTAAGAATTCAGCTCACCCATCTTAACCTTCCATTTATAAATTCTAGAGAATTTTTCAGAATGTGACCACCACATCATTATCCCTAACGTTTCCACAAAGTATTTTTCTGTTCATTTCATCTGTCAAAACAAAGAATACCACTGATATTTTTTACTCCATAACAATCAGATATGAAACATAGAGAAACTGCCAATTCTATCAACAGACAACTGGTTTTTTTTGGAGCAGAATATACATGCCAAACTCCCTTGGTTTACAGGAAACCAGAAGCTAGCAGGAGACCTCTGATCGTTGAGTGACCAAGGTTTCTGGGCGTGACCCCAGCATCCAGGTCACCTGTGGGACAAGTCTGGTCATTACTCAGCCTTAGGTCACACTAATTAACCACAAAACACCCCAGCATGGATTTAACGCCTGCATGTGCCCCATATTGCTCTTCTACACACTTGAATAGAAATTGGATTCGAGAGCTCTCTCTGCAGAAGTCAAGTACTGTTGTCTATGCTTAATAATAAAATAAAAAAACCTGCTTTCATCCACAAGGGAAGCATCTTAAACTTCAATGGAGTTAATCATTAATATCATTTCCTTTCCTTTACATTAATAACACATATTCTGATGGCAAGATTAGCCTCTGAAAAAGCTTTGGCATTTTATCATTATGATGTGCTATGCTGACTCTTGAACTGTGGAATAAATTTTAAAGCAAGAGGGAAATTGAATTTGTGAAGCCTTGGTACTGTAGGTTTCATATTGGTCTCAATATCATCCTATTTTTGAATAATATTCATTGCTTTCTCATAATTTGCCACTTCCTATAAGGATCTTCTGTTTTTCCTTTAACCATAAATCACTGCTCTACCTTGAAATTTTGTTTTGAATTTTGTGAATGAAAATTGAGGAGTTACTCATCCCACAATCAAATATTTCACACCCACATACTGCATTTATTACGTAAGATCCAATGGTCATGTTTACCGGTAAACACATTAGTATTAGTCATTCTGGCATTAATTTACATAAATAAACACAGTCAAAAGTAGACTGTGTTTTCTCAGAACTATAATCTTCCTACCTATACCTGTACCTAAAGTTTTCTGCTATTGGTATCATTGAGAGCAAGAAGTATTAGAACTGCTTGCTAAAATAATATACGGTTCAGTATACCATTACTGATAAAGCTAAAGCTATGAGAGAAAAAAATTATCAAGGTAATCAACGTTTCTTTGACTCCATTCATAAAAATCTGCTAAAAACCACATTGCAACTGTGATTACAACCAAAACTCTGTTCTATCTCAAAATCAAAAACATTTTAGATTTTAATCTTTTGCTATGATCAAAAGTTAAATATTGAGTTTGAATTTTGCCAAACAAATAACTCCTGGAGCTTTTTACAGAAAATCTGTAAAATAAGATTCCAACCAAACGCCACGGTGGGGGTTTATATGCAGAGAATTCCCATTTATTGAACAATCCGTCTTGATCCCCAGAAGTCTGATTTCAAAGGAATACAGTAAACGTCTAATGCCGAATGAAATAGGATATTGTTTTTGATCAACAAGCTGGGAGACCTTTTCCCTGCTATTTTTCATTGGGTAAAAATAAACACTTTACAAATTACGCCCTCCTATTTCAAATAACATTCAACTTAGCTTTAACAAATATAGGTACCACTCATTTAAACATCCCCCTTGTGGTCATATATCAAGTATGACTATTGATTTGAAGTTCTTTGTTTTGTGTATTCATGGCATAAAATTATCTTTGCTGTGTTGAGTTTGTATAGGACACTTTTTAAAAATATCAATGTGGATGAAAGAGCTTCATATTCATAATAATATTAGAAATTCAAAATTTTTAAATTGTGCATTTTCTATGAAATGAATGTTGAAAATTCTTCGAAGGTAGAATTAAAAGTTTTGAACTCATAATTGTATAAGCATGATTAAGATGATGCTCTGGGGAAAAATTAATTAAGTTATGCTATTTTTTTTTATTTTTTTAGTACATCAAAATATGAAAATGTTGTACACTTCCTTAAACTGTACACCTGATCTTCAAGGAAGTTAACACCAGAGGTGGTGGGCTTTCTCTCTGTGCTGCAAAGTTAATGCAAAGTTAACAAGTTTTTTTTTTATCAACTACACACTTTCATGAAAAGTAACAAGAGTACGAAGGCTGTCTCTCTAATGTCTGCTGTTTTTTCTAAGACTAAAATTAGACTCCATATAGAGTCCCAGAATCCACTCCTGTTTGCTTAGCTCATTATCGGAACAGTAGGGGAGTTTACCAGGAAGGTGTGACGGTGGACCAATTACAAGCTAATCAGCGGTGCAGAGCTGACACCCAAGATACTCCATTGATAGGGAGTGATACCAGGCTCTGGAGAACCAGCCTCTTTTTTTCTGATGAAGTTCCTTCACTCAGTTCTCCAGGGTACTGATTTGTTGAGGCTAATTTATCAATATAGTACTACAGCTAGCAGACCTCTTAACACCATTGTACACAGGCGAGATGTCTGGTCATTGAAGGCATTCAGGGTACCAGTACAGAAAGTGTAGATGTCTGGTCATTGAAGGCATTCAGGGTACCAGTACAGAAAGTGTAGATGTCTGTTCATTGAAGGCATTCAGGGTACCAGTACAGAAAGTGTAGATGTCTGGTCATTGAAGGCATTCAGGGTACCAGTACAGAAAGTGTAGATGTCTGGTCATTGAAGGCATTCAGGGTACCAGTACAGAAAGTGTAGATGTCTGGTCATTGAAGGCATTCAGGGTACCAGTACAGAAAGTGTAGATGTCTGGTCATTGAAGGCATTCAGGGTACCAGTACAGAAAGTGTAGATGTCTGGTCATTGAAGGCATTCAGGGTACCAGTACAGAAAGTGTAGATGTCTGGTCATTGAAGGCATTCAGGGTACCAGTACAGAAAGTGTAGATGTCTGGTCATTGAAGGCATTCAGGGTACCAGTACAGAAAGTGTAGATGTCTGGTCATTGAAGGCATTCAGGGTACCAGTACAGAAAGTGTAGATGTCTGGTCATTGAAGGCATTCAGGGTACCAGTACAGAAAGTGTAGATGTCTGGTCATTGAAGGCATTCAGGGTACCAGTACAGAAAGTGTATCCTGTATCTCTAAATACCATTGTTGTACCATTATCAAAACTTGGCACGGCTCTGCACCGTTTCCACAGTATTGTGCTTTGAGATCTCTTTCAATGCAGCTTTCATTGGATCACAGGAAGAAATTAATTGAAGATACTCTCCCCCTGTACGGCAAACATGTCTGAGAAGGTTTTCAAATCACACTTCCAGAAATCAAATCAAGCACTTAACAAAGGCAATGGAAGAAAAAATTTAAACCAACTCTTAATTTTGAAAAGAAATCGTTTCCTGACTTAGAACTTGATGTATGATCAGGATGCAAATAAAGGCTCCCACTAAGAAATCAAATTTTGAAATAATGATCACACTAACTACTTCTCTTTTATACTGAAGCTATAAAGAACATGGTTTTTTGGATTGAATTTTTGTATCTTGTATTTGGTTTTCTACACTCTGTCAGATCACAAACATATTGTACATGCAGAACCCATCTCTTGCCCAATTTCTCTCCATGGTTCCTTTACATTGTTAATGCAAATCTGCAAGCTGTTGTTATTAGATTTACTTAAAATCAAAGAGGTTGCATTTCTGTGAAATTACAGAGAACATCCACCTCTCTATTAAGCTAACAATGGAGGGTCTGATGTATGTATATATGTCTGAGTGATCCTTCTATATAGCGGATCTTGCATTCCCTCCGACCTTCACAAAAATACTCTGAACTTGACAAGACCTAATTATGAGGTCAAACAGATTTGACATTCCAAACACTGCTTTTATTCCTAGCCTAAGCCTAGCCATCTAAAGATTAATTACAAAGTCTATTCTTGAAGTTCAATCGATTTCATGCAGTGTAAGGAAAAGTTTTACAAATATTCGAATCACATTTTCTGCTCTAGCTCCCATCTTTATTCAGGTATGTTCATTCCACATGGCATAAATGGCAAGCAAGCACCCCAAAGAAAGGAAATGAAAGACATCCCAATTAGTCTCTTCAATATTTATTCTTTAAGTCTGTCAAGTTGCTCGAGGGAGTCTTTACTCCATTTTAAATCCTCGCAAATCTTGCCAAATTTAATCTCAACCTAAACATGACTTAACGTTATTTAAAATTTGAACAACACGGGCTTTGTAAGGTGAAGGATATCAGTCCATCTAAGAACCTTCAGTCTAAATATAGAATGCAAATGACCTAGATATTTAATAGAATACGTCCAAATTGCATGTCTAAAATATATCTATCTTTCTGACAGATCAAATAAGCCCTTATCAGCTTTTTCTCAAGAAAAGTGTGAGTCTTAAAAAGGGCAAAAGTTGAACACCATTTAAGGTATTCCCCTAACAATAGTTGACTTGTGCATAATAGAGGGGTACAATCTAACATAATCCAAAGTAATTTCTAGGGCATATTTATTAATGAAAGTTTAAATGCTAGTAAAGAGATTTTAAGTCATGTACAGAAATGTTCACTTAAGGCTGATTTTAGATCAAATGATTCCATCTGCAGATAATCAACCCATTGTTATCCATTTTTTTTCACTGACCAAAAAAAAAAAAGCCATTGAAAGCAATTGTCATTATTCTGCTAGACCTGCAAGGGCAGTTTCAAATCAACATCAAATAACCTTTATTTTTCTGATAAACAGGTGCTTTACATGTAGAGTTAAGAAATCTGTTTCAAGTTAATTCAAATCAACATCTGAAAGAAAAGACTACTTAAAAATCAAATTATCAAAAGCATGATAAAATGTATGCCTTTTAAAAGTGTCCCCCCTAAGAAAAGGCCTGAAAAATTGATTTACACTTGCATCAATGGCAATAGCTTCAAAGTCACTTATCATGAGCAAACACTTCATGCAGAGATACCTCAGATTTCTGATTGACTTGTTTGAAAATAAAAGAACGGCTGGTCAGAAAGTGTCCACAGGCATGCACACAAAGTCGCACCTCGATTCAAACTGTTCTTTTGGATGGATTTACAAACATTCTATTTAAACACGACCTTTCGGTTTTCTTATGTTTTATCTTCAATCTTTAGTCAACTTGAAAGCAAGTTCTCTTACACCTGGACAATCAATGAAGAAAATAGAACTTTAATTTCTTTTCTTGATAGGAAAGACCTAGTTTAACCCCACTTGCAGTCTCCCTAAGACTTTTAAACATTCAAACAGTTTTATGACAATAATTGATTGATCTTTTACTTTTGAAAAAAATAATTATTCAAACAGTTTTATGACAAAAACTGAATGATCTTTAACTCTTTTTAATAAAAAAAAAATCATTTTATATTTCAATAGCATAAATGATTTAGAGAAATGTTTCTTCAATGTGAACAATTTATCTCATGCCCGGTTTCCCTCCTTAATAATAACAACTTTGAAGTTTGTTTTCTTCATATGATAATAAAAATGTAAAAAGATCCATTAAGCCGGAGGAATTCTGTTTTTTTTTATATTTCTTCATAATTTAGTTGATGATTGTCCCAATGTAGTGCAATGCTTTGATATTCTTCCAGGAATGCTATTTAAGTGACAAAAAACTTGTAACACAGAGGGGAACATTTTTTCTTAAAGGTGTACCACCAGCTGACTATAGGTAAGTGGACAAAGGTCTAGCTTTACCTGGACTGTATGTCTGTCTTCCCTCTCTCTGTCTAGCTTTTTTCTTGTGGTGGTGATCACTCCTATTAAAAGAAAAAAAAGCATGTTTAACTTCCATTTAAGATGTCTCCATCTTCATTCCAAATTTGACAACATTATCTGCTGTCCGCGACATCTCTCATGAGTCTTTATAATGATATATTGCTGGTATATGCTAGTTTTCTAATTTCAGATAAAAGATTTACTCGGGAACAAGTAAGAAACCTAACCACACAACATCATCATTTTATCTATTACAGAAATAAATCAGTCTGAATGCAAGGGGACTGATTCAGTTGTCAGCCATACAAAAATTTTCATCAGAAATGGAAAGAAAATCTCACAAAATATACAAGGAAAAAAAAGACTTCGCTTCAGTCATCTTATATTTCTAGTTTTATGAATATCTAGTTACATTTTTCACAACTTTCATACAAGTCATGAACCCAGATCATGCAAAGGTGTGTAGACATATTAAAAGAAGAAAGATCTGAATTTCAGTTTTATAACATGGACAAAGGTTACCCGAGCAGGTTCTTACATTGGGAATGATTGACCCTAGGTATGCCCTGGCCATCTAACCCCACCCACGTCAAACTACAATGTGGGCCAAACAAAGAACCTGGCCCCTTCACCCTTGCACTTAGTAAGTGGATATTACTACTCTGAACGCTAGGCCATTGAATTCGAGCTCAGCACATCCTTGTATATTAGGGGTATACTGTGCTGAAAACTATCTCCGAAATAAATCATTTTAGCTTCGATAAATAGCATTCACAGGTAAATCTAATATTGTTGATAACAATCTAGCAAGGATAATTAATCATACGTGGTACTATCAAATAAAACCTGCCATATCACTACGGCTGCCATCCGACTAACGAATCACTTAACGGATCTGATTATGGTTGTCATAAGGTTTCTTAAGATTTCTATCGAACTCTGTACATGCAACAATTGTTATCCATCAAACAATACAACCTATCAATTTCTGAATCCGCAGGTGTGCCTTATGAAAATTTATCTGGTCGGTCGCAGTATTGTTCACATGCATTAACAGTGATAGAGAACGTTGCTGAGGGCTCTCGAACAGCAGAAGACAATTTTTCTGATAGATTCTGATGGTAATTTACTTTCTTATCCCAAGGGTACAATGAGACAGGACAAAAGCACCTGGTGTTGTTAGAGAGGAAATCAGCTGGTGACAGGTTCCTCGATCTGACTTCCATTATCGTAAAAAGGGGAAGATTTTTATGGCACACGTGCATGTGTCACGCTGTCTCTCCCCTACCGAAGGGATAAGTTTTAAGTACTGTTCAAGATTTACTTATCCCTGTGATGGGTCTAGACCTCTAACCTCTTTAGGCTGTGGAAATCAAGAAAATCGGTCTATAGCTATCGTGCACACCCCATAGATTAAGCTGACAACAAAAACTTGATAAATGATCGAAGCTTTGAGTTGGTTCGCATTATATAATCAGGCATATTTTTCTACATTTAACTTCATTCAATTTAACCCTGAACTTGAGGATTAAGATGAGATGGTAAAAATACTGTGTGTGATTGGGAGCTTCGTGGCTTATGAAGTAATATGGGATTTTGATGCCATGCTTGATGACAGGGGGGTGGCAAACAAAAAGCTGGCTGCGGATTATCAAGGCTGTCGCATGGGGGGAATTCCTTTGACTTACACAAACCCTTAGATAATTTCTTGTCTGCCTTCCAAAATGTTAATTACAGAAGGCATGTTGATTTTTCTTTCACATACCAGGATTTCTTGTCTACATTTTAATTTCCAAATAATTCACATAATAAGCGGACGATAAAACTGTAAAAGCCAGAAAAAACATTTCTACGTTTGATGAAAAAAAATTAAAGAATTCAAACAAATCTGCTGATTCATTTTGTATTTTTTTTTTTCAAAATTTATTTTTTTTGGAAAATGAAAACATTTTTTGTCATAAATTTATGCTAGTTCTCTTCTTTGAAGACACTCTAATCATTTAACCCATTATATAATGTTAAAAACCCTAATTCTTCGGAGCTCTGTTCAGAGTCAATACGCCTTGACAATGCATCAAAAGAGACCTGTCCTCCGCATTGTGGAGAGTAAACAGACAAAAAAATGTACAAATAGCAGAAAATGAAAGTAAACAAACCAGGCGATAAGAAAGGGACAGACTTTTGTTGTTAAAAGGAACTTTGTCAGGAAAATAAACTGACAGATGGATGAGTGGTCACAAATAAAACTTCTCAATGTAGCTCAATCTTCTGAGTGTGGAGAAAGAACAAGACACCCCAAGCCCCCCTGTACCAGTGCAGCCCTGACTGGGTTTCCATTATACTGGTGCATCAGAACTCCTGCAGGTAATCATTACATCAATACAGAACAAAACCGCTGGACACGAACTGACAGGGCAACTGGCTCAGTCCCTATTCACGACCATTTTTCTGGGTGGGCAGATCTGTACAATTACTTCATTATTTTAGTGCACACTGTTCACACACGTCACGGCTCTAGCGACAAAAAAGATCTCAGTGTCTGTCAAGAGGTTGACAGGCTGAACAGTCCCAGCCTTAATGGCGGGTAATCCTGGATTGGGGGGCCTCAGTGGATAATGACTTCTGATGAATTGTGAAAATTGATAACGGTCTCAAAAATTGATAAAGGTCTGAGGAATTGAATAAGTCTATCAGTTAATATAATGTCAGTCAGAACTGGTAGCTGTCTCATTCATACTCTGGTACTCAGCTCGGATTAAAATTTGTTTTGTTCTACTGCGAAATCTGACTCCCATGGTGAACACTGGCCACAGTACTTAAATAATGCCTCTAGGTCAAACATACATAAAATTTTTACATCTGAGTCCTGCTATTTGTACTCAGCAATACAGGTTCACCTATTTCAAACAGATGCAATAACAACCTATTGTGATTTTTACAATACATTGTAACACAGAAAACAGCTATTTACCAGTAGCTTCATGCAAAATCTGCATGCAATCATTAAGAATTTCTATTGTGCTTCATTGAATGATGAGTACTTTGTGCAAATATGATTTTTTAAAAATTATAAACAAAAATTACTCATTTTCTTTCATGTTACTGCCAAATATTTATTAATAATTAGTTCCAAACTCATCAATTTCATTTTCTACATATTTTCATCAATTAACACAACTTTCTACCACGTAAAAACATTTGCCATTTTTCATAGGTTTAATTAGATACTTCAAAGAAGAAATCCTCTTCAAAATTTTCCAGAAAATAATAAGGAAATTGAGGTAATCCTTCTTCCAGATTCGTGTTTTAACACCCTCGTCATTATGTTTTGTTATTGGGCTTACGGCGTTTGATCTACGAAGGTTTTAATGTGCAGTAAAGCCGATACAAAACACCATGTGGCCCGATAAAAAAGTAGCATTATTGTATACAAAAAGCCTGCTGTAAGATATGGGTGTCCATTTAAAATGCATCTACTTGTTTAGATTTCTGAACAACAACCGTGCCAGCATCCCACCCCCTTGAGTATCCTAGCATATGTGACAAATTGTTCCATTTTCATTTGATATACTCAGGCCCCCCTTTCTACACAATCCAGCTGAGGGCACTTCAAGATATTCTGTTTTTCTTCTTAACTGACCTTTAGTGAAAAATGGAAGCTTTTTTGCTTGTATGCAATTTTTACTACTACACAACTTGCCATCGTAAATCTTTAAAAAAATTTGTAGCTATCTTTATAGACATGGAGCTAGATATCTTTGAATGGATAAAAAATAAATTTACCTCTATGGGAGGTATATATAAACACATTCTAGAGAAATACCGATGTTGTTATATTCATTAGTGAAAGTAAAAAGGAAAGATGGGATTAGGACCCTGCTTCATTCAAACACACTGTCCCCAGATTACTTTGTAGTCAATGCATGGTCATGTCTCTTTGATCTGATGAATGGATTAGACAACTAGGACATGCTTTTTGTACCTGTGAATTTGTTTATCGTGAAGAATGACCAGGAATCCATCTCTGCTATACTGTAACTCAGTTCCTGCTGGGAGGTGACGTCATCATCGTAGGCCTGAACCTGTCCCACCACAGTTCCCTCCCCTGAGTTCTCCGTGACGTTCATAATGTAGACTGGCTGCCGCATCTGAGGAATATTGTCATTTACGTCTGTGACTTTGATGTAGACTTCATGGCGAGCATGTAGGGGGACCAGTCCACGGTCCGTGGCATAGATCGTGAGCCAGTAATGGGAGGCACTCTCGCAGTCCAACACTCGAGTTGTCCGTATGATGCCTACAATATAGCCACAAAATATATACATATATACACAATAATACTGAAAGGAGTTATTGTATAAGCCTTTATTACAATGTTTAATTCAATTATCATTGTATCTGTGACATTCCATCTCTCCTAGGCTATTATTTATATTAATGAAGGTGTTCAAAGAGATAAGCAAGGTGTGTATGTTAGGTGATTTAGGTTAGAGAGGTGGTCCTTTTGACTATAAAGACTTTCCCCGATAATTGACTTTTCATCGATTTCCAAACATAGTCAATAAGTATATCAATAAACAACACACAGATCCTTTTCTTTTTTGGACAAAATCCATTTCTCTTGACAAGAGAGAGCAATCTCTGCTGGATTCTCATATAAATTACAAGACCAGTGTCATATTGATTAGGGACTAATGGAATCTGTAACAGATGGCCCAGACCTTCAGACCGACATCAATCAAAGGCAGAACTAGAGGCCAAAATTTTCAAATCCCTCAACTCATTCCTCAACTCAAATCCTCAACAGAAACATGCATAAATTTGAGGTCAAACCTCAGATTTGAGGCTGAGTATTGACTTGAGGAAAGTTGGTGATGGCGAGGCCAGGTCCTGTATCCTATTGTCCTGTTAAGTGAAAAGGCAGCAAATATATACTTATGGAAATTGCTACATTTAAACCAATTGTTGAGTTTTTTAATGGATAAATTGCTTCGCCATTCTATAATGTTAAACAGTATTCATACACATCTAGTTATAATTTCAGAGCTTGATGGTACTTATAGTTTGACTCCAAAGCCCATGCCGCCAGAACAAGCAAACAGAATATTGACTTTCACACAGGTCAGGCAAATCTGGAGAGTTTTTACATAGAGGAGTCATCTTTCTAACATATACATGTATTTTTATCCCTTATCGTGTCTCAAACATGTAAAAAGATGCATCGACAGTCTGAAGTTGATCAAACACATCATATTACCGCCCGGATTAGATGTATAAGGTATAGTCCAGAAGTCGCACAACGGTCATATCTCACGTTTCGTATAAAGGTGTCAAGAGGATTATATTGTGAAGAAGATTATGACAAATCACACATATTCCTTGGTCATTTGTCTTCTTGAAAGAAGGTATGCAGAGGAAATGACTGATTTCACACAAAAGGCAACATGCAAAAGCTTTCTCATGCAACACTGCAACCCTATAGATATTAAATAAACCGTGGTATTTTAGACAGCAGAACTTATAGACATGATAAATTGCTAATATATTGCTATCATTAACCAGGCAACAGGCCTGGGAAAATACTTGAGCCAGTAAAAAAGAGACCTAATTGACTTGCGGATGCCATAGCTAAACTAATGACCTTAACAGGCATTGTTTTATGTGACATCAGCACTAATGCATGGTGCCAAAATACCGGTGCAACACTCCGAATATCTTCCATTGCATGTGTATTGTTGTCCTTCTATAAAACAGTCAGCACGGCGAAGGATTATCTTCAAAGGACAAACAAGTTAATGATGCCTATCTCCAAACGAGTACATGCACTATTAATTAAGGAAAAATAACATCAAACAAACTTATTTGGTGACATGATGGTGCAGTCTGTTCATGATGATAAATAGGAGGTGCATTTCTGGAGAAATACAAGCCCCCATAAAGTACACCTCATTCAATGGAAATGTAAGGACATACCTCTTGAAAGGGCACAGTTTTAGTTGAGAGAGCAACAAATGTCTAAATAACAAAGATCTACGTATTCTACAAATATTCCTGCTGCATTTTTCTGATTGTGTTTTATAGAACACAAGATGATGTAGGGGGGAGATCGACTTTCTTCATACTTTTAAGTTTTAGAAAAACAACAATATGAAGGCACTATAGTACACAAGCATGTTATATTATATATCAATCGGAATGAAAAACAATTTTTTTTTGGAGAAGGAAGAATTAGTTTGGTTCAAATTTACTGCATTCTGCTAAGTCTATTTGATGTATGAAATGTCCATTTTACTGGCGCACTCCTGCTGTTTCAACAACTTCCTGAGCACTATATATTGCTGAATTGACTAGAGGACTTGTGAGACCAAGAATGTCTGGCATGTAATCTATTTCAAATGACCATAATAAAACAATCTAACCTGTTTATTTTCAGGCACACTTCAACATAGAGATCCAAAATTGAATTTCATTTCTGTACTTTGTAACCCTTTGCATGGTTCGGGTTCATATGCAGTTAAATAAATTAAATCAACTCATGTGTCGCCTTTCTATCTTGCAAATGGGTTCACATTTTAAATATTCAATTACTCCCCATTTCAAGATGTAATCAAGAATTCATTCAATAGTATTCTATTTTTTTCATACAAAAAATATCATACATTAAAGACCTAGTTCTAAGTTGCAATAAATATTTATTGCCAGAAATAAAAAAAAATATTAAATTAGATGTTTAAACCACACATAGAGTTAAAAACTGTATTGCTTGTGTATTACACTTTTAATTAAACTCTTACCAAAGGATGTGTGCATAAGGAAATTACAGAGGCACTTAAAATATTTGTTTTAACAACAAATTTCCATTTCAAGAAATTGAATATTTTGATGCGGGACTTGTTGACTGGTAGATCAAATATTTTCTTTGCCTGAACCACAAACTGATTATTTTCCACTCTCTCAGTGTCAGATTGTTTGGTCAGAGTAAACCAGTTCCTTTCCCCGGGTAAGTTACCTCTACTAAGCAAAGTACCAGCCCCAAAGCCACCTGATCCTGCTATTATTATAATTGCTACACCTTTGGTATCATACAGAAAGATTAATGTGTACCTGGACAGGTAACAAGATTAGAGGCCTCCAGCTTAATCCGATTTCTCTCTCTCTCCATCAGAGTAAATGACCACTCATTAATATACATCATCTCTTAATCAAAGAAGTGCAATATTTACATGTATGATCTATTAATTAATTACAATCACTTGCCTTGATTAATGTGACACTGAAGGCTGTAATGATGTTGATATTCATTAATAGATATAATATTGTCAGCAAACCAATCAATTTGTAAACTAAACAGTTTGTGCAACAAAGTCTTATCAACCATCTTGTAACTTTCAAAAAATAAAATGTATGACCGTGTGTTGTCAATCTCTTCATCTGAGCTAGAGAAAAACAAGATGCCCTCCTTATGGGTAACTTCACCCTTGACATCCATTATTTATAGACCTTGACCTAATTAACACCCAGAGACACTTCCAAAACAGTTGAGCCAATAAGCATTACCATATATATATCAAGATGGTTCTTTGCTCTGACAAGTAAACCTCCCCAAGACACGACCTTTAGCCAGGCTTCATCAAACCACAGAGGTGTAAATAGAGTTCAAATTACAGGTAAAAAAGGGGGGTCCCATGGGCCACCTTGTCAGCAGTGATGGGAGAGGTAGATACAAGAGTCGCTGAATGCAGCCCGCACAGCCAACACTGAAAAGCTTCTAAAACAAGTCAAAATGATCTTTTGCCAATTGTTCCTAATGACAAACTGTGAGGTTCCATAACAACAGGTGTTGTTTGTTTTATTATGTGATAGCAGGTAAGTGTACAACGCTGACTGTACCCGCGACACAACACCTACAATGGTGCCGATAAGTGGCCGTGACACATGACAAATTGTCAATATCTCTTCCACCGAGCAAGGTGATCTAGACATTTCGATAAGAACATAATTATAGCGATTTTCTGAATGACTCAAAAAAAAGTGTGCATTGTGCCTCCTAATGTTTCTCCACTCTATTAATTTAGTATATATCTAACAGATATAATCTTCATGTACCAAAAACTGGCTTACAATTATATAATACGCAGGTAGAAATTGACAAAGTTTGATTTAAATATATGCTGATTACGAGATAGGCTCTTCCTAAGATTCACTAGCTGAATTCATATTAGAATCAAATGCTTCAATTATTTAAGCTACCAGTAATTTTGGTGTACAAATGTCAAGCAGTTACTAATTTTGACATGGACAAAAAGAAGAAGAAAGAATCAAATAACAATTCAAATTATTCAAACTCAAATTCAAATTCATTCTACATGAGTTAACTAGTGCTTCATGCCTACAGCTATAAGTATTAAATAGATTCCATGTAAGACTACCAGTGTTTCTCCATAACAGTGTTTTCACATCCCGGCTATAATGTGTTAAATCTTGGTAAACAAAGTGTCAAGACGATTTCAAATGTAAAGAAATTCAGATTTTTTGAGTATCTGTTCAGTGGCAATCCCCTATATACTTATTTTTATTTATAAATGGTATTATAGAATTGTTCAATGACGTATGAGGTTTATGTTAAAGCTTTTAAGTGTAACATACTCGGATATATACCATATCCTAGTCAGCGACACATCATTTTTAAATAATCACAACCATTTGAAAATGTTACTGACCCAGAATAATTCACTAAGATCTACATATAAAACATACCCCCACCGCACATACCACAAGGACAAAGTATACGAGACTAATCACTTTAACTCCTTTTTTTTTAGCAGTCACATAGTCAAATTAAGAATTGATTTGTACCAAACAAGACATTATATGACATGAATATCAAATTCTAATATTAAATTACTTAAAAAACTGTTTGTAACATTTTATATTCCACAAAAACCCTTGACCATTTTCTCTTGATGGAATCAAATGTATATGTCATGACTTAACCTTTTTTGTCTGAATTAACCGCTATTGAATACAAGTCGAATTTCAGTTTTATATTTTGTAAAGGTTTGGTAGAATAAAAAAACTTGAACTTGGTACTAAAAGTTTTTTGAAATACTGATGTACCCCGGTACTTGAAATTTTCAAATTGAACTATAGCCTATTATACACAGATCTGTTTTTAAACATTAATGTCTTGATTTATTTACAAGTTCAAGAGGCTGTAGCAATGTTTTATATGACAGCAACATAAATTTGTACCCAAATGTGTATTTCAAATAAAATCATAGTGAGGTTTTAACCGTACACTAGATAGCAATTACAGCACTCAAATGGCCAGGGCTTTGACATGATTTTAAAATGATTTACCTGTTTAAGGCACCTGCAAATCTTTCTACCTTAGGGGTGGTTTATGTATATCATCTCATGCAATCAACCAGATGTGTTATTGGAACAAATTTTTGAATGCTGTAAACCCCCATCAGATTGTAAGCGTTATGATAATGACTATAATATTAGGCTCGAGTTAGGCCAGATCATCTTGTTTTTTCTGTACTCTGCCAACTGATGTATAAAGAATTTGTTGAAAAATTGAAGGAGTTATGATGATACATGTTGATACAACAATAGAAGCACTGTCTAACACAAATTGGCTCACTTTAAGCCATGCATCATGTCTCGCTAATACATGTATATGGATTTTGAAACAGGTGCACCCTGGTATATGGATTCACGTTTGTCTCTTTGAAGAACCTATTTTGTGCTAATTTAATTACATCCTTCTTTTGATTAAATCTCTTGCTATGACACAATCCATTCATCTTGGAGATGAAGGTGCAATTATTCCCTCACAATACAAAACATCACAGTCCTAATAATTGAATGGGGCTGTATACATGTCTAATGCAAAAGCTTTGATTTGCCAGGAACAAGTACCAGTAAATGAATGTAATGTTTTTCAAGTAGTTCTGCATGCTCACACAAGCCTGGCCTGTCACAAATAAATATGACAAAAACAAGTCTTACCTTCATTGTCAATGCTGAAATATCCTAACCCACTCCCTTCCCTAATGGAGTAGGTCACAGGAGTTGCCATGGAGACTTCAGCAGGATCTGCATCCGGATCGCGAGCTGTGATGATCATCACTTGAGAACCAACGGGAATATTCTCCTTCACTCTCCCGTACCCGACAATGTCATCAAACACTGGAGGTTCATAATTTTCATTGACATCCACAACCTCAATGTTGATGAAACAAGCTGACACCATCGAAGGGTTTCCTCCATCCTCAGCATGGGCACTGATGTTGTACACTTGCTTGGTTTCGAAGTCGAGAGGCTTGATGAGGCGAATGACGCCCGTGTCCCCGTCTATCTCAAACATATCCTCCACACCATAGATGAGTTTGTACGTCAGTCGTCCATTTTCTCCTTCATCCCTGTCCTCTGCCTTGATGGTGGTTATCACAGTGCCAACTGGTATGTCCTCTTGAATTTTGATGTCATAGTTCTCAGGAACAAACTTAGGCACATTATCATTGACATCAATTAGAATCACTTTGACTGTAGCGGTAGAGGACAGCGGTTTGTCTCCAAGATCACTAGCTCTAACCGGTAAATAGTACACACTTTGCACTTCTCTATCCAAAGATTTCTTGACAGAAATAATTCCACTCTTTGAATCAACACAAAATTTATCTTCATCCTTTGCCAAAGAATAGACTACTTCTCCGTTTTTCCCTATATCTAGATCTGTGGCAATGACTTGGACAACTGTTGCATTTGCAAGAATACTCTCAAACACTGATGCCTCATAGTGGTCTTTCTCAAACTTTGGCGCATTGTCATTTTCATCTTTCAAACTGACCGTGATGTTTGCAACAGCTGACTTTCTCAAAGATGGCTCTGCCATGTCCGATATTTGAATTGCAAGGTCATACTTTGGGATGTGCTCTCTGTCAAGATTAGAAATAACTATGAGGTCACCTGACATTGGATTCATCTCAAACTGATCAAGTGGGTTGCCACCAATGATTGAAAACTGAACCAAGCCATTGTAGCCAGTGTCAGCATCTGTAGCTCCTACTTTTAATATGCTAGTACCTACAGCTGCATTTTCAGAGATTTCAAGCATTTTAGAGAGGGTGGAATTGAATTGGGGTGCATTATCATTGGAAGTTACTGAAGCTGCTAAAATAGGGCCAGAGGTTGGACCATCATTATTATTGTGACTGGACATCTGTAATATCTTTAGCAGTCTTTCTTGAGCATCTGTTGTCTTGCATTGAACATTGGCATCTTTATTTGATAACTGCATATTTTTCTTATTGTTCACCAATGTCAGGCTAACAAAAACTGGATCAGAGTCAAATTTTCCGTCGCTGACGACAATGGTTATCTGACGTTCGTCCAGGGTGTGGGCCTCCAAGCTACAGTTCAGCATTAACCTTCCTGAGCTTGCGTCCACTTCAAAGCAGCCATCTTCATTCCCGGACTTAATATAATATGTGAGATCACTGTAATCAAAATCAACAGCTGGGGTGGTGACAATATCAGTACCCAGAGGGGCTTCTCTGGACAGGTACCCAGAACAATTCACCTTCTCAAATAATGGACTGTTGTCATTTATGTTCTGCAGGTGAAAATAAAGGTGGATTTCTGACTCCCTGCTGAAGGGACTGCCCCAGTCTGTTGCCCTGACAACAGTCTTAAAGTCCCTCCTCATGGTCTCATAGTCAAGGCTTTGTTTAAGTTTGATGTCACCAGTGAAGTGATCAATTTCAAAAGGCAAGGTTTCTTGGTTAGTTATGGAATAACTGATTCTGGCATTCATGCCTTGATCAGCATCTGTAGCGACCACTTTGTAGATTATAGTTCCTGCAGGGGTATTTTCATCAAAGATTACATTAGTCTCATTGATCTTAAAAACTGGTGCATTATCATTTGTGTCTAAGATAGAAATGGTGACAGTTGCAGATCCGTGGTGAGGAGATCCGATGGATTTCGGATTATAGGCACCGATGACTAGTTCTATGGATGAATCAATCTCAGCATCTAATAGCGAGGCAGTCCGAATTAAGCCTGTTTCTTCTCTGATCATAAACAACTTCTTGTCATTTCCAGAAATGATGCTGTACGTGAGCGGTGGTGTTTCTCCCCTTTGATTGGTCACACCAGGGTGTAGGTAGTACACAGAGGCCCCCACGGGGAGGTCCTCCGGCACGGAGGTCTGGTAATGGTCAGCAACAAATAAAGCACCAAAGTCATCAATGTCCTCTATGTGGACATGGACTTTTTTACGGGTCACTTTTTGGGGATTTCCAGAATCTGAGGCTTGTATGGTTATGTAAAAATTATTAAAAATGGAGCTCTGTCGCTCAGAGTTTGTGTATAAAAGATGGTATTCACCTTGAGTGTCTTTTGATGGAAGCACTTTAAAAAGACCACTTGGATCGCTGAAGATTGAAACTTCTTTGATTTCACCATTTTTACCGTAGTCTGCATCACTTACAGTTAACACTGCATAAACAACTCCCGAACTTCCTGTATTCTTAATGTTAGGAAAGCTTTCAACAACTATTTCTGGTGCATTAAAATTTGCTTGAATTACATGTATAGTTATGTTAGCATTTCTTTGCATGACAGCACTATATATTGATTTGGGTCCCCTGTCTTGGGCAGTCACAATCAGATGGTGAACTGGTTTTTCGTAGAAGTTTAATGGTCTTGTAACAGTCACCGCTCCCGATGATGGATGAATAGCGAAGAAGTTCGTTTTTGACACAAGACTGTAGTAGACTTCTGCATTAATCCCCTCGTCACCATCAGACGCAGACACAGTCAAAATGGTGGAATGTAACCCTGTTTCCTCTGAAACTGTCACATTATAATTCTCCTTATCAAACAACGGACTGAGATCATTTTTATCCTGCACCTGAATTATCACATTTGTGTACGCGGTTAACACATCCTTCTGAGTTACTTGCCCGATGGCGTTCACTTTTAAATAGTATTTACTAATATATTCACGATTTAAGCTTCCATAGCTGCTGGTTTGAGTTCGAATCCTTAGGAATACAAAATCTCCCACTCTCTTATGTTCCACCTTAAAAATATTTGAACTGTCTCCCTCAGTGATTCTGTAGCTCACGTCTACTGTTGGGTCTGTAATATACAAGCCCATCTTCTGTGAAGCCGTAATGTAACTTCGGCTCGGTGCCCTCTCTGGAATGGTGGCATTGTAGAGCTGCGATGTAAAGTGGAACTGGTCCTGTGACATCACTTGACCTTTCGCGAAGGGTACATGGAGGACCAAGAGCAGCACCCACATCTGTAGCCATTTTCTCCGGTTCCACCAGTCTAGGGCAATACTACCCATGCTGTTTAGTCTTCACATCTCTGTCAAAACAGAATAAATGAATTACAGTCAAACTGCTTACTTAGGTAAAAAAAAAAGGATTAAATGTCTCTCATTCAAACTTAGATCAGGAAGATTGACAGTTTTTATGACTGAACAAATCCATTAGCAGTTTAAAAAAAAAACAAATTATCAACAAACACTGCTACCCCACCAAGCGTCTAGTGTTGAAGTACAAATCCATATCATTACATGGGACCTAAGGAACCTTACACAACAATGTCGTAAATGATTAGTTTTTGTCATCCTCCCCCCAGGCTAAATTGTAATTAAAATCAGGACCAGATGACTTGTCAATCGACATGCAGGATATGTTCATCAAACAGCATGTTCAATTTTTTTCTTGGAGATCAAACAATTTTTCTTTTTCATGAAAAGCGGTTGACTTGACAAATGCACCCTGCAATATTATAACGATTGCAAAATCAACACCAGCTGTGTTTGCCTACATGTTAAAAAACTTACTGCATGTATTCAATACAACAGGTGTATTACTTTTTTAAGTACATGCAATCAATAATATTGCACTTGAGAAAGAAAGCAAAACCTGAATATCAGCCGAGCCTTAAAATAGTCAGAACTCCCGATCAACTCCAATCTCTCTCGTATTAGCTGCTAAGTGTTTCAATCTGCGAAATCTGATTATAGGCATCTATATTTCTTTTAAAACCAGATCACAACAAACAAAAGAAGGTAGATCATGGAGAAAGGTCAGTCTGATTTGCCTCGTGTCCATTATCTGATGAAAACAACATATTCATGATAGGGTATTTAGATTAGCAGTAGGTTACGGCTATTCAGTTGAATCCTGGGCCTTGTTTTATCTCTCGAACTACAGGTAGTCAACTAAAACTAATATGTACCCAGCTCCCCTGTAACCCATTCATGAATCCGCTATCATTACATCTGATGGTCTTGATTTGATACTCATTCATAAAACGGTAAATTAAATACACCTTGTAATTATTTATATTAAACACACCTGCAGTCCCCAATATTTAGAACACCTGATTTCAGCATAACATGAGCTAAGTGTAATCAAATTTCAAACATGAGCCATTCACGTTAGTTCAGAAATCAGCTAAAGATTGTCTGAACACCAATATGGCATACCTTTTTAAGTCCAATTCACCTGTAAATCCATTCAGAAAAAGTGAAATGTCATTAATCCCCACTTTAACACCTCATCAAAACCTGCCCGGTCTGATCAATCTCTGCGATTTACAGATCTACTGTTCCCAGCCCTGACAGAACACACTCTTCAACACAAGACCAATCTCTTCGACTTTTTTTTTCCAGGTGAAATAGCCGCATCCCAAGAAGTGAAGAATGAAAGACCTGTTCATTTGAAAAATGCTCTGAGCCGTGATGAAAAAAGACAAATTAATTTACATAACAGACCGTTGGTTTCATTGAATTCTGTGAAGACCCAAAACAACAAGACGTAATGCACTGATCTAACCCCCAACACACCTGTATTTTACCTTTATCAACAGCACAGACAGCATATCCTGCTTGTGTGCACTTGGTCAAAGTATGAATGAACAAAAAAATGGCAGTACAGAGTATTTAAATGTGGAGCTCAAACACCAACCCCCAACCCCTCCTCGGCAAATCCTATTTTGAATATGATGCTAATTTTTTTTCATTCTACCGTTTATTTTTTGTTAAATATAAAAAAAATCGATTTTTTTTAAAGGAAATGAAGTATTAAAGCTGTAAATACAAGCTATGTGTTAAAGGAAGAAATGAAAGTACAAAGAACTTTAAATGAGAGAAGTTCATTAAACTGACTTATCTACAGTGTGAAATTTGAAACACCAAGTTAGGGTCTAATTAAATGTTTCTGCTTCACTTCCTTTCAGAATTTGTACTCTATAATTTGCATCTAGTCTCAATTTTAAATCAGGTGAATTTTACATTACCTTTGGCAATACACACAATTAACAAAAAAAATGAACTTTTTTTGGAAACCGTACACAAGGTGAGGTATAAATTCAATGCAGTACACAATGGCCACCCACAAAGTCATTCAAAATATCGGTCATTTGCTTTGGGGCTTTACCTTTGACCTTTTTCTTGCCTCCCATCAATGAATTTTATTTACCAAACCAGATGAAAATCTTAAGATCTGATATAAACACAGAAAACATGAACTAATAAACTGATGATTGTTCGATTGTTGAATTAAGGAATGATTGAAAACATGGCAGCTCCATTTTGTAAGTCAGTGAAACATATTATGGTAAATAGTTTTGAGTATAAATTCCAGGTATGATTTACAGAGCGTGACAAATTTTCAACATAATGAACAATACCCAAACTTAAAACAAAATAGATTATGTTCAAAATTTTAACAATTATTACAACAAAATATGCAATCCAGTTCAAAATAGCCATCCCACATACCAGTCTAAATGTAGGTATTTTATGGACAGCCAATAATCTTTTTTATTTTCTTATCAAACATAACACACCCAAGATCAGGGCTTGTAAACCCGAAGTTAACCAGAATTTGCACATACTTGCAATAGGTGTCTCAGAAATAAACTGTACATAAAGCGCCGTCACAAAGCTATGAGCTCAGCACAGCTGGCCAAACCTTAATCCCATTGACAAATCCAGTCTGTAATGGCTGCGGTTCACCCATGTCAACTCGTAGCCATTGTAACCTGTCACATTCTGTCTGTCTATATCTACAGGCCTTGCTAATATAGGAACTCATCTTTAAAACACTTCAAAAATACATCCAAACTGAAGTGAAAAGTCAACAATAATAGAACTCAGAAGTAATCAATGTTAAATTAAAGCAGACGGTTACTTAAAGGGTTGGATGCTTTTCAAATTCAATAAGTTTACAAAGCTAGTTTATGTAATAAATGGACAGAGGGGGCCTTGGTAAACAAGCCGGTTTGCACAATCCTGTTCTGGAGTAAGTGCAAAATTATTTCAATTATCTCCTAAGCACCTTTAACAGTAAGAGTACAATGACGGGCAAGATTTGTGTTGAAAAATAAAATACATAGGTGGAATGGAATAAATCGGAATAAAATACCAAAATGAACATTATTGTTACCTAGATTTTCATCTTTAAGAAGACTCAATGAAAAGATGAATGAGAGATATAAATGAATTAGGTCCATCCAATTGCCTATCTGTTCTATTCTAGAGTCAACAAGCTTTAATTTTGCTTGTCCAAATATTGGTGATATATTCTGTCTGTAATGTGTATGTACACAGGTGTATAGGAAAGCAGATAAACGTCTCCAGTGTTACCGACACAAATGTAATATGGCGTGTAATGTCAGACATGAAAAGATGGCAATTAGCCGATTACCACACACCTCTGCATGTTCCCATTTGGAGATGTGTACCTATTTACTTGTACTTTGAGCCCTAAAAGGTTGCTATGAATGCACTGATATAAATACTGCGTGGACTTCTTCCTTTTCTTTTGGTGGGATTTTTGTATGCTTAAGAATCATCTAATTATAGTAAAATTATCACAAGCTCAAAATATTCTCTGAACTCCTTTTATCAACGCTTCAGAACATGTAAAATAATTCTAGCAAAGAGTAAGGCTGATAGGAAAGTTAATGAAATAATATTTGGACAAGATTTCTTTGAGAACACAACAACATTCTGGAAGCCTTTGTAACATCAGCAACCTGTAAAAGCAGTATCACAACAAGTAGTGTTGTCAAACACAGGTAAAACCACCTCTAAACAAATCACCTTCCTCTGATAAGAACTTTTGACCCCACAATCAGGGAGAACACACCATGAATTGGTCTGAGGCCCCTACAAAAGGTGACATTTGTTAGACTTACCCAAATAAAACTCAGTGACTGGACTTATCACAAAACAATAACACCTCCCTAATAAAAACCTTACCAAAACGATGAAGGCTTGCGACAGATGAAATGACAACAATGAACTGTTCTTAACTATTATCCCTAAACTAAGGCAACTAACAGTCCTTAACAAATCAGTCGAACCACATAATAAAAACACATCTCTAATAAAAACCAAACCAAAAATATAAAGGCTTTTGAATAAGATGAAATGACAACACAGTACTGACTAAAGCAACTGACAGACAGCCCTCAACAAATCGGTAGAACCTGATATGGACAAAGAACGGGCTATGAGGGTACTGGAAATATGAATTACAAAGCCGAGCCTTGGCAAAAAAGATGGCAAACTCTGATAGTATTCATGTCCTGTGTGGTGGTTTATGTGTGAGGAAGTGTGGTTTATTAATGTGGTTCACTGGTCACTGATGTTGATGTCAGCAAGAGGAGACAATATGACTGCCCGAGATTGTCACAGTGATCCATCAACTAAAATCTTAAAAGATACACAAAAACAAAACAAATTAGGGTGAAACTAAGAACTACAGACACTCAAAAGCTGACGGTACAAATACTCTTGTAATACTGATAGTTACACGAAATCTACATACAAATTTATACTGCGTGACAAACCATGGCTGAACATTTAAGATGATCAGCTACGTCGGCTCAAGTCCTTTCTTGATCTTCACTCTTGCAGAAGACTTCAGAGTTTGTTAAAAATCCTTTGGGTAAAAGATTTGCAGACAAAAGAAAAGAAATTCATATGATCCCCAAAATCAATAGTTCTGAGACAGGGACTAATTTTCAGTTAGGATGAATCACTGCACATTACTGCATCTAGGGCTTAAATGCACAGAGAAAGAGAGCAAAAGCAAATACCAATATTTAACATGCATCATTAATAAGAGAATTTGTCTTCCAATACACAGCATATAGACAGATCAGTTGACTATTGCGCATACAGAACAGCAACTTTTAAGTATCAGACATGCAACAATTTTCAAACAGGTTTAACCAAAAACATTAGGATTAAAAGTTTTGAACAAATTGAATTGATTTTCTTCTACTGAATCAAACTGAACCTAAAAACCTAAAACAACTGCTCAATACTGATATTTGCCGAGTACCCAGATCATTCTCTTTGGCAAACAACAAAGAAAAGCTCCTTGTGAAAGTTATAAATTCTCCTCTGCTTAAAAATAAAAGAATAGTTTTATTAAATACTGGGATCAATCACACCGAAGTCTTTCAAGTTATACGGAGCCTGAATTTTTGCCAAGCCTTGTCTGCCACTGGTTCTGACTTCTGATCCCTGACTTCTGTCCCCACAACAGCTAAAGGTAAAATGGTCACAACAGTATTGTTCAGGACCAATAATTAAATGCTCGACACTAGGCCCTGGATAATAAACACCTTAAGCAAGATAGAGTGACTGATAAAGTTAAAAGTACCGCTGCATTAAGTCCAGTGTCTGCCCAGAACATTAACAAGATAGTAATCACATTGTTACTAATAGTCTCAGGTAAGGGAGGTGAGGAGATTTACTGGTTAAAATGACTTATGTTATCCTGATGTCCCCTAAAACACTCGGACATTAACACCACTCAAGCATGACACAAATACTTTTCTTTCTGTTAAAGAGTTTATTTTCCTTGGCAGCATGGTACCTCAGTGAGACAAGACAAACCAGACAAAAGGGACCCTGACCAGGTGATAAAAACATTGAAGAGAGTCATCAGTCCAGGACTTCCGTGTGTGATTAATGTGATTAGGAAACCCATACAAACCACCTGGGTCATGCTAAACCTAAATTCACCAGCTCTACTCAATACTAAGACCCCACTGGATGGTAGAAAGCACAAAGAAAGTACAAGTTTTGAAGGAAAAAAAAAATTGGTTAAATCCCCCCCAAGATTTAAAAAAAAAATATGATTAAACCCATGCCTGGTGTTTACTAGGTTTTTCAGTCTGGGCCAATAACCTTATTTGAATGGATCAACAAAATTTATTTTTCAAGTCATCCCTATCCCAATTTTGCTGAATAAATATTTCTGTTCAACAATAAAAGGTGTCTGTTTTCGTGAGTGGGTCGTAAGTGTTGCTTTATTCTTTACCTTAAAATCAAACACAAAAATGGATATAAAGCAGGCAGGTAAATCCAATATAAAATACCATTTAAACAAATGATTCATTGACAAACTTTCCTTAACTTGGAGTCATTAACACTTTAAGGAGATCTGCAGTAAATATGCTCTTTTGCAGAGCAAATTAATAATATTTTGTGTATGTGGCAAAGTTAATTTAAGTTGGTAAACAAAATATAAAAGTTATAAAACAATGAATATTGTTGTTCCACCATTTTACACAAATTATTTCAATTAATAGGCATGTAGCATGGGGGGGGGGGGGGGCTGGCCTACCCCACTCCCACACACTTTTTCTCGCAGCAGAGTTTTTAAAAATAAAATAGAACTATAGTGCAGTTTGCCCCTCCACTTATAGTAGTTCAGAGAAAACATTCCCTCCAACGGCCAAAGGCTTTTTTTTTTGCTTGTTCAGATATTTTGAATAAGATCAAAATATTGTAGGCACATACAATAATCATATGTCATAATTAACTTACATCAATCATATGTCATAATTAAGTTACATTTAGTTCTTCACTTTATATTATTAAGTTAAAAAATAAATTCTGCAAGAATTTGAGTCTCAAATAAATCTTAAACACAATAATTATTATCTAATGTACTCAAGCAATTTAAAAAAAAAGTAATTAAATTAAAATAGTTACAATTCATAAGAATATATCATTAACAATTATTATAAATTTTAATTATTATATCAGATTAACATATTTTTAAATTCAAGGCATTTAAGAATTGATACAAGAGCAGTTTAACTGACCACATAAATCCTATTTTATCTGCAATCTGAATGCCCAGCTGATTGACCAACATTCACTTTCTAATCCCACTGTCACTGTGTCAAGCGTGTCACAGACCTAATGCATTGCTGCATCGGCACAAATCTTGCCTCATTTCTAGCTTTGTCATTAGTCTTCACTTAGATCAAATTATGCGAATATAATAGCTACACAAACCTTTGTTAGTGGATTCCATAATTCTTCTTTAATCTCACGAATAAATCAACACTTTGCATTTCCTTCCGACTTTCTTCCATACACTATCATGCAATGTTTGAGGTCTGCCATGCTACTCCAAGCTGATTGAATGGGCGGAGTAATTGAGTACCAAATATAGTTCACTGACGATAATAAAATGTCATTAAGAAAAACAAAACAAAGCCAACAATACATTTTATTTTTGTAATATGTTAAATCAATATAAAGGAATTGCTTTCTTTAAAAATATTAATTGCAAACAATATGAAATCTTCATTTTAAAAAAAACTTTGCGAATGAATATTTATAGCTCCGCCCATTTTCAGGTGAAAATAAACTTGAAGGTACAAATAGTAGTTGTCCAATAATATTTCCCTTTCATTGTGGCAAATGCCATGTACTTTGCATTATAATATATAAATGATGCATAAATTGTGACTAAGATGATAAAAAATGTTAAATGTGATAATTTACAACTTCTATGTGTAAAATTATATTTATAATTTGCGTTAACTTCCACCAATATCAAGCATCGGTGGTTCAGTGGTAGAATGCTCGCCTGCCACGCGGGCGGCCCGGGTTCGATTCCCGGCCGATGCAATATTTTTCCTGCCAGGGTAAGAAATTAGATTTAATAAACAGTAAGAAGTTATTTTTGTACACAGAAACGACCTGTATACAACTCTAGCCTACGTATACCCCCATTAATTTTTTTTAACATAACTATCGTCAAAATAAAAAAAAAATATCATACTATTCTTTTAGACTTTTACTTACTTAAGTTAGTATCAAACAATCTCTCCTTTAAAGGAATGTAAGAAATTAATTGTAATATTTTCAAATGCCCCTCTTTTTTCTGTCTCTCTTTTTCTTTATTCTATCCATTTCTTTCTTAGTCTATATATCCATCTCATCTGCGTGTCTGCCTTCTCTCCATTACAGAGCTAGAACACAAGGTAAGGAAGATAATCCCTACGAATTGAAGAACTGAATAAAACAGCTTTAAATTATATTTTTGGTTATAGAATAGATTGTAATGGGATAAGAAAAAAAAAACCATCTACAAATACGATATTGCATTATGTTTGTCAACAAAATTTAAAGTTCATTTGAGTATTCTTACACTAATGTGTCACTATCCTGTTATATGCTGTCCAAAAACTAGATTTTCCCGATGGAAATCTTGCCATACTGTGGAGTTTCCCTTTTTATAGCCAGATTCCCCCCCCCCCCCCAAAAAAAAAAAAAAAACAAAAAAAAAAACTGGAAAGCTTGGGTTATTATATACAGTAGTTTTTCTTTCCGGTCGATCATGTTTAAAGTTAAGCATTCGTGCCAATAACATAAGAAATCATAATATGATAATATGTTTAAATCCTCTCAGACACAATTAAACCAAGCTGGACCAAAGGAGAAAAGCGCACGATGCCTGTCGAATCCCCTGCACCTAGGATATTTAAACGACTCTTGTAAATCTCATATAAAGGAATCTTACATTTGAAGGTATGCATCATTACATTTATAATATATAACTGCCATTAACAATACCTTAACTATTTTCATTTTTATGATTATTTCCTACATTATACAACGTGATCTCAAACAATCTTCAACTGTGCTATTGTTTACTAGACGTTATTTGAATGGGCAAAAACATTATGTATTTCTTGTCGTTATCTAGAGAGTCTAAGATTTTTCCAAAATAATTTTATATCTATTACATAAAAACAAATGCACAGAATTTAAAAAACAAAAACTCCCATATGATTCGAACACCCTCTCAGCCAGAAGATACTGTTTAAATTCCTCCGCTAATCACATTGAGTTTCGTTGACACATACCGATCAGTGTGAATAACTTTTATAGTTTGGCAATTATGAATAAATTTTTGAAGTTTTGCGAAAAATATGAATTTTGACCCATAATGGGTCCTGACTCCAATTTAATAAATCAATGATAAAAAAGAATAAAAACTTATCCTTTTAATGAAAGTACTTTTAAGATGGAGTCTAGACCCATTCATACCAAAATATTGCAATTTATCACTGTAAATGGTCAAATGGTCAAGATTTCGGCACAAACCGTGTGTCTTAATTTGCAAACTTTTACTTCTTGTGTTTTTAGAATGAAAACACGTTATTAACATGCATCGTGAAAATTAAAAATTTATAGCATAAACAATGTATATACACGCGAAGAAAACATTTTTATTAACATTCGAACAAGTTCTTTTAATTGCTTCAAGTGAGGGATATGTAAACTTACACACACAAGACCACGCGTTTGAGGTAAAAACTGTAAAAATTGATGGTCTTCAAAATCCTCTTTTCTACCACGTATATACTAGTATCTAACAGACGACTAGATACATGGATAGAATGAGAAATTACGAAAACCATGACACGGAGGGTAGGGATACTATTGCCATTATATTCAGGTTGATCCACACGAGGTTGTAAAAAAAAAACCAGACAAAAAAAGATTCTTGACCGTGTCTCAATCACAAAATTATGTCAAAAAATATAGCGAAAAAAGTGCATGCATATACATGTACATTACTCTTCTAGTTTTTATTCTTTGGTGAGAGAATTTCATTGGAGTATGGTTTAACCTTTTACAAATACAAATGTATGAGGCGAGTCATCTACCATATACATGATATCGTAAACCCATACTCAGCCTAATTTCATTTCCGTTTTTTGTATTAGTGGTCAAATTTTGACATACTATTTAGTACTTAATTTGCAATTAAATGTTAAAAAGTAATAGTTAAACTAGCGTACAGTCACCGAGATAAACTCACAGGAAGAATGATTGATTGGGATGATACATAAAATATGTAAAATGATTTGATTATATCAAACAGTTGAGAATTTTGGACTTATATTTATTTATGTATATTACAAAAGCTGGTATCTGTTTCCAAACGTTGCACTGAACATCCAATGCATGATACATTTATAGCAGTAGTAAACCCTGGTGGCTGAAAAACAGGTTAAAGGCTGTGCGTGTCTCAACAAAGTCTGGTTTTTATATTTTAATTTTATAACTTTACGATTATAACTTTATCTAATTTTTTTTAATTTACGGATGTAACATGGAGGTGGGAATCGAGGATTATCGTTCTTTTTCCTAATAAAATACTTTCTGATCCTGAAAACATTTTGGGAGAAAAGCTGAGATAAAAGTTAGTACACGAAAAAAATAGATAAAAGATAAATCTTATTCAATACGGTAACCATATATTTTTACTGAGAAATAAAATTAAAATAACGATAAACAAATTTTTGCAAACAACAATATTAAAAAATACCGTTGATATCTTAATATAACAGTAACACTAGAGAACTCTGAGGAAAACAAAATTAAGAATTTGTGATTTTTAATATCATATCCGTTTGCACCAGAAGTTTCAAATATAAAACGAAAAATACCTTGATTATTTTTCTCGAAAAATTCTAAAACATGTATAAAATAACACATTTTTCTATTCAATTGATGTCGAACTCCACGCATTTTTGCTAGATTATATTTGAAACTTCGAACATTTGCCTCATTTACTTATTACAACTGAGGTAATAGCGCATTAATTGATTGCTTTCTACAAATATTATAATGAAAGTATCCAATTTTTTTCGACTTGGATGTACCTTAAGATGATTTCGACCATCCAGCCTCGATGAAGACGAGCTAAGGTCATAATGCATTAATATAAAAAAATAAAAACACCGCAATTTTTGGGTAAAGATGGTACATCTAAAAGGTGTATGATATATCTAACTATATAAGAAATAATGTTGAAAAGTTAGTAATACATCTATATACTTTTATTATATACCCACCATGTTAATGTAAAGGATTATAATTGATAGTGATATGATAGGAGTCAAGATTTGATCCCCATGATTCGGCTATTTAACAGTGTTTCCGGTTATTCAAATTTTTTTATTATTTCGATGTAGAGTTGGTATAAAATATATTTTTCATATATTCATCTCATTTATTTCCACATGCAGTAATGTATGACACGCCAAATTCACAAAAATGAGCTAAACATCGTTTCACATTTGATAAACTAGGTTTATCGACTGTTAACTATAGTTTACGTCTTTGCGAACCGTAAACTATAGTTAACGATCCGGTAACTACAGCTTTCATCTATGAAACCATATCTAACGGTTGTAAACTAAAGTTTACGAATGTTAATCTAAGTTTATCTGTCTGTAAATAAAAATTAACAATAGATTTAATATAGATTCACATCTGTAACCTATAATTTTCATTCATTAACTACAATTAAGAGTTGTTGATCATAGTTTCACAATCTTGAAACTATATTTATCAGATAAACTATGTTTTTAAATAGTGTTAATATGTAAGTTTACACTTCTGAAACACAGATGGTCGCGTTAACTATAGTTTATAGATGTATAATACAGGTATAGATTAACGTCGTTAGCTATAGTTTTCTGCCCATAAACTACAGTTTACAAACGATAAATCTAGTTTATTTACTGTGAAACTATGTTTAGCTCATTTTTGTGAATTTGGCGTGCCATGTATATATGACATATTTAGAATTCAATAAAAATAAAATATATATATATATGCATGATTTTTAATCATGTTTCAAATGGGAAATATAGACCGCAGCTTTGAACAAGTAAAATTTTTCTGTCTGTTATAAGTCTTGGATGGAAAAAATCTTCAAATGACAATATTTTGTTTGCTCAAGCCTGCACTCAATGTTTTTTTATGCAAAAAAAAAAAAATGGCTAGAAAAGGTTGACTTTATTATGCCATACTTCGGAACAAGAGCATTTGGATTAAATTGAAAGGCATGGGGGAAAATCACACGTTCATATATACAAAGAAAAAAAGGTATAGGGTAATAAAAATTTGATGTTTATTTTACGGGGCCATTTTATTAGGCCACTATTATACATATTGTTCTTTACATACAATTATAGTGATATACATGTATGTAACAAAACGCAACGTATCATTCTATATGTGTTAGTGAATAGTTAACGAAATTAAAACGCCTAATTTTCATTATTTGCTTGAGAAGGTATTATAGTTTTAAAATAGACTTAGCTTAGATGCAGTTCATAAAATTAAAAAAAAATGTAGATGCATGAAGATTTTGTTGCCATCCAAAATGTCTTTGAGAGATTTTTTGTTTGTCTTTATTGTGGACGATTAAGCAAACATCAAACATTATAGGTGTAAGTAAAAAAGTATAACCAGGTTACAGTATCTTAATAAGAGACTTCGGTGTTTTCATTTTTAATGTCAACCTGAATTTTTCCTGTAGAGAAAGAATTGGTTACAGTATGAAAAAAGCAAGAAGAGCAGGGACGGTAAACATCACGTGGTTTTGGAACGACCAGAACACGGGCACCTGAGGACCTGAAGTGGCGACAGCAATGCCTCTTTAACGGGTCTTACCACTTGTTATCCCATTGTCATTGATCCAGTTAAATTCCACATTTTTAAAAAAAAAATTCTACTCTTTAATTTTGGTCTTCCGGGTTTCGTTTTCAAGATCCATTTGTTCTTGCTATATTATCTTCCTCCATTGCTCCTAACACTTTGTCCCCTCGGTGTCAATGTTTGTTTTGCTGTTCCGGTTCCTTCTGCTACTTCCTTCTTGCTGACCCGATGCGCATATATCAATATTCTAAGCTTCTATGCTTATCTTTTCCAGAAATTTGAGTGAAATCTGTGCTCTTCTTCCTATTTGCATAAATAGGAATGTTTGGTAACCGTATCACTCTCTTGCAGGCTCTTTGTTTCGTTTTAGTCTTTCTTTAAACTTTCTAAATGTTTAAATGTTGATAAGCGTTTGGAATGCTTCTAATGCATGTCAATCGCTTTTTTGGTTTTGTCATTTTTGAATAACAAAACTTTCCATGAAGGCCATGTAGATTGTACCTTTCTCTATAATATCTTCCGCCAGAGACCTTGCTTCCCTCTTATATTATCTTGTCAGTCTTTTATTTGCGGCGTATGCCTTAGTAGTACCATTATGAAAAAGCAACGTCATAGGCGAAGAGACATCCTTCTGCAAAAGCTTGCCAATGTAAAGATATCCGACTCGACATTGTAAATTTTCTATAGTTTGGAATAAACCAAATTCCTGGAAAGGATTGGGTGTACCTCCCCAGAGTCGGACCTCCCTTGATAAGGATGCCCTAGGCGGAAGTTTCGGTATCTCAAACAACAGGAAGTACTTTCTGACGGTCACTGGATGTTTTTGTAAATCTGTCGTGAAAACAGTCTCTTTTATTGCGGTCGTTCTTCCGCATTCTGGAACTGAATGTAACACAGCGCTGAACCGGTGCTAAAGAAATTCCAAAAAATTAAAAAAAGAGTTGTAAACTGCGAATACTTTTTTTAATTTTTGAATCAATCGCTTGATAGTTTAAAAAAACAAAACAACTTTTGACAAATTGTCCATATCTAGACAGACACCAATGCATAGATAAATATTGTTTAAATAGAAAGAACTTGAAAGTTCTTTATAACTTTTTTTTTACATCAAGAAAATTTGAATTGTGGTTATAAGTAAGTTTTAAGTAGAACAATCGCCCAGAATAATTCTAAATTTAAATGAATTGAAAATTGATAAATGATTGTTCTATCAAGCTAATTTAGTTACCTGTCCAATTTCTTGCTTACATTCTGTTGTCTATTATACTTATCAAAGACTTATGGAATAACAACCGAATGTGTTCCCGTCGGTATCTTTTGCAATCTACAATTGTCAATTCATTAACAACCAACTTTTTTCAATGTCCACCCCTACTTCTGCACAACACTTAAACACATTCAACATTTCAATTCAATTTAAAAAGAAATACAATGTTCCGATTCTTTTCATATATTGTCGTGTCTCATTTAAATATGAACATTTTATTTGCTTAAAAGAAAAATGAGAAAAATTAATTGGGTACTAGTATCGGTGTACTTTATGTTAAAGAGACTTGGACACCATTTGAGATCAAAAATTTTATTATTATTTTTTGTGTATAAAATGGTTTGTTGGTGCATTTTAAATAATTGACCAAAATATTAAATGTTAAAGTCAAGTTTCAAGCGAAATAGAGATGTAAGAATTGATAGTAATGTAAACAAAGCTCGAGTCTTATAGTTGTTTACAAAAAATGTAAAGTAGGGATTTACAATTTCTTAGACAAATGACATGTAAAAACAATATAAACTAATTCAATATCTTCGTAAATACTATCATCAACAACAGAAAGTTACATTTGATTGAAATTTACACCAATACAACGAATGTGTAAATTTTGACATAGCATTATACACTTCTATATTTATCAGTATAAACATTGAAAATGGAAAAATAAAATTTGAAATTTTAAGTCAAATCGTGTCTAAGTTCTTTTAATATCAATGAACGTTTTATCATAGATAATTTCTATATAACTATATACATGTAACTGTTATGAATAATTTAATTAATACTGAACAACTAACATCGTTAATATATATATATATATATATATATATATATATATATATATATATATATATATATATATATATATATATATATATATATATATATATATATATATACTAGTATGAGACAAAGAAAGAGTGATAAGGGTATTTGATTGGCTTTTGTGTCTATAAATACAACATAATTTAGTGTATTGTTTTACAATCTTTGTTTAGTGGAACAAGTATATTTATGAAGCAAAATTGATACTTTATGGGGGAAAGTTTCCTTATTTGATTAACATAAATTTCCCGAAGTTTGTATGTAAGCATAAAGTGAATGTCATGTCAAGGCATGTGTATAAAGGGTACCTTTGAAGAAAATAAATTAAATCAAATGAATCGAAGTGCACTAATATCAGAATAAACTAATTCGAATGGTCATTTTCTTGTTAAAAGTAATCCTTTACTTCTTTATGTCATTGTTAAGACACAAACCTTTTATGATCCTTGTATTCCGATGATCTTTATCAAATAATGACAATTTTAATTACTAATATGTTTTTTGTTGTTAACACGTATAAGTATATAAACTGTTATATACGTTTAACATGTTAAATGTGAGTGAATATGTCGAACAAATACACGGATTCTTTACTATGCTACTTCTGATATCAATAACCTTGATATAATCAATAATCAATGCAAGTGGTTGTTCGTTTTAAGTATGTTCCAGATTCTTAAATTATACACATGTAACCCTAAAGTAAAGATTTTCCGTGTAAATGATAATAGCATGATTATGACTGTGCGAAAGTCTGAATGCGGAAAGAAAAGCAACGATGGAATTGGCACTACCGTAATGTGTATGTTTTGGCATTTGTAGAAAAACCTGCGCAATATCAAGACACACACGGATGCACTTAAAATTGGCGTGTATTCATAAATATAATTCTTACATTGAAGTAACAGTTTTAAATTGTAAATGTAGATTTGGATAGATGGAAATACACTTACATGACAAATGAGTTGCATGCCAGACATCTGAAGGTGGCAATTTTCACAAAGATCTTCTGTTTAAAACACATAGGTATAATGTATATGTTTTTGTGCTCTATGCTTTGTGTCAGACCAGACGCTCTGTCATTGGTTGAACACATCACATGTTTGCTGTTTCAACTTCTGTAGACGGCGAGTGGCAAGAGTTACACGGCAACATGACAGATGGAATGACTTTTTTGATGCATGACTTTTTTGGTTTAGGAGATTATAAGCGCAGTCTTCTATGAACCTACATCTAACAGCCAAACACAATTTCGTAGACAGCCAGAAATACACATACTTGATAAGCAATTTTAGATCGATGCTGTTCCGTGAATACTTTATTTACCGATATTCTAATGGCTTATTGGCATGGTCAAGATTTTGTTTAAAACTTATTTTTCGTTTATAATGTTTACAAAGCCTCAGTAAGGTATTTCTAATAGGCAACCAAAAGTTGAGTGTAAGTCGTAGAGTTATAAGCGAGATACAGAACTCATAAATTCTTTGTTTAATATGTAAACAAAGCTAAGGTCATGTATTTGTTTACATTTTCAATCTTTACAAGAAAATTCCAGCCCAGGTTTAGACCTAAAATGAATGCGACAAACGATAGAAACCGTTTTTATAATGTTCAAAAAGAATTAGCTGAGAAAAATATCAGCTTGAAAAATAACTTTTATCGATATATTGATCCAATGTAACAAAAGCATGACACAACCCTTCTTAACATAGCTCTACGACTGACACTCAAACTTTGGTTGATCATTAGAAATGCATCACCAAAGCATTGTAAACATTAAATATAGAAACATAAAATTCGACAAAAATCGACACCCAGTCCCTTGAAGGTCGTGATTTCGAGAGGTCAATTCATCGCGGTTTTGTAGAAAGTATGGAGTACAAGCATGTACTGTATTCGATATCAAAATGACGTATAATTTCAAATATTCATGTATAATATTGAAGCTTTAAATTGTATAGAAAGGAATCAGACTTGAGAAGTTAGCGTGAAGGACAAACGCTATCACTTATATTATATAAAGTAGCCGAATGAGTATCGGCAGAAGAAAAGACACACGGGCTTGTTTGCTATGTTGGACGGTATCTAAATGAATTCCATAAATATAAAAAAAAATGTGTACTTTTAGATTCTGTTTACCACAATATAAAAGGAGTAAATAACGCAGTGTAGAGCAATAGTTGCTTTAAAAATTTTAAAAATCATTAATTTGATAAAAAAAAAATCCACTCAGAGGTTTAAATATATTGTGATTTCGAGCATCCGGCGTTGATGAGGATGGGTTAATAAAGGTTATAACACATTGGCAGGAAATAAGCTATCTTTGTGTGACGAAGGTACACCTTGACGGTGTAAAGGTTTGAGAAAATCTAACCATTAAAAATGATATCTATTGATACTGTGGTTTCATCAATATTCGTTGAATACCAATTTTCGTGGATTTCGTTTTAAAGTATGACCATGAATTTAAATGTTCATTGAAGTGCATTTTCTAGTTACAATTTGTATTGATAGGGTCATTGGCCACTAATTTACGCATCCTTGAAACTGTGATTTTCACTTTATCCACGAAAATTGATACCCTTGAATATTAATGAACCCACAGTATCTATTAGCAAAATATGTACTCTATTTTGCATCTACATGAACTAAGAAAATGTAAAGTAATTTTATGCAATAATGATATATACTATGTGCAACCCCCCCCCCCCCCCAAAAACAAAAAACAAAAAAAAGAAAAAAAAAACAAAAAAAAAACCCCAAAAAACAACCAACAAAGAAAAAAAAACAACAACAAAAAACAAACAAACAACGTAACCTTCTACGTGTAGAAATAAAACAATTTTAAAAGAAATTAGGAGTCATAATTATTATTTAAATAGATTTAGCATCTACGTATCTAGTATATAGAATAAACAAATAAAGTTACATGAAAAACTTGTTACTACTTTTTTGCAGACATTTTTGCTGATAATTATGCTATCTTTAACATTACATGTATGTTTGAAAACTAATACATGTAGAAAATTTGCTTCTGACATTTCCGATGTCAATTTAATAATTTCCTCTCGAACTACGATTCTTAATCATAAAAATCATAAACATCATAAAAATGAAAAGTATCGGTTTTGCATGGACGGTAAACGTAAAACTGTCAAGGAATTAGAATTGGCGATAGCAATGGTGTCTTTCTAATTGTTCCTGTTATAAATGTTGTCCCGAAGATACTGATCGATTTAAACCGCACATACCCGTTTTGTTTCTACTACATTTGAATTTTGGTCTTCCAGATTTTGCTTTCAAGGTCCATTTCATTACCTCGCTATGTTATCTTCCCCCCTTGATTCTATAATCCGATATCTTTGTTTCAATGTCTATATCTGCTGATTGAGTTATTTCTGTCACTTCCTTCTGTCTGACCAGATTACCATAACCCTTTTGTGATACCTTCTCAACAAATCGTGAAGTCTGCGCTGTATCTCCGTATTTGTTCTCCATGTTGCACCAGCATAAAGAAGGATTGTTCAAATATCATTCTTGCATAGTGTTTTTGTTGTTGTACTTGTCTTTTTAATACCTGTCTAGATTTCTAAATGTTTATTTTTTGGAATGCTTCTAATACTTGCCGATCGCTTCTTTGATTTCATCGTGTTTGATTAACAACACTTCCCAGGAAGAAGATCATTCCTTCTCCTTTTATATCTTTCCTCATTCCTCTCTTCCGTTTTCTTCCGTGATTTCGGTAAGTCAGAATTATTGTGGCATCTATTTGTCTTAAATTATCCTTGTGGTATGTTTGCAGCTATGTTTTTTAGTATTGTGATACTGATATTGCATATTCTATGTTGTAATTATATGTAATGGTATTATGGTAGTCGGAAAATAGCTTCTCGGAGCTAATGTTTATTGTTTGTAAAATCCGACACTAAATATATATTTATCTTATCTTATCTTGTCGGTCTTTTATTGAGTGTGTAGTTGCGTGCGTATGATTGACGTAGCACTGCATTGCATCAGTACCAATGAGACATTGTAGTTAAGAGATCTCCTTCTTGAAAGGCTTGCACATATGTAGATGTCCGACATTGTTGATATTGTTTTTTTCTTCTTTTAATGGTAGAATAAACCAGATTTTCGGAAAACAACAGGATGTACCCCTCCAGAGTTAAACCTCCTTGGAGAAGGATGTCCTACACGGAAGTTCTAGTGTCTCAAACAACAGGAAGTACCATCTGACGGTCATTGGATGTTTCTGAAAATCCGTTGTGAAAGCAGCTTCTTTTGTTGCGGTCAGAGTTCCGCATTCTGAAATTAAATGCACCGGAGCGCTGAACAGGCAGTTTCTAAAGAAAGAAAAATATTTTGCAACTATCTCCAAATTTTCGTTTTTTTAAATTAAAAAAGAGAGTTGTAAACTGTGAATACATTTGAATTCATCGCTTCAATTTTAGTTTGAGGGAAATGTGGCTTTTGAAAAATTTTAATGCGCGTATCTGGACAAACAAACTAATGCATGTTTTAATAAAAAGTACAAACACACAAATTACATACACCTAAATGTATATGTTCTGGAATTGAATAAATTATTATTCAAGTTTCGTTTACGTTAGCTACCTTTCCAATTTCTTGTTTACATTGATATAATTATCAACATGACATAGTCAGAATTTGAGCTTAACTTCATATTTGTTGTAAATAGTGTTTTATTAAAGTATTTCTAATATGTAACCGAAATCTGGATATCGGCTGACGAGATACAGACCTTGCAATTCTGTTATGCAAAGCTCCTGCTTTGTTTTAGTTAACAACAGTTGCATGGATGTAAAACAGATTTGTTTTCTATTAAATTGTTAACATGTGTATGATAAAAAAATGGTTGGTCACTTTGTCTGTAAAATTAGACATTACCCTTCGTAGACATCTTTAAACATTTTTTCTGACCGCACGGACTTCTAAGTTCGTACTTGATAATTGGTCACAACCGACTTCACTTGAACAAATCTGTTGATTGTACCGACGCAAATGCGGTAATAAGTAAAATAACACTAGTCTGCAATATATTTCATAAAAACACTTTTTATTTCTTAAGTAAGATATCTATTATCGAATATTTATTTTAATTATGACCAACTTCAATCATATTTTAGACAGTTTTAAACAATAACACCATCCTCACTCTCATCTTTAAAAGATATTCAGTTGGTGCAAAATTAAATGTCATGTCAGCATAAATCTCATTAAAATTTATAACATACACTATCTAATTTGAATAAATAAGCAAAAAGAAAACTATACTTCTTCTTGTTTTTAACAATTCGCACTGAATGATTTAGTCTCCACAATCATGAAGCTGACTTAAGAATTGTCTTAAGATGACGAAATATCCTGATAGCTTTGTAAAACAAAAGTAATAGATCTTGTGATTGTCATAAGTCAGATCTTATGATAATCTTAAGATATGTCTTATGACAGATCTTACCATAGTATTGTGAAACCGAGCCCTGGTATATTGATATT
Organism: Magallana gigas; assembly: GCF_963853765.1. Taxonomy (NCBI): domain Eukaryota; kingdom Metazoa; phylum Mollusca; class Bivalvia; order Ostreida; family Ostreidae; genus Magallana; species Magallana gigas. The sequence goes on from NC_088854.1 coordinate 52,173,520, forward strand.
TTATGAGGAAAGTTTCCTTATTTGATTAACATAAAAATAGCCAAGTATGTATGTAGAAGGCATACAGTTTATGTAGAGGAATGTGCATTATTGTCTATTATGAATACCTTTAACAAAATAAATCAAATGAAATGCAAGAAATGATTTCTTTTTATATTTACAGGTTCAGTTTAATCGTAGGCCTTTAATACATTGTATCATTGTTTAGACACATGCATCCTAAATGCTCAATGATTTTATTTTTATCAATTAAAAGAGAGGGAGAGAGAGTTATTGCTCATTTAAATTACTATGGTGTTTATTTAGTTCACACGTGTATTAAATGTTTTATATGAAAATATTTACATTTTTAGCTGTCGCTGTGTGTGATAATATTACGAATCAATTTTGAACCCTAAAACCCGATAACTTCATAAAAGATGAGCAACACAAAGTGGGCGTGTCTTACAGCATAACCGAGACACGGTCTTGGCTGCGCCGCGTAGTAATACATAGCATGTGCTTCATGAAAAAAATAGTGGTTTTAAAAATGTTGTTTTAAAGTATAGACATTGGAAATAATATGAATATAAGTAATAAGGAATCATTCTTTGAATATTATGAGGTGATAATTTCTGGTCAAATTTATCATTAAGCCCTTCGGTCTTAATTGGTTTTGACCACGCCCCGACCAAAATTATCACCTCTTAATACTCAAAGAATGATTCCTTATTCCTTACCAAATGCACTGCAGTTCTTTACTATACTCCCACTCCTGCCAATTTACATTGGTCAAAATCATAGTACAGGTAGTTTATACAAATTATAAACCTGATATAATCAATAATCAATGCAGGTGGTTGTTTGTTTAAAGTATTTTCTAGATTTTAATAGTAACCCTCGTAGCCATAAAAAAAAAAGATATTTCCCGATGAATGATAATTGACTGATCGTGACTGTGCTGTTTTTTGGGTGTTTTTTGTTGGTTTTTTTGTTGAGTCAATATTATCTCCATCTGCATTTAACTTATATAAAGGCAAACGTTTGTTTTGGGAAAGGGAACCGATGCTAAATATCAAAATATCAAACATGGCTGCCATAACGTTTATATGTTGGTCATTGTAGAAAAACCTGCACACTGTCAAGCAAACACACGGATGCACACCTGGTACATGTACATATAACTCACCAAACAGAATCTCTCTGTTTTAGAATAGGGCGTGTATTTATAATCTAATTCTTACTTTAAAGTAAGTTAAATTCTAAATACTGTAAAGATTTTGGTAGACTAAAATACCCTAAACACTACAAACAAGTTTCATACCAGATATCTGACGGTGGAATTTGTCACCACGACGATTAGATTTTCTCCTAAAAAATATAAAAGTATGATTATGTATGTGTTCTACAGATGTGATATATATTGTAGATTACGCGATATGGAAGGAACATGAAACTTCTGAAACCCTTGAACGAACGAAAAAACATAGTATTTTGTGTTTTATGTTTTGCCTCATACCAGGCATTGGTTAAACACATCACATGTTTGCAGTCTAAAGATCTGTAGACGGCGAGCGGCAAATTTAAGACGGCAACATGACACATGTAGTGTCATTTTTAATGCATGACATTTTTGATGCATGACTGTGAACGGAATTTTTTTAATGTTCAGTTTGTTAAAGTATACAGTATATATTCTATATACCTTACAGCCTAACAAATTTCCATAGACGGACAGTGCCATTTTAATTAAAAATTGTAGATCGATGCTAATCCAAGGATACTTTATTTACCAATATTCTAACGGGTTATTATGGTTGTGAGTCCGAAAGGGTCCACTCCTCGGGGTGGTGTGGAGAAGGTGGAGTACAAACATCATTGACGCTTGTACAGTCTTTCGATGTCAATAAGGCTGTAATTTCAAATACAAGTTGAAGCTCTGAATCGAATAGAAAGGAATGAAACTTATGAAGAACAAGATGAATAATTTCAAATATAAGTTGACACTATGATTGTTAATTGTATAATGAAACTTTTGAAGTTGGTAAAAGGACATACTTTATCAACTGTATTAAATGTAGTAGCCGAATTGGTATTGGCAGAATAAAATAAATCGATCAGGATTCGTTTGATTTCGTGGACGATGTCTAAATGGATTCGAGAAATATCGAAAAGCATTTACTTCCATATTCTTTATACCAAAATACTAAACGAATAAATTTCTTCATGCAGCATGCAATTGTATTCTCAACCGCTATGTTTTTTCGTAGGTTTTGTGTATATTCATACAAGATGTGAATATGAGTTGTATGAAAGTATTTAAACTTTTAAAAATATCCTGCTGCAAAGTAAAAATATCCCGTAAAACAAACACAAAGATAAGAATGGTATTTTTCAGACTCGCTCCTAGATTATTCAAAATTCAAAAAACTTATGGTAGCTTTGCAGACGTTTTTGAACTGGGTCAGTGTTAACAGCGTATTGATCTACGCCACGAAGACTCAGAACCCGGGAACTGTAAAAATGCTCGTACATATGTTCGGTTATGAAGTTATGAAGACCCCAATGCAAATCAAAAACTCCTTTGATTAATGGTCAGTACAACAAGAGATGCACGTGTATACTAGTAAGGCCTATAAAATAAATATACATAAAGAATATGCAGGTAAATAAAATAGGATGTTTATTGTAGACATAGGATTAATGCTTCCTTAAGGAAGGTTAACGTTTAAGCATATAACGCAAGCCTATGGGAGCTCTTCCTCCATTATATATCTGATGGTATTGTGGGTTGTGTGAAATGCAGGACCTTCGTTTGTTTTTTGTGTCCATTTTCGTGTTTGTGGGAGGAGTGCATGGTAAGTACATTATTAACTCTTATCGCGTGGGTGTTGCCTTGGTATTTATTTGAGGTAAATAAAGATTACTGTCACTATAGATGCAGAGTTGTTACTAGTGTCCTTTCTGATATATTTTATTTCATCAAATAAAATATACAACATGACTAATCAGAAAGGACACTAGCATCAAAGCAATAATACATGAAACAAACTTTTAAAAGTGCAAAACGTTATCAAAACAATTGGTGATTTGTTCAAATTTCGAGGGAGAAATTACATGCATATGTATTTCGATGAAGTGACATCATAAATTCATTTTAATAATTTCTAAACCAATATTTCTTAAACACTTTATTTTATTTTAAGACAGTCAATTTATCAGTATAATCAATGTAATTTGATTAAAGATTAACAGAAGTAACGAAGGTTTTTTTCACGTTTTCAAGTCTAAGTTCTACAAGACTTTTAAGAAAATCAGTGTTATCAGTTGAAACAAAGTTTATACATGTACAACAATAAACAAAAGGCGTACAACTCACTTTGACGACTATCATTTTTGTATTGCCTAGATACATGTAATGGATATATGCCAAAAATAGTACTGTATGAAAGTATTTGAGGCATATATCGTACTTAAACCACTGCCAATGAATTTTGTATATCAGCACTGTAACCATTGGTAAGAGTCTGATATGAAGAAACTCACTAATATCGAACTGTTAAATTTTAGACGACTTGAAGAAAGGAATGCCATCACAATGTTCTAATAATTTACAATGTTTTAATAGGTTTGAATGATGACGAAATCTCTTTTCATTTGTCAGTTTCTCAACAGTCTCGCCACGGTGCAGTGGTTTCTAGAAGCGTGACTGGACGACGGAGCTATATAACGCTGAAGTGTCCAAAAGACCATGTTTTTGCCAATGTGAAGTTTAGATTAGAAGACAACAGAGTTAATACTAATTATAATAAATGTCTTGTGAACAGTCTGGTAGCCCAGAAAAGGTGTCGCTGGCATCGTCGATGCAAGATCAACACAAAAGCCAAGACGCTAAATTGCTCAGCTTCAGCCATTCAGCTTTCTAACCTGAAATGTGTACCCAAAGGTCAGTTGTTCACCTGGATGTCCGAAATCTTCCGGTTGCATGAACTTACCAGGAAAATATTTCCTCATAGGAAATTATAACTTGGGGGGTAGTCCTTCAATCCCATGTAAAACATATATAATATTTTTATCTACGTTTTTTACGCAAGACTTTTTAACGTTTTTATCATATCAGGAAATAATATAACTGTTTATAACAAAAAAAAACTGGGTGGACTGAATTGTAATGATTTTAATCACTTTGTATTGGCTTATTTTCTGCGAAATTGCATCTCTAAAATTTGGAACAACCCAATATCAGTTTCTATTTCGACAATATCAGTTTCTATTTCGACTGATCAAGTTTCCGGCATCTTCGCTAGTCAAGGGTTTAACAGATTTTCAGAGAAAAAAAACAAGATGCCATGCGGATTTGGTTTAGAAACTTAAATAAATTCCAGAATAAAATTAAAACAGGGCGTTATCGATAAACAATTTGGTTTTTTGTCCCATTCGTTGTAAGGACTTATCAATAATAAAAATAAACTATGATTCAATTCATAGTTATGTTATTGAATTTTACTTTGTATATTTTATAAAGAAGCGCAATTTAATAGTTACCTTAAAGAATGATGCATGACCTGAATACTAGTATATACATATAAATAATGTTATTGGTTTTTTTTTTTTAGATAATGTCCAAACTTTATTACTTCCAGCAAAACTGTTTTTATTCATGTCAACAATTCACTTACTTTATAACTTTCTACTTGTTAGACAGGTTTTTATTTCATATCAAAAACAATTATTTTTGTAACCTAGTTACCGAGTAACCTTTCAAGATGTTTATACAAAGATCAAAATATTATACAAAAAAGCCTCAGCCGATAGACAAGACCTTTCTTTTTTTAAGATTAGATAACACCTCGCCTATCACAGATGTTAGGAATCATTGAAATGGTTCTTTTTTAACAGATTCATTTGTTAATATCTGCAAGTCAGCAGAAACTGGTGCCGTGTGGATCACGAACTATGGTAGATTAAAAAGAACTCAAGTCAAGGGCCAGTGTAAACGAATCAGAAAACATGCTATTAGAATCAGAACACGTCGAGGTAAGGGGTTATACATACACCTTTATCCCTCAAGCATCTGGAATTCGGGCTTTATTTTGAAATTTGGACTCGCACTATCCTTTGTTGGTTGTAGGTGTTGGGCAACGAAGGCCAGCCGTAAAAGGCGTGGTCACTCAGGAAAATGGTAGGTGAGATAAAATGGTAGGTGAGATAAAATGGTAGGCGAATTAAAATGGTAGGTGAGATAAAATGGTAGGCGAATTAAATGGTAGGTGAGATGAAATGGTAACAAGTGATAACCTTTACTTAGATCGAGAAAATCTTTCAAAAATTTGAGTTAGTCAAATATTTTTTCTTTAATATCTCAATAAAAGTAATTCAATTTCAGATCAGATGCCTCTAAATCTTATCAGTTTAAGACAAAGGAATATAATATTATATTTTATTAAACATGCACCATAACACGTCATTTTAGGATCTTACTTACAATATTCATGGCAATTTAACGATATTCTCTGGTTCAGAAAATATTAACAGATTTCAAATAAACGTTGTTCAATATGTTGTAGACTTAAAAACCATACAACATTCTTTATTTGTGAAAATATCTCTAAATGTCTGTAGCTTACATACCATTTTTAAAAGAAATACTTTGAGTGATATGAGGCTAAATTGCAGACGTCCATGAAAGTCGTTCGAACATGCATAACCATTATTGGTGATATCAAGTTGTATAAGTAATTTTAGAAAACTTTGTGAAAAAATATACACATGTATCGGTGAAATTCTTTTCAATGAAGAATAATGAGATACAAACCCTTGCATTCATATCAATGTTCTTAACCAGGGTTACAAAGGTTTAAACGAGTACATACTCACATATCAGCATACATGTCTTTTCCAATAACCTTCGTTACCATTTAACGCCTATTCATGTACATTGTTATGTAATAATTCAGTGGTCTGTAGCTCTCGGAAGCATTGTAGCGCTTTTCAAGAGAGACATTGGTACTGCATGTACATGTAGTATTGATGCAAAGGTCTATTACCCTGATTGGCTCATTGATGTAAATACATGTAAATATACTCCAAAGTAAAGACATTGGTATTGATGCAAGGAACTGTATAGTCCTAGGGTGCATTTACAAAATAACTTACCACAAAGTTGTAAATACATCCAGTCGCACGGAATAAACTCTAAAGGACAGAATTTATACAAAAAACATTCATATGTATTTCGACAATATTTATGTTACTTCCATCAAATTGAAACATTTTTAATATAGGTTAATAAGTATAGATTAATATAAGTGCAGCTCGTAAGATCTCCTGTAAAACGCATACCAGAAGCTTTGAATATTGATACACTTGGTCTGTAGCCTTCCTACTCTATGTACCCTGTCTCAGAAGAGACAAGTGTTTTGGTGAAAAATTAGAAACTGGGCTAGCGATAACAAATCCATCACGATTAGTAGCCTTTTTTAGAGGATTACATATCTGCAGAACGGTGAAACTTCTGGTTTTTTGGCAAGATATGAAACTTATCCATGATTATATATTATACACTCTCTGATATCATCGACAAACCAAAATAATAACCAAAAAATCTTAATATCTGTAAAGATTAAAAACAGGATGCATAAAAGACAATCCCCATAGGCATAACTTCCCTGGGCGTTGCTTTAGAAGTCTTAATGCTATTATACTCAAAGGAAGTACGTATCTATTCTCTGTTTAAATCCCTTATGAAATTATACAAGAGTAACAAAATCATATAATTACACCACTGAACAAACTAGCCAAAGGCAAAGTATATATTTGAAAAGTTAAAAGAATTTAAGAAAAAAGAATAAAAGCTTCTTCAATTTTAGAATAAACATATACACTTTTTTCAGTACTATTTCTTTTAGCATTAATTCTATATATTTAACTAAACATATTACGTTATTTAACATTAATGCATAATAAGCTAAACATTCTAGAAAATTGAACAAAGGCAGCATGGCTTGTCTATGAAATGCCTCGCTTTTTGCATATTTTGAGTTATAGAACTTGTATCGGTTAATTTTTCGAATTTTGCCACTTTTATGTTTATTCTAAACCAAACTCGTATTTATATTAACAATCATTATATATATATATTAGGGATGTCAAATCGGTCAATTTTTAGTACTCGGTTACTCGGACGTTTTTCCGATCGAGTACCCGGGTACTCGGTAAAAGTGTAATAAATATGAACAAGTACATTGATAACTGTAAAACCTTGGTCACTTTTGTAGAAATAAAACGACATGATCTAATGGGAGGTTTCCCCGTAAGTGTGTTTCTGTTGTAAGAATTATGAGTTTTTGTTTTTCTGGAGTTTCTGGACTGTCAAATTCCTCCTTATGTTTAAGACGAATGTGATTTAACATGTTTGTCGTTTCCCCCGTATGGGATAAGTTTACTTCGCACTGCTGACATTTTACGTTTTTTGAATCTTCAGTTCTTTGAAAATATTTCCAGACCCTTGAGGTCGGTGGCGGCATTGTCTGTTCAATTTCTCTACTGTGTGCTATCTAATTTATATAATAGACTATATAAACGATGTTCAGTGAAAACAAATCATTAAAGTAAGCCAAAAATAAGGGTAGAAGACAGTCAAAGGTGAGAAAAGCTAGGTAACAGGTGCTTGGTCACGATAATTACTATATAAACACTGCCACAGGCGATAACGGTCATTTAGCATATTTAGAGGCGTAGGAAATCCTAATTACTGTATGTACAAGTGCAGTGGACATTTTAAGTTTTAAAACCGATGTTTTAATGCATTATTAAAGAAACTTAGAAATATTAAAAAATATACATCCGAGTAACCGAGTACCGATTTTAGTATTCGATACTCGGACGTTCGATCGAGTACCCGGTTAACCGGGTACTCGTTGACATCCCTAATATATATATATATATATATATATATATATATATATATATATATATATATATATATATATATATATATATATATATGAATCACAATTTTTAAAGCGATGTGAAAAGGTTTCCGAAAGAAGAAGTCTTATTTTATTTGTTGCACTTAAAAATTAATAGAATCTATTATGTTAATATAATGGTCATTTATGCAAATATTAGAAACCAGACAATACCATTTCTTAACGTAGTTTCCACGGACTATTTTTTCTGTAATTTTGCGTTATAACGAGAACATTTTTTTCAGTTGTGATAGTTTTCAGATTTTTAGTGCTCACACTCATTGATAACAATTTAAAATGAAAGAATTTTAACATAAAATTATTCCAGAGCAATAACACATAAAGAAAAAATGCTATCTTTGCTGTTTCATACAGGTAATAACAGTTGCGATTATTGCAATTGAGAAAAAAGTCATAGAAACCCACTTAGGTACATTTTTCTTTTAATAATTCAAACTCAATGAATAAGGGAGCGTAGAGTTTTAAGTGTAAAACCATAGGCAAGATGAATTCATTTGGTAGATACATGTACTTAGAGAGGCAATAGGGAAATTTATGGGGTTCTTGAGAAAATTCATGGGCTTGTCTAACGCCTCACCAAATTTGCATTTTCTTTTTCAAGGACCTCGTATTGCTTCCGTATCACCCTTCTTAACAATCTACACAACTGATATACTAGTAATTTTATAAAATACATAATTCAAAACATCGTAATTTATCCACCATTTTCTTTTTAGGAATCATACAAGACCGCGTTGGATGGCAAAAAAAGGCATATAAGTATTCTTGCCCAAATGGTTCAGTAATTCATTCTATAGACCTCCTTTTGTCTTACGTTCCCTATGCAAAAAGATCCAAACCTCTGTGTCAGGGGCTATCTCCTCAACTACTAGTGCAAAAGAACAACTGTTTCTGGAAAGAATCGTGTAAAGTTAGCTGGGATTCACCTCAGGTAATGGCCATGTCACACGACACGAATTGCATTGGGAAGCAGGGGTCCCTGTTTACAACTAGAGAACACCAATGTATGCCAAAAAGTGAGTGTTGAATGGCGAAAGCACTCTATCTACAGATAATGCATCCCTTTTCTTATAGAGGTTATTGAATAGGACGTACAATATCAACATTTGTGTATAAACTATAGGAACAATCTTCCACAACAGATTATGATTGAATCCTGATTGTAATATTTTTGTTTATGAAGAAAACATCCTAGACATCTGCAAGAAAAGAGAAGCAAAAGGCAAAAGGGGACTTCTCAGAAGTCATGACGATTATCCGTGGAACTACCGAGCCCAGCCACAGAAGTGTACAACGCTAATTAAGGTTTGTTGTTTAGTGGAAATACTTACTATATATACACTGTAGTACGTCAAAACCTTTTGACAGTTGGAGTCCATTCAATGAAAATATGGATGGATAATTTAGATTGACGTGATTTTAGCTGTTTCTCTTTGATATTTAAGGTGCAATTTTATTTTTAAAAATACATTTAAATTCCCCTAGATAAAACCTGAAGGAGCCTTATACCTGCGTCTCCATGACGTTGACTTAGACACTCGGCGGGATGAGCTGAGAGTTTTACACGTCGGGGCTGGGCGACCCTCATGCTCATTGAAACACTCAAGCTTACAGGAAGGTGTCTGGTTGTATGGTGGATACATCAAAATTCAGTTCACTGTACACCATAGGACCCGATCGGGACGGGGATTTATCATGTCCTATAAAAGTAACTCCATTCATTATACAACTTTAGTATGGGTGGGTGGGACGGATTGGAGTAAGCGTTTCTCAAACTACAGAAACCGTGAACAAAATTTTGATTCTCGGAGTTTTGGTTTACCTGTTTATTGCAAATGTTTTGAAACGTCTTTACTGGTCTGGCATTTGAGGTGAATGAACTATGAACACCATAAAAATTAATATATATATATATATATATATATTCTTCCAATGATTGTGGAAACAAATATAATTGCTAATCAGAAATACAGACTGCAGTGGAGTTCAATACTGAATTGGAAACTCCGAATGTACAACAAATTTAAAACACCTTGATCTACAGCAAATGAAATACTAGTAGCGTTTTAATAAATCTATTTAATTTTGGTTAATATATATTAGCAATATAGACATGAGTGTTTTGTCCAATCATAAAGTAACAATCGTCAACAATTTATTTTTATGTTTCAGATGTAAAAGAAAGACTACCGAGGAACCATGTGAAGAAGTCAGACATTTGTTCCCAGGTTTAGTGCTGAATTGTGTTAGTTTCAAAGAATACTAGACTCTGAGTTCCTACAAACTATACTTATATTCAAGTAAAGAATTGCTGTCCTCAAGTCCTCATGTAAGGCGTACAGCTTTTAGCAATCGACTTAAACTTCTTTGCATTAATATTTATAATAGTATAGCTGATGGATTGTAGCAAGGAAATTCAAGTGAAATAGCATCTTTCTGATTGATTTTTTGATGATTTGGAGTTTTCCCAGTGATAAAGTGACAACACCTATAACATCTATATAATGCAATAATATGTTGAGCAACATATAGTTGACTGTGGTTTTGTTGTTTCAATATCAGTTTAAGTAGGATGAATACCCCCATATTTCAATGTTCCTTTTTTAATTCGATATATCATTAATTTAAACAAAATTCAACAAAATGTTTGATCTATATGACGAAAAAGATATTTTTATCTTAAATCAAGATCGATTTAACATTGAGATGCAAGTGTTCGGAGAAAATATTTGACCGCGAGTTGTAGTTTTTAGCCTTTTTCGTAAATATTGGCTTGGTTTTCAATAGCCAGTATGATCAAGTTAATGTTTTCAGTGTTCACTGCATGTGTTCAAAGGCCTATGAAAACGATTGTTTTTAAAAGTATTTCATTAACAACCTTCTTCCTCAAAATATGCTTTTCATTGTATTAAACAGGGCATATCGTCAAAATACTTGTAAAATATGTACAATAATTAAAAAACATTACTTTTTAAAATAAATTTGAACTAAAATAAATCTTATACTATTAATATGTTTTCTCGTGTAGATTGTTCAACTTTGTGACTTCATTTGGAAAAGTGTTTTCCTTCCCAATAGTTATTGTCGCCTATATTGATCAGGAAGAAAAATGTTAATGTGTATCCCTAAAACGGATGTTTATAATGTTTTTTTGTTCTATTCATATTCATTTTGTTTTTATTATCTTGTTCCAAATATTAGTTTCAGACAACTATGTGATATATAAAAATGAGAATGCGCTTACAACATGCAAAAGAATGTTATATGATAAAAAAGAAAACAAATTGTTAGTTGCCGTAATATTTCCAGGTCTGAAAATTAACTAAAAACAGAACAATAACAAGTTTTAGACCTTGGATTACGAATTAAAAAAAAAGTTTTGGGAAATTTTCGTTAAGGTGTGGGTTTAATAAGTAAAGATAAAAGACATAGACAAGACTTTGGTTTGGTCTTTACTTTTATCGCGATATGCTTTTGCTTTCCATTAAGATTTGCTTTGGTTGGTCCAATATTTCAGTTATTGTGTTGCATTATCACCCCCATCCCCACCCACACCTTATACACACGTTTTGCCTCAAGTGTTGTTACGTGGTTACCATGGAATATCTAGGAGTCCAGAAAAGTATATATATTCTGGTAAAACGTCACCTGAGTGAAACTTACACAGTATATTTGGTAATCCCAATTTTCTGATGCGCAATTACATTCCTACTAATTTCCTCTTGGCAGTATAAAAAGTCCGCATTTTGTGACTTCTATTGATTTACTGCATTGGCCGACGTATATTTCCTGGTGTACAAACATCAAGGATATCTATTTAATAGCAAGATGTACACACATATAGGTTTAAAATATATATAAGGTTAATTCTTATGAAATGTTTTATATGTATACAAGGCTTACCCAGATGGGTTCTCCAGATAACTAAGTCGATTTCCGTTTTTCCCTGAACTATTACGTCGCAAATAATTTTTGTTTCCCGTTACCTGTTAAATCATAAAGAATTTCAGAAATTTGCATACTGTATAATAATTTGATTTATTTCAGTTTCTATCTGTTATTTTTTATGTGGAGTTTTGCACTGTTTCGACAACTAAATATTTTTTAAAAAACTCTCTCTCTCTCTCTCTCCTCTCTCTCTCTCTCTCTCTCTCTCTCTCTCTCTCTCTCTCTCTCTCTCTCTCTCTCTCTCTCTCTCTAAAGCACTAAATAGAATCAACAACACTAGGCATCTTTAGAGTGTCGGATCTAATATATAGATACTAAGCCAGTAAACTGAATATGTAAAGCTCTAAAAATGGCTAACGACACGAACAATAAATATTATCAAATTTTCGGGACAACCAGTCCCTTCTTCAGGACAAAATAGATAAATTACATGAGTAAAAAACAAAGATGGGTAGATAATTTGACGTTAATTTCCACATTATGAGCTTTCCTTTCCTTGTTTTGTTAAGCAGGCTTTTCCATTTCCATGCTACCATTTTGGTACTAAGAGATTCACTTAAATGTCAATAACTGTGAATTGTAATCATCTTAAACATACTAGTACCTACTGGAATAGGTGAATCCCTGGAGTTGATCGTTTTGGGTTCTTTTATAAATTATATTTTTATACCATCGCTTACCATCTTTTAACTTTTGCGAATGGAGAAAATATGGAACTGTCCAAACAATTTTGATATTTTCAATCAAGAATTATTCACTATATATGCCAAGACCTTGATTTTATTCTCAGATTCATTATATTTATTACGTAACAGGCACGTAGCTCAGGGGGAGCCGGGAGGGGGCTGCTTTTTTACGCAGCAAAGATTTCTATTAAACTTACATACAAAAAATTGAAATACCCCCCCCCCCCTTTTTATGGGACCATGTAAAGAATTGAATTGAAAATAAGGAAATGAACAGCGAAATTGAAGTTAAAGGTATACTTGCCCCCCCCCCCCCCCCCCCCCCCCGATTAGAATTTTCAGAATTTGGAAAATAAACCCTTTTTTTTTTTGCTTTTAAGAAGCTGATGAAAGAATTAACGACATTATCAAACTGACTACTTGGCAAATAGAATTTGAAATTATTTAACCATTATGAATTATAAAAATAAACAATCATAAAACTACGTTTATTGATTATAATGATAAAAACATTTTGTATGCCAAGCCCCTCTTTATGGTTTGGATTGACATTTTTCTATCTAAGAACAAAAAAAAAAACCCACAAGTTGTCAATTACATGTGTGTTGTAAAAAAAAATGCAAAATGTGTATTATGGGGATACCAAGACAAATTTTCAATGTTTTAATGAGAATCATTTTAATCGTAATTATTTTAAAGGAAAGTTTATCATGAGTGTTTTTGTAATTCAAATTCTCTTTTAGATATTAGGAATGATTGCAGCAAAAGGATAATGCCTTGATTTCAATAAATATTGCTTACGATTATTTCTTTTTCAATAATTCACATGCATATAAATAAATATGTAACTGAAAATCAAACTGAAATTCAAATAGTTTAATTTTCATTATAATACTTACAATATTCTTAAGAAATTATTTATACAAATATTTCTGTCATGACAAAAAAATAAAAAATAAGAATGCACAGAATGAGAAAATATTTATCTATGGTAGTTAAACCTTTTAAATCTGATGTGTGATGTCATTATAAAAACAATATATACTACTATATTAAAATAATAGACTCGAATTTTTGGGCTTTAATACCTGTCTTTTGTTTTATATATTTTAAACATCATTGGTACTTGAAGATTACCAATTTGTTTTTATTTTTTCTCAATCAAGCTTCGCCAATTAATAATCAACGAAAATTCCTTTTAAAAATCCGCAAATTATCTGGATATTTTGGTTTTTAAAATCTTGCACATGCGCATTACATTCACGCTAAATCCCGGGAGGCTCTTTAGTTTATGTTTCCACAATATCATATTTGTATGGATAAACTCAGAAACGATATAACAAGTACGTGTCAATTTTTATTGAAAATTTGTGTTATATTTTGTTCATCTAAGAAATACGGGAGATAACTCTAACTCAGTGCAATTAATATGAAATATCCCGAGAGTTCCGAATGTCAACATGGTGTGTAAATATTGGAAGCGAGTAAAATCAAAGTACTGAAAGTACTATCAGACGGAGGCATCATTTTGGAGGAAATTAAACTAATGACAATATATAATTTTTTTATTTAAGGAATAACAGCGCGCTTACAGCTTATCATGTTAGAATATTCGAGAAGCGGTTTAGTATTATTGCGCGAGGTTTTAAGGTTGATATCAGAGTTAGGTAAATAATTTTAAAATAATTACTATTGTTCTCTTATTTTAACCTTAAAAGTTTGTTATATTACTACTTAAAGGTGTTTTTTTTTTTTTTACAAAAAAGGAAGTAGGAAATTATTTTGCATCACAAAACAACATGGGAAACTATACATGTTATTAAATGCATACAACTTAAATTACTCTTGTGTAATTAGATAAAGTATATCATTTCCTGTGTATCGTGACTTGCAAACCCACACCTGTTCAAGACAAAAGATAGCCTCTAAATTGCAAACTACTTCGTCTAACCGTACAACCACCCCTACCCCCCTTTCTATCTTACAGAAGGGGTATCTTGATTACTGAGTGTCGTCGATACAGATATTCTCTTATTATGATCGTTGAGAGAGAGAGAGAGAGAGAGAGAGAGAGAGAGAGAGAGAGAGAGAGAGAGAGAGAGATTTCTGTTGAGAAAAAAGAAGTTTACGAATTATAACTTTAAAAACACGGTATACATGTAGTTTAGGCGTAATTTTACGTACATTCATTTGAAATATACTAATATTATATATTCATAAATTTAGTATCCACAAAAGAATACAGTACATTGTGATTGGATCCATCATGCAGTTTCAGTCCGAGTCCACGTGTTACCCCTGTTAATTATGATCAAGTCAACACGCGAGGTGCTCCACGTGTTCCTTCCGAAATAAGGGAAAAAGTTTCGTTCTAATTAATAGGTTTCATTGCAAGTAAGGAGAAAAGAAGTATGTCTAACAATAAAGTATTCTACACTGTTTGTGATGTTTGATTTCAAGTAAAGAGAAATGAAGCATGCCTTACAATGTAGTATTCTACACTGTTTGTGATGTTTGATTTAAAGAAGTATGCCTAACAATGTAGTATTCTACACTGTGTGTGATGTTTGATTTCAAGAAAAGAGAAAAGAAGTATGCCTAATTGATTTAAAAATTGATATACCGTGTTTTTGAAGTTTAATTTGTATACTTCTTTCTTCTCAACAGAAATCTCTCTCTCTCTCTCTCTCTCTCTCTCTCTCTCTCTCTCTCTCTCTCTCTCAGGTTAAGACTATGGACACAAAAACACATGGACCTTAATTTTGCTATTTATTTTGAATTTGCAGAGAACTCAAGTTCAGTTACATGGTACCAGTTTTGATGATTTATATTATGGCTATTGTTTGTATCATATAAAAGATTCCATGTCAATGCTATCTATTTTTTTTTCAAGCGCAACACTCTTATCAGCTTGTTAATACACACTTCCAAAATCACTTGCGGGGGGGGGGGGTGCAGTGGAAAAGAAAGATACGTCTCTGCGGGAGATTAATTGATAATACGCGAACGAAGAAGCACACCATGTTCAATTCATTGAATCTCATAATTATTTAGTATTTCGTCCACCGCTAGATTGTGCTTAGGGAATCCTCATTATTTGCGTCACGGGCAAGACAATCACAATATACGGAGGCTGTTATACAGCCTTCAAAGTTGGTGAAAGAGTGTTGAATTCTTCATTAAAATGAATTTTAAATTTCTAGATGAAAACTTGACTGTTATTTGCAATGCAGCCTCATTTATTTTCTCCAAAATCGTTTCGGCGCGATTCTGCATTTTTTTTGCTACATTACGGGTATATGGGAGGCATCTTATCTGTGGTGAAGGCCTGTTCCGAGACACAGTTAGATTATTCTAACTAAGTAGAGTATAGTGAAATTAATAGCATTATTGTAGTCTCAAAGCTTGGTTATGTAAATGTCAACACTACGGTGTGTCGATGTATCTATTTCGTAAATGTCCGATATTATTTGCAAAGTCAACCCGTGCACGCACGGGTCAAAATCTAGTAATCATTTAACATTTTGAGTATTCTTCTCATTCTACATGTACTCTCATCAAAAAGAGGTTCAGCTGAGACATTGATATACGAATTCTTTTGGAGTCACTTATGAAAAATATTTTCTATACTACTATATTAAAATAATAGACTCGAATTTTTGGTCTTGGTCGAGAAATCGGAAGAATACTGTCTTTTGTTTTATATATTTTAAACATCAATGGTACTTGAAGATTACCAATTTGTTTTTATTTTTTCTCAGTTAAGCTTCGCTAATTAATAATCAACGAAATTCCTCCAAATATCCCGGAAATCACCTGGATATTTTGGATTTTACAATCTTGCGGTTGCGCAATACATTCACGCTATCGGGATTTTTAGTTTATGTTTCCACAATATCACATCTGCATGAATAAACTCAGAAATGATATTACAAATACGGGTAAATTTTCATAGGACTTTTGCTATTTATCCTGTTCATATATATTAATGATTTCTTATGAGAGAAAGTATAAAATAACAAATATACATTTCAACTAAGTACTTACTTTTGTTTTTGTGATGACAAAAAATATTTGATTACGTGCAAAAAAAGTTACATTATATTTGTGAGGAGAGTGAAGATAGAATATGTTTTATCGTAAAAATGAATAATGTCCTACGGACCCAGTTTTACAAAGAAAATACGTGTACGTTGGTGAAAATGTGTTGAATTCTTCCATTCTATGACTTAAAATTTTTAATTGAAAGGTATTTGCAGTCTAGTCTCAAAAAGGTTTGTTGTGGTGAATTTGACTGTTATTTCAAGGCAACTTCATTAACTTTCTCCAAAATCGTTCCGGAGCGATTCTGCAATTTTCTGCTACATTACAGGTATGAGGGAGGCATTCAAACTGTGGTGAGGGCCTTTCCCGAGACACAAATTTTTCAAACTGAGGAAAGTGTAGTGAAATTAATAGCATTATTGTAGGCTTATAGCTTTGTTATGTAAATGTCAATAATAAGGTGTGTCGATGTACCTATTTTTGGAAATGTTCGATATGCAATGTCAACCCGTGCACGCACGGGTCAAAGTCTAGTATACTATAAAAATGAAATGCAGAAAAATCTCAGGTACGAATCTTGCAATATACCATATTTTCAAATGTGTGCAATACGTGAACAAACCAATCATTGATAAGTGTTTACACTTTACACACTCATGTGAGATCAGTTTTCAAAGGATTTGTAAATACGTACATAGAAAATGTGTCATTTTTTATATGATCAAAGCCATCATATCGCTAGATACACACTGTTTTGACCTAACAAGAGACCATGTATGAATAGACTGTAAAGTGAAATCAATAATTCAAGTAAAGGTATTGGATATGTAATTTTAAAATCAAAATACCCGTTAATGAACTTGTTGACCGAGGAAGCGTAAAAATGTTGTTGTCAAAAAACCCAGTGAAATAAAAGTTTATTGTTAAATTCTGACACTCTGACATTACATTAAAATGGAAATTATATACATTTATCACAAAAATTAATGAGACCATTTAAAAAAAAAGGATAGGAATTTTTTTTATCAACTTCTAAATAAGATCAGTAGGTGCAAGAGGTATATCAATTGACTAAAACAATAAATTTATTAATTTTTTCCTGAAGATATGTAAAACATTTTAATGTCAACACATTCTGGGTTTGGTCCCACCGAGTTTCGCTTCCTTGTTTGCATCCATACCTATCAGTGACTCACTTTCTTGGGATGTTGATAAGAAAGGAAAAATAACTGTTGATTGGTTTTAATCCTGTATGGACAAGGAATTGGTCTTTCTATTTTTTCACGACCTTCATCAAATTTCCAGAAGACAATATCTCTCTCTCTCTCTCTCTCTCTCTCTCTCTCTCTCTCTCTCTCTCTCTCTCTCTCTCTCTCTCTCTCTTATCTTGTAGTGTAATATCTAGCCTATTTAAACAATATCTCAAGAGGTGAGTGAAAATATTTCGGATGACAATCAACTAAAGTAAATAATAACACAGACAATTTTACATTATTTTCTGATAGGTATCACAATTTAAACTAATTTTGGGGCAAATTATATATATTGATATATCTAAGAAACACGGGTGAAGGAACGTGTGAATTTAAATTATAAAAATAAATTTAATTTTTTCAAATAATATCACATTTTTATAATGTTGCCTAAACCTCGTGCTTGTTAAACTCGTATCTAAACTCTAACCTATTCACTTGTCAAAAACGTGTTCTTACACATCAACAAGATTATGAGGGCCGTAGACAGTCAGGAAACTATCGCCTAGCTCTTTATTCATACTTCACAAAACGTGCCCTGCTTTTACAGATAAAAAGAATGCACATATCTAGACTTCGAAAGAAAAATCTGGTACCAGAAGTGAGCAGTTGTTGATACACGATAAGCACTTTTTAACGAGGTAAAATGGAACACGTAATTATATAATTGGCGCTACATTTCTAAGAATAACCGAAGACCTTGACCAAGATGTTTGTTTTTTCTAACCCAGTAATTCTAAAATGATGGACAGAAACTGGAACCTGGTGATCCGCTTATTTCCGGCCATAACTACATTAAGATCAGCTACAGCATCATCATGAAGTCTTCCATCCAAACGTATCTAACTGTGTATATTGCATTTATTTGGATCTTTTTCTCCAATTGTAAGTACATGTACATTGACGTTCTGAACGCACCTTTATTGATTTTGGCTTATCCTCAAAGTCAATTGGATTTACAATATTGCGTATCTAGCAAATTCCTTTACCTACTCATAAATGTTTGATAAATCAAATTCAGGTGAAAAGAGCCAATCGTGTCGAAACTTCCGGCGCCGCCACATTTTAAAGATGGCCTGTTCTGATGGCGGGAAAATTTTCCTACCACGGTTGATGGGGTTCAGTAACAGGAATTGTGGGGGGTGCCAGGGCCAGTCCAGTGACTTGCTGGCCCAGGAGCACGATTGTTCTTGGAAAACAAAGTGTAAGGTGAAGTTGAACAGAATGCACATGATAACTGGATGTTACGCTAAAATCAACTCTGTACTCATTGGCGAGAGGCGCTGCATTCAAAGAGGTGTGAAGGCACTGCATGTATACTACACTGTACATACAACATACTCAGAAACACATATCTTAACTTAATATCTTGTTAATCTTTTTTATTAAATTATTTACTTTGTTTATACAACCGAAGTCTACAAAGAACATTTTTTGTGGGGAATTGCAACTGAAAAAAGAAAGCAAAATAACTTATTCTGAAATGGGGAAAATTCCAGATAAAATTCAGATAGATAGACCACAGTTATCAAATTGCATTTCACATACATGCATATTTCTTATTCCAACTAATAAAATGTTTGTAAATCGGGGACATGGCAATGTATTTTATCCTAAGCACGCCAATAAAAAACCATATGGATATATACGGTAATAAATATAAATATTTAAGCTGAAATGTGAAACATTTGAAAAGATAAAAGCTATGATAGGCTGAAATATGACATATTTAGAAAAACGAAGTGAATTGGTATCAATTTAAGTTTAGAAAAGTGATTGAAAAATATAAAACCCATACCCCTGTCTTGGGGTAGGTGAATATAATAACGGTGGAGAAAAAAAATGAATACAATGCATTCAGCTGTACATTGAAAATGGTAAAATAATAGTTTATATAACCACACACATTTAAATCTTTTATCAAATTCCGACTCTGTGGAAATCATACATAAGTACACTTTTTATAGAAACTAGTTGCATTGTCTTTCAGCTCATGCACGATAATTGCAATCCCTTTCTTACAAACATTATCTAAGCATCTTCGTTTTAGGTTGATATGTTTTGATATATATTATTTGTACCTCTTATACCATCTATAAATGTTTCTTTTTAGAATAATAATGTATTGTTGGTTTCATTAATATTCGCCGAAAACCAATTTTCGTCTTTGTTAAGTTGATCCACGAATTCGAGCGTTTAAAAAGGCACAATTTCCAATAACACTGTATTCATAAAATCGTTGTAGTCTTGCAACAGTTATTTTTATTGAATCCACGAAAGTTGAAGCCAACGAATATTGACGAAACCACAGATCTACAGAATGTAATAATGGATTACCAACTTGTTTTGCTCTTTTGATATTCCGTTTAGCTAAGGATTATTCTCTAAGCAAAAATCTCGTTTTGTAGGCACAGAAATTTACAATTTAATCACGAAAAAGACGATGAAAGATTCCAGAATTGTTCACCTTCCAAATACAACATTTATTGTGCGCAGCCATCGAAAGTTTCCGTGGAATTACGAATATCTGTCCTCATACGAAAAGTTGGAACATCATTTGAACTTTAGTCTCCAAACGAAAAACATCGGGCAGAAAATGTTGATTTCTGTCATCCACTTTGACATAGATCCGGTGAAAGACAACTTGTACATAATGCACAAGACAAGGATCAACGTCACAAACACTAGTGTGAACAGCTTTGAATTCCCCCTTGAAGACCTTTCTTATTTTGGTGTTGGATTTGACGTGAGCCTAAACCATGTCTATGGCGCCGCCAAAACAAACGGATTTGTGATGTGTTTAAAATGTAAGCTAAGTATATTTTTTCTCACTTTTGATTTCACCGAGTCATGCAAGCGGTTCATTTTTCAAACATGAATTAAAGGCCTTCAAATTAATAAACTTTTTATTTGATAAATGAAATCAAAAAGAGGTTTTATACCAAGAATTTTTAAGATACCATTCCTTAGATACATTATCTAGGAACACGTTCATTCTAATATCTGTTAATTATATACCTAATTCTTCATTAGATACAGTTGTTAACATATACGTATATGCACAGAAGTTTGTAAAACATTTCAAAACAACTATACACAAGTTTCACTTTTGTTTGTTTCCGCTTTATTAATACACAGTATATCAAAACCACGAAAAGAAAATATAATAATGACCAAGTATTCCTTAATAACATACGCTCTGTTTGCCTTTTTGGTACAAACTTTACCTTATGTGTGTTTTATTTTCCTCGAAACATGTTTCCAAATGGTTTTAACATATGGCCTGAAAACTATGTCAATGTTAAGGTGGCTTCGAGGGGCCTATCTTAAGTGCAATCTGTCCTAAATCAATATACGTAGAAAATGATTATTGTCTTGAGAATTTATGGTATTAATACTTTCGTTTTACGCGTTAATACCTGAAAGGGGTTTTTATTGATATTGGGATCTTTTACAAGACCTGTTATATAATATCTTAAATCCCTTAGAAATAAATGGAAGGTAATTGTTTTTATGAATGGTTTTTTAAAATCATCCTAAGTTTGTAAATATCCTATTTGATATTACAAATATCCCGCAGGTAAGGTATGTCTCACGAAATACATAAACTTTGTTACGGAATTTTCATCATTAAACATGCCACGTGTTTTCCGGCAAGGTGTTAATATTGTGGAACCAGGACCATAGCATTGCAAATAAATTTTATCGTGACGATATACTTTCTGCCCCCCCCCCCTCCCACCTAATGCAAATGTATAGATCAGTTTCAGTATAGCCATCATCACGTGCACGGCATACTGAGGTTTAAAACATCGATCACTGCACTTCATAACATGCAAATATAACTTATATCTATAGCCATTGGGTTTTTATTTATGTATAAATGCATACAATTATTTTCATACAGTGGTGAACAGAGATGTTCAACGTGTAGACTCGGTATGCAATGATATCATCAGTAAAAACAAACTCAAATTCCAATTACTCAAGACTAGTCACAGATGCACCAAAAAAGGTAAAGTTCTGCAGATTGGCATCCATTAAGTGTTCATACCATAGATTAATTGTTCTTAATTTGCGACACTGGCTATGTTTTTTTTAAGTATTGTACAATACATGTATTGTTAATCTATGAATACAGAGTTACATATTTAATTTTTTTGGCAGGGAATAAAGGACAGAAAAAGTGTCTTAAAAGGAAATCCAAAAGAAAACCAAACTGATATTTTCATTCTCATACTCTTATTGCTGTTCATATTCTCATTCATTTTATTTATTTATCAGTAATAAAAAGTTATATTGATATCTTTGTCTTGAATATTTTCTTAGAAAATGAATATATTGTTTTCTTCATGATATCGATGTTTATATATCATTATAATAATGTT
This sequence comes from Magallana gigas, assembly GCF_963853765.1. Taxonomy (NCBI): domain Eukaryota; kingdom Metazoa; phylum Mollusca; class Bivalvia; order Ostreida; family Ostreidae; genus Magallana; species Magallana gigas. The sequence continues at coordinate 52,195,809 of NC_088854.1, forward strand.
TTCTTGTTAAGGAATAGTTGATTGTTCATAGGACTAAAGACAGTAATAGACAATTCATAAGTACAAATGTATTATAAATATGTCTATAACCATTTTTTAAGTTTATATATTTATAAGTTTACTTATAAATACAAGTTTTAATGATGGAAATTTTAAAGATCTCTGTGTGTATTTGTACTTGTCGGTTTAGAAAATTACATCATGCTTTTCCTACTTAATATTAGTTGCGATGAATATACATTTACAAATAAAATATATAATACGAGAAATAAATATTTGGCGGAGAAAACACTCAGTAGGGTGTAAATACAAATAACATTGAACCATATATCTTATAAATCTTACAAATCTTCATCATATAATGTAAATAAATTTAAGATAAATACACAATCTGGTTTTTACGCGCGCGCGCGCACATATGTGTAATGAGACTTGTGAAACACGATGATCTCGTGTATTATTAGCATGCAGTTTACGTTTTTGATTAATGTTATCTAATATGAGAAGAAATAATGAAAACGCGATCCCTTCGTTTGTATTTGTTATAACATAGAGCTTTGATTCTTTGTTGTCAGAGTTTTTCAACATGTATATTATACAAAAATAAACAGGAAATGCCTATAAGTAATCTGTGTAATTCCAACCAAAGCGATAATCACCAGTATGCTCAATGATGCAAAGTTAAATTGTTGACGTAATAAAATGGCTCAGACCAATCAAAGAAGAGGAAACTTTCCGAAGTTCCACTAAATCAGAAGATAAAAAAAAATATTATCTCCATATAAAACATTGTTTTCCTGGTCGTGCGTGCAAGTGCGTTGTCCTAGCAACAACAGGACAACACGCCTTCATAGATTTCAATCAATGTTCTGATAATTTCATATCAGATATAAATAAAACTATTCGAAGGCGTGTATATATATATATATATATATATATATATATATATATATATATATATATATATATATATATATATATATATATATATATCTGCTATGACCATATATTCAGAAAAATACACGTGTTCCTGGTATCTTATGCATGTATAAGTAGTTCCAATCGTTGAGGAGGCAATACCCACCTATGTTCCACACAAAACAATGATTACAGCCACAGGACCTGCTCTGGTGATAGTGTGTATATTAAAACTGACTGGTGAGTTACTCTTTACGTTTACCTGTAAACGAAGTTATAGTTTCATTCAAACAAAAGGTGCCATCTCGTAAATTTAACATATGTATATAGTTGTAAATTCTCGAAAAACGTGCTCCTATTCAATCGTTTTATGCGTAGCGTAAAGAATAGAATTTAATTCTGCAGTTAAAAGAACAGTCTGAAATTATTGTTGAGTGGCAATAGTGTCAAAAAAGCCATCACATAAAGGCAATAGTAAACTTATAGTTTATTTCCTGGATTTTCATAGGTTCTGGTTGGTTTTTTTCTTGGTTTTCATCAGACATTATAATATTAAATAAATATTTACTTTATGAGGTAAAATAACATCTACTCATTACAAGACCTGACTGTAATGAAACACATTTTAACCTTTTCATTAAAGATAAAGATATGGTAGATTTCAAATTCGGTATTTTAATTTTGCATGAAATTTTATGAAAAACTAATATTACACCCCCCCCCCCAAGAAAATCTTAATATATTGAGACGAAATTTTACGTTTCCATAATATGAAATCATTTTTATAACTTTTTCTTTGTAAGATATATATTCTTAAAAATTCTAACTCATTTTAGATGCGGTAGCGACCGATATGAAACACCAAAGATTACACGCCAGCTGCAGTAATGGGGATCCTATGATACAAATATCAGGCTATAATCATCCATATTTTGATATCGATAGTTTGGAACATGTTGAATCGATGGAAGAAAGTATTATAGGCATCAAAGAAAGTATCGAGAACTCTGCTATATTTTGCATGTGGAAAAACCAATGCAAGATAGATAAAACAACTAGAAAAGACATTTTTAAAACGGAAGAGTGGTTCAAGAAAAACATGCGATGTCTTAAAAACGGTAATATGGCCAATACATCGAGAGAGAGAACGAGAGAGAGAAAACGTTAGAGAGAGAGAGAGAGAGAGAGAGAGAGAGAGAGAGAGAGAGAGAGATTGATTGTGCATTTTTACTATTTTACTATTTTATAATGTAATTTTAATCCTGTTTGTTTTTCTTTAGGAACAAAAGTATATGATTTAATTTCAAACGCAACAAATTCAGGAGACTCAGAACTTGAAAACTTCAGTGGAACAATCATTGTACGAAGTCATGAGTATTTTCCATGGAATTATAGATTTTGTGATGATACAAGGAAGTTCGTTTTAAAGTTCATAACCGGAGAAACTCATGTGGAAAAATTTAAGGTTGCCCTTCAAATAGTATTTTCTGAAATACATAGCAAATTCGATAGCCTCTTTCTGGTGCAAGGTAAAAGGGCCGTGAATATAGTACAGGGATCTGGAATTGTTGAGCTGGATGTCACTGAACTGAAACATGTTGAAGTAGAATTGAAATCAACCAGACCTTTGACTAGTCCGAAATGTTGGGATTCTGCAAACAAAGGGTTTTTGCTTTGTTTGAGACGTAAGTAAATGATAAATTCATAATGATATTATCATTTGCAATCTCGTTGGAACTGCATGAATGTCTGATATACCGGTATGTATGCAAAAGGTTACCGACATAAAATATAAAAAGAGGTGGTCCTATTAAGGTAATTAATAGATGTATTTAATTATGATAAATGAATCACAATTATGAAAAATTTAAACATATAATAAAAATGAAACAAAGAAAATGAATGATAAAAGCTAATCTAAATTTAAAATGATTAAAATTTTATTTAAAATTAGTCATCCCAAAACAAATTGTTAATTTTTTCAGTGGAGAGATTTCTGTTATTTAATTTGTATTGACACGACAAGCTCTTTATATAAAAACTAAAACATTTATATAAATTTGCTTCTACGAATACTAGAGTATCAAAATAATTTCCCTACAATAATGAGGCAAACAGTTTATAATTCGCAATTTATTATCTTTGACATTTCAGCAATCTATTACATTTTTACAAGTACAAATGTTCGACATTGATTTTGGAGTTAGACATTGATTTTGCAGCTCATATTGTTTTAAATGAAAATATTCAATCAAGAATATATTAGATAATTTTTTAAATATGTTATCAAATATCTTAAAGTTGTAGAAAAAACGCAAGAAATCCGGACAATCTGTGATGACGTAATGTATGATGTCACGGTTGAGACAAAGGTAAAAACAGTTTTATTGTACACCCTGGTCAAAAGTCAATCAGAGAAATACAATCAACACTTTTAACTTGTTACCGTTTATGTTTGCTTTTTTTATTTTTCAGGAGCATACAGAACAGATGCAATATGGTAATACTAGTACGAATAGACTTATGGTTTGGTATGAAAGGGGATGGGACTTGTATTTTGTTACAACATTAAAAAAAACAAGAAGATAAAACGTGCAAAGTTGGAAGCTTATACATGTATATGAAAGTTTTAAAGCTATTTACTTAAAGAATAAGGAATCATTCTTTGAGTATTATGAGGTGATCAAATACGGTTGGGGGCTTATCAAATCCAATAAACCCTAAAGGGCTTTATGATAGATAAATTTGATCACGCCCGGCTATATTTGATCACCTCATAATATTCAAACAATGATTCCTTGTGTGGTTTCAGTCATAGTCTGTCCTGTTTTAAAGTGATTTTTATAAACATCACAAAAATTTGAAATGTAAGATTTATTTACACAAGAATACCCTTAACGAGGCCGAGTACAGAACGAGTACGCACGCTTTCGCGCAGCGTTTCATTTGTATTGTGACGTCATCTTTTTGCTTTGTTGACGCCATGGCGGGATAGTTTCAACTGCAGATATTCAGCGAAATTTGTCGAAAATAACTCGTTTGAAGAGTAAAATTAAAGTTATATTGTGGAATAAAGATAAATGTCTCGAAGTATAAGCTATACTTGGGCTCGGGTCGAAAAGGTGAAGAGGGTTCAGCAAGCCTAGCCCTCTGTCACGTTTTCTTAACCCGCCTAGATATAGCTTAATTCATATATTTCAAGACAATAACCATATATTTTATATTAATGACCCTTAATATGTGATGTTATATATTTATTTATTACTTAAATATGTCTGAATGTTTTAATAATACCATATATATCACATTTTCCGCCTTTGTCAAATAAAAAATAGCCATTAACTGACAAATCTTGGAAATTGGGCATACAAAAATCAACTTTGATAAGACCCCTGGAACAAACCAGGAGGTAAACGTTAATTTGGTACATTTCAAGCAAAATCCCATAGGGTCCTATGTTAAAAATTAACACACTTTGAGATGACCCCTTAAACAAACGGTGTGGTAAATGTCTTATTTTTTTTATCTTAAAATAATAATTATATCAGTAGTAATTCTTGTAAAAAATTTCATTCAAAAATCTAGGGCAGAAAAAATTAGACCCGGCCTCGTTAAATTAAGTATCTATAAATAGTTACATGATTACACTTCCGAAAAAAAACCCAATTGTGACGTCAGAAACAGTGCATTTCTCTCGTATTTTTTTTCTAAACTGAGCAAAAGACACCAATTTTTCAATGGTATTTTGAATCGAAAATTGTATCCACAGCCGTCACCCATGATGAAACTTAGGATATAATTTATTATTATGTGAAAGCACATAAAATATATAAATTTCTGCGAACACATTTTGCTCTTCAAAAAACTATGATAAAATGTGCCATATTTCATCATTATTGAATACATCTTAAAAAGATAACAAGATATTGAGGTCATTTTTTTAAATAGGATAAAAATGAATAACTTCGTACTTTATATACACATGTGTTCGAGATAGTTTATTGAAATTTTCATGAGATTTAAACAATTTGTGAAATTTAGGGCAAATATTGAAAGAAACTGTACATTCTTCTTTTATAAAATGCAAGATTAGATATTAAAAGAATCATTGACAAATTGTATTTGACTATACATTACAAAATCGACTTGAAATGTTATCATAGAAAAAGACACTGGAAATGTAAATATATAATGACAACATTCCCCTTAAATCTTTGAAAGTTCTTGATAAAGTACATGCATGAAATAGTTTACAACCCTTGTTCAATTTTTTAAAAATTTGTTAAACAGAAGAAATTACACTATTGAATATGACGAATTGTGATGAGAACGAACAAGTCGATTTCGAGGTGGGTGGTTCATTTGCTTACTCATATCTTCTTTCAACACATCATAAAACACAGATATATCATTAAAAAATCATTAAAAGTTCTTCGTTTAATGTAATCTTGTCTTTTGCAACTTTCTGTTAACTTAAGTGTATATTCTTTCGTTTTCATAGATTTCTTTTAAAACCTCATTGTTGAGCATAAAAATGAAAACTTATGACAGTTACATTTTATGAAGATTTTAACTGATAGTAAAACTAAAGCAGCTTTTACTCGTTATGGTATGTAATTCAGGAATCAACAGAAGACGAACACTTCGCCACATCATTTGTTTGCACTCCCGAAGTAACTACCGGTATCTCTGTTTCTACCTCCAAATCCGAAAGCAGTCTTTCAACAAAGTCAGGTTGTACAAGGGGTGTTTTCACAATTGAATTTTACATATATTTTGATAAAATGCTTTATAAGCAACATCTTTTTATTAATGTAAAATGAGATCTTTTAACCGTTCCATCCATTCTGAAACCTTAGGGGAAAAAATGTTTCCCGATATAAATATTCTTCGATACATTTGAGTCGAAACACTACATCATAACATATTATCATTTTTACGCAAAGCAGTGTTTTAAATTTGTTAACAGGCATATTTTTTTTAAAGAAATTATAGAACAAAACAAGGCCTTTAACGTGAAAGATGATGTATATTTTGAGGTAAGAACAATATTGAATTTGATTTGCAGTATCATAGTTACACGTTACAATTTATATCATATTGCTTAGTCAGTTTAGTATGGAACGTGATATAGAAAAATGAATAAACAATAACAATTGCGAAGATCTTCTTTAATGTACATGCATATCCATTGCAAAAGAAAGATAAATCATACTAACAAAACATGGTCGCAGAGTAAGACATATAAAATAATATTCAAATCTACTGTGAATAATATAAGTATTTAATGCAGAAGATTGACGTCAGCGATATTCGCGAGAAGCCTCCGCTAATAGACATTCAGGATAAAAGAAATGAATTGTTTTTTAACGGTGTTACGACTGAGAAAACTATATTCCTGTATTGATTTTATTTAGTGTAAAAATGTGTTTTCATTAAAAAAAACTGTCTCTACAATTGTAACGATCACCGCAATGCAGCATGTTTTGCCTTTAGAAAAAAACGATTACTGAGTATAGCCTTCTGTAGCTCTTGCATATGTTTGCATGAATCTTAATGTTAAAAACCCCAATTTTTCCTTAGTTTGTTTTACTGTTGCTTATAATTAAAATTAGGCTTTATATAAGAGAAAAATTTGGTATATAGTATATTAAAATGTGTTGAAAACATTTCGAGTTAGCCTTTTTTCAGTTATATATTCTACAGACAGGTAATATAAGAATATTAAAATTTTTGATGTTGTATATGATCAAAACGTATGATACTATTTCAATAAAATAATGAACTGAATTAGATATTAATCATTTTTTAGAAATATACTGAAAACTACCACTCCAACACATCCAATGTCTACACTCCACAAAAAACCACCCTTTTAGAGGTAATCAAAGAACAAAATACTTGTAGTTTAACAAAGTGAAATCGTTTACTGAAACGTTTTTATAAAAAAAGAAATTATCAGACTGTTGGCGTTTTATTTCAACATGAATTCTAAACTAAATTTTACATGTATGATTATTCAGAAATTAACAAAAGGCCACCACCTCACCACATCCACTGCCTCCATTCCCCGAGTAACCACCAATATCACTGTTTCTTTCTCCAAGTCAGAGATCACCCCATCAGCAAACTCAGGTTTGTACAGCGGCTGTTTTGTTACAGATTTTCGGGGATTTCTTTATGATTTATTGTTGTTTCATTATTCTCGACGTATAAATTTTCTAAAGGGAATGATTAAGACCACCTTTTTTTCATTATAGTAAAATTTAAATTAAGGTCCATGACTGAGCGAACTCGATAACGTCACATGACTGTTGTAATGAACTATATAATAATTGTGGACCAATGTCTATTTTTTTTTGTCAAATGATAACTAGACAGAAAGTCGAAATAATTATTTTTTTTAATTGTTAATATGGATCTTTAGAAATGTCTTCTTCATTTAAAATGATTTCTTTTCCTATTTGATTTCTTCTTAATTGGTTTTGATTTTTCGTGGGTTTTTTAAAACTTTTTTAAATTAAAAAAAAATATATGAAAGGTTCTAAAGGTGTTCTGGTTCAAACCTATTAACAACCTACAGCAATCTGTAGTGAATGATTTTTCCATCTGACACCCATCTCATATTAACATCTCCCTTACTTAAGACTTTGTCATGCATTTGATAATTTTATTTTACATTTATATTAATTCTCTTTAATTCAGCCAATTATGTAAGCCAGCCCTATTTATGGCGACCTCATCTTCGTATCGACACTCTGCTGATGTCAACATCCGGTACTTTGTTACTCACATTTGTGCACTTATACTGATACTTTCTCCGGAATTTGTAATGGTTAAAAATTTACAGAAACTTGTGTATGAAATTTGAGTTTCCATGGATACTATAAACATCAAATTTAGTGACACCATACAGCTGAAAATGATGCAATAGGAAGTTCATATTATTTTCCCCACGGTTATGAATAAAACAATTGAACAATTATAACCCATTTTGTTTTTTGTTACCTAAGGTAAATTAAAATGGCGAATTTTTCAAAACGGAAATCGGGAGAGTATCTATTATATACCCATGAGTAGGATGATAACTTGGGCCTAGATCTAACAGATTTTAAATGCCGCATTGAAAATAGTTAATTATCTTCATTGGAAAATCATAAAATTCGACCGCGTGTTAATGATATTACAGTAATCAGTGACGGAGCGTGTAATGTTATGCATTTATTGCAGCATATTTCCCGCCGGCTTCGTCCGAGGTAAAGTAGATTTTTCTTCGAAAATTTCTTTGTATCTCCCGAACATTCATTTAATTATACCGAAAAACTTACGATAATACAAAATACGTCGAGTTCTAATTGGTTTTTTTTGACTTTTTAAATTGCAGAAACGTCAGTAATAATTGATTTTCTAGTACGTTATTTTCTTCTCTCTTTTCATTTTTATATTTGAATTATAAATAATTGAATTGGTATTTGATATAAGAAGAATTAGAATTATTACATGTAAATGGGTTTTTTTTTAAAAACAAATCGGTTTACAACGCATGTCTTTCTCGACTTTTGATACCACTTGGATGAAAAATGTTGACGTTTCTGAAGAGGCGGAATATCATATTCAAGACGCTTTGTTTACCCTGTCACATGAATGTCTAGACCAATGAGATGACGCGTTCTATATAATTATCATATTGAGGTCTAAAGGGAAAAAATCCTGAAAATTATATTCCTAACAGCATAACAGTATTTCATTAAAAATTGGATTTGGATAGGTCTTTTCCGATATGAAATTTAGTTTGCCGACCAGGTATTTAAATCCTATGATATTTTTGTTTACATCCTACCGGAAATCAAAACTTCTATAGAAAGTATTTGAAATCCAATATTATAAATACTTTATATCCTTTACTATATAAAGATGATTTTTTCCATAAAATTGTTAGAGAAATGTTTGAACAGTGCATATATTATAGACAAATTTAGAATACTTTTATTTTCCAAGTCAATGTATTTCCGGTATATCACTAACATGAAATGATTAGAGTATTGTTTTTGGTGGCATGCATTTAAAGGCAATCTGTACAGATTACAAAATTTTTAAAAAAGGATGTCCTCAATGAAATACAATTTACAAGTAAATAAAAATTACACTATTAATTTATTAATCAAAAGGAGATTGTTGGTAATTACACAATAGGAAAGATAGAAGTTTATGCTGTTAGCTGATGATTTGTAGATAGCAGCGCTATTTCCACCATTTGTCCTGGTCGTGCATGCAAGCGCGTTGCTCTGGTAACAATTGGACACTGCTCCACAGGAAACTGCGGCATCGAACGCCCTCGTTATGGTTATCATTTGAAATCAGACAAATTAAAAGCAAAGCGGCTACATCCGTAACAACATTGTTGAAAACCCCGAAAACCTCGATAGCATCAGACTGGAAGTGGTTATATAGTAAAGAAGACAATACTCATTTATCTTCCAACCGAAACCATGGATATCGTTACCATATTCACTCTGATAATGGTGTCTGCTCTTATTGTTATAGGTATGTACACCCGATCGAAAGAGAGTATAAAATTGACATAATTCGGTTTTTTAAAATATTGTTCAATAGGAAGTAATCTTTATAATCTCTGTTATTTTCATATCAAATTTTAGATGATGTAACGGCTTCAAAGATAAAAGCCAGCTGCAATAAAGGTGATAAATTGGTACAAGTATCAGGATACGGTCAAGCTTACTTTAACACTACGAACGTCAAGTTACTAAAGGAGAGCCTTCAGGGGTCTCCAATATTCTGCATGTGGAAAAATGGCTGCAAATTGAAGGTACCGAAAGGGACCAATAAGCCGAAGAAACTTTGGTTTAAGGATAACATGCGTTGTCTCAAAAACGGTAATATATATTTATCAGAGAGAGAGAGAGAGAGAGAGAGAGAGAGAGAGAGATTCTAAATTCCTTGATACTTCCAAAAAGAAGCTTTCAAAACGTATTATTCTTAATGCCATAATGTTTTGTAGAAACACGCTTGTATGATTTGATCACAACCAATATTTTCCAAACCGCAAGACTTGCGACATTAGCTAAAACAATCGTGGTACGGAGTCATAAAAAATTTCCATGGAATTATGCTCTGTGTGAAGAAGCGACCACCTATTCCTTGAATTTCTCAACGGCAGAAAATCACATCGGAAAATTTAAAGTTGTACTTCAGATCGTTTCCGTAGATCTCGATAGGAAATATGACAGTCTTTCTCTAAAGAATAAAGACAGATCATTCGACATTAAAGAAGGGAGCAAAATCGTGATGCCAATAACTAATTTGGACTATGTGAGACTGGAATTTACATCCTTTAGACCCAGGAATAGGATGGGGTGCTTGACATCTGCATACAAAGGATTTCTTTTCTGTATGAAACGTAAGTTTACTCATAGTCTTAAGAAACATTGAAATTCCCTTATTATTCTGTTTTTTTTAAATTGTGGTATGCAATTGTATTTGCATATTTTGGAGTAATGAATGCATCTTAATTGCCGTGTTTAGTTGTGGAAAACACACAGCAGCATGTCGGGAGGATCTGTGACGAGGTGATGGATAATGTGGCAGTGAAGATATGGGTAAGTGAAGAGTTCCTCGTACAACAAACTAATACATGTACTCTCAATTCTTTACAAATTGAATTTTGTGTTGGTGCTATAATTTAATCAATTTTGCACTATAATCTGGAGCGCAAAAAAGGTTGTAAAAATTGTAAAAAGAAAATGTATTTTTAAAAATGAAAAATAAAAAAAACAATTTTGCAGAAAATAAATCTAGACCTTTTAATAACAGTATTTATTTTTGTTTAAAACAAAAAGAAAGATAGTTATCTTGCGTTAAAAAAACCCACAAAACGACAGTTTAATATTTTTTTATATGTACATTGTATACGACAATAAATGTATACTTATACTTCATGACAAAACAAGATTTTAATCTCCAACAAAAACTAAACATCTTTAGATATTTCCCATAAGGATTTTAGGTTTAAGTTAAATAATGTTTTTGTTGATATGATCTTTGCGCAATTTAACAAAATCTCATCCTCTAACTCAGGAAAACTTCATTTTTACAGTAAAATATTAAATACAAACGAATACTAGTTGCAAGATTACTTAAAGTTTTCCTTGAAAAAGTATGAAAGATCCCAGCTAACGAGATTAAGAAAAAGTGCACAGTCACTATTCATTGAAACGTAGATACTAGTATTGTAAACTAATTATCCCAAAGGAAAAACGTTTATGCTATATGCTTGTAAATTATAAGTCGAAAATGAAAAACACTTTGTACTGTGTATGAAAATCTTCGATTTCAGTATTGTGCTATTTTCAATGATAAATTGTACTGTGGTATTGATGCCATAAAAGAAATTGTTAATTCATGTGATTATTATACTACAAAACGTCTATGTATCTACTTGGATAAATGTTCTATGCAGAGAAAACTGTTCCAGAGACTATTAAGTATTGTATAAAACTGTCTTGCATGCTGTAGCCTTTATGTTATAATTTTCTTTTTTCTGTTATTTGATTTCATTTTGACTGTATGCCAACATGGTTAAATACATTTAAGATATTATGTGCATTCAATCACTTGCCTCAATGAAAAAAACTTATTTATTTGAGTTTGTTTAATTTTAGAAAAGAAAAGTCAGAAAGCAAAAACAAACAAAAAGAACAAGAGGGATGAAACCCCGGAAAAGAAACGCGTTGCGTGGGTGATATTATATTGGCTCCTTCCATTGAGGAGACATTAACAATCTCACGCTCAGCTTGAAAAATGAATTTGGTTGTACAATGAATTGAAATGACCTTTATCTAATTTTCGTCTAGCTTACAGGTTTAGCCGGACTTTTTTTATCAGATTTATTTATTGATTATTTATTCATTTATTTATTATTTTATTGAATTATTTATCTATATTTTCGAGAATTAATTTTTCGAGAATTGCAACTCTCCAAAAAAAAAATATACTTGAATGAAAATATATCAATACAGGCAGAAATGTCTTCTAAATTCATGAAAATTATGTATAAATTGCAATTCTCAATTTCACGTTAAAAGAAAAGGACTTCGTGACTTAAACAATCAGCGTATAAATATGGCGTAGGTTATATATCTCTGCGTATGCTATGAAATCTGCCTACAGAACACAAGTACATTGATGTGTGTATATAATGTACATGTATATACTTATATTCTCTTACTGGAGGATGCCAAGTGATTGAATTATTATTTCATTTTCGTTTCTATGAAATTTAGAAAATTGGTATTATCAAATCTATCTTTAAAAAAATTGCATTTTCATCTCATTGCAAATCGAGTGAAATACTGTACATATACTATGTAAAAAGAAATAGGAAATGTATAACTGGGAGAAGAGTCCGTGTTCTGTCAATAATTGTGTTATATTACATTTTCTTTTTTATCAATGTTTACGTTTTTGCATGATTGATTAGTTAATTGATTAATTTATTATACTGGTATATGCCATTTGAATTGTGTATATAGTGTTTTCAATAATAAATAAATTAATTAAATAGTTTTCCTTATATTTTCTCAAATAATTTTCCGGATTTTTACGGTCAAAATTTCAAGACCGACAATACTCAACACGAATTGAAAAAGTATCAATTTAGCTCACGTCAAATGCACCCCTGCGAATGTGTTTGGAATGTTTTCTTTATCGCAGCTAAGTATGTAATAAATCCAGAGGTGCTAAATAAAAGTTCACGAGACTTCAACGAGATTTTTTTAGTTCCTGTAAAATTTCGAAAGCATAAGTGTTTGAATAATATTCTAGATATGTAAGCACTGGTCGTTTTTCATATCATATTCTACTTTGATTTATGTTAAAACATGAACATCTTTTAAGATGTATGTCTTATTTCACCATCTAGCGGTTATTTAAGTTAAACGATATCCAGAACAGAGTTTATCGTTCGTGTTCAACCATGTGTAGAATGGTTGAAAATATAAACATTTGGTTGCTTAATAAAATCATAGCCATGCTTGATGCTTGTGGTGTGCAATACCATGTTTTTAAAAAAAATAATTGGTGTCTGTTTTTGCATAAAAACTTAATATATTGAGCCATTTTCAAGGAACATTCTGCATAAAATAGTATAGTCTCTTTCACAATTGATGCTGTTACTAGGTCAGGCGCAGATAGAAAATTAATCCTTAAGGGGGTGGGGGTCTCTACTAAGCATGTTAATTGTTGCAACAGCAGAAAAAGATTACTTTTGTATTGTCTCATTTATTTCAAGAATACACTTTATCCACCAATTAATTAAGACAAAGTTTGATATCAATATTTGACTACAAGTACTTAGATTCTATGAAAAAGATAATAAACACGAGGCACGATTTTTACTGCGAAACTAAAAGGGTCAAATAAAGCCACGTGGTCTAAAATTTAAATGACAATAACATTCGCAGCCCTGGGTGAATGAGGGGGGCACAAGTGGGCTTTCCTGAAACAAAATTTATCCTGCAAATGCAGACGACGCCGTTGTTCATGTTTGTTCAAGTCATATAGCATCCACACTATTATTGGGACCCCGGGAGTGGTTTATCATAGAACTTTACAGAGAAAAACTTTTTTCACAAACGTGAATTCTACGGTAGAGTCTAGAGAGTCACGTGCCAGGGGGAACAAAAAGTCGTGTCTCCCGGGAAATAAATGTCGTGTCTCGCCTCTTCGGAAATGATTTTTCTTGGGGGAATAAATCTTCATATTTCCCTCACCATCATGCAATAAATTTATAGTGTTATACGTTGCCAAGTGTGTTGCTAACGTTGAGGGTAATAGAACGGATTATCAACTGCGTCTAAACCAATCAAATTTCAGTATTTAGCATGAAAGTATAATAACATACAATATGTTGGTAAACGGTTCCACAGACATCGAACAAAGTGCTCATTATAATGAATAAGGTTTTACAAGGGCTGGTGTGTGAATCCGGAGGTCTAAATCAAATTGATGAGAGAAACATGATCTATCTGCAGTAGATCGATTAATAACGGAAGTGTTCGTGTCCGCAAAATGTGCCAAAGTCTGCCAAAGAGGTTTCATACATATCAAATTATATATATATATATATATATATATATAAATATATATATATATATATATATATATATATATATATATATATATATATATATATATATATATATATATATATATAAAACACTGCTTAGAGGTTTTCAAAAATGACAGGAAATGGACCAACACAACAACAGTGTTATTTATACGTATTCAAGAGTTTGAAACTTGAATGACAGACAGGAAGGATGTAGTCGATTCTATATTTGTGAATGCCCTCAAATGCTCATAAAAAGATATCATAATTTCCACAAATATTTTACATCGTTTTGTTCAAAGATTTTTTAATTGTCAATTGCAAGCAGAATAAATAACTTATTCAAAATAAAACCCCTGTGTCACTTGTGTGTGTGTGTGTGTAGTTTTATCTGCAATGGTCGCTACCTTCATAACCCGCATGAATCATCTAAGAAAGTATTTGATTGTTTATACATAGGCGTCGGAACCGGGGGGGGGGGGGGGCACTTTTTTTGCAAAGTTAGACCCAACCATTAGGCACATAGCAGCATAGAGGGTTCAGCTCCCCCCCTAACTTTTTCTCGCATGAAGTATAAATGTTCCTAAATATAACTTAAAAGAGTGTAATATGGAGAAGTTGGAGTCATTGGCGTATAACAACCCCCCCCCCCCCCCCAACGGATTAGAAATTCCATGATTTGGGAAAATTTTTTGGAAGGAAAGTATTTTTTTCTTTGGAACTAAAGGTATACACCCCCCCCCCCATGGGTTAGGAATTTCATGATTTCATAAAATGTTGGTGTGTGTGTATATATATATATAATATAATATTCTATAGAGCTATGAGTTAATAAGTCTCCGTAAAAAATTGAGGGAATCATACTACATGTAGGTGTGTGTAAATATATTGAAATGACAGAACAATTTAACAGGAAGTTGTATATGCATGTATGTTTTCTCCTATGCGTGAATTATCTAATGTCGAACATTGAATTTCAAATTGTAAAAATTAATTCGATTTTCTCAGTTATATGTAATACCATTTATTGAATTTCCATATGTTTTCATTCTTTAAAAAAGAACATATGTTTACAAACTTTTCTTGCATATGACAGTTCTGGTTACATTTTCTTTGATTACCTAGTGGTAAATTTATTAACTGTATATAGTGTTCGATTCATTTTCAAAGAAAAATGACAAGAATGGTTTTGATTTTGATCAATTGGCATTTTTCCTACAAAAAAAATAAATTTAAAAAAATTTCTTGCATAAGAAAATTAAGCTTGATATACAACCCACTTTAACTTGTGTAACATTTTTGCCATGGTCATGGACTGTACAATCATGATCTCAAGTTCAAGTCATGGATGAGGCATAACAGAGACAACGTTTATTGATGCATCTCGGTATAATGAATGATCAGCTTCCCTCCCTAAATTTTCAGATGTAACTTTTAATCAATGCACATAGTTTTTTTTTTGCTTGTCAAGAATTTTTATAAGTCTAGCCCCCCCCCCCTCCCCACTTTCAATTTTCAATTTGCTTGCGACGCCTCTGTCAACTGCTGAAATAGAAAAGTGACCTGTATCGCCTGCTTTGTGGAAGAAATTAATTTCTTTGAACGAGTTACTCATAAATTTTTAACCGGAAGTCGGCCTCTTTTTCAAATAGTAAGTGTGTAGTCAGCATGGGATTTTCATCCGATAGCAAATTTTTGTTTTTAATTGTCAAATATAATGAAAAATACATGTTATTTTATATATTTATGAATGTTTCCAATTTGCTTCATCTTTGATTTTGTTTATTTGGACATAGTAATTAAACTGAAACGTTTCTTCGGCAACATCCTCTGGTATTGGAAGGGGGGGGGGGTAGTTGCTTGTGAACAGCAAGAAAAGGAATATTGTACATGACAAAATATAAGCAGAGCAGTCAATTACTCTAGAATTATTTCATTAAACCATATTCTACTATAGGTATACTATACATACATACAATAATAAATTCAGTGGTAAGCTAAAAATGAAACCAATGTGATTAAATACATGTCAAGATTTAATGAAGTTTACAACTTCTTATATCGATTGATAAAAGGTTTGTTACCTTGTTTCAAAAGTTATATACACAAGTTTATTACAGGATATGATAACTCATTTGGCATATTTATGTCCCAAATGGGAAATAAATTATGAAGAGTAAAAATAAAGAAGTTTTTATTTTTCTATAAAATATGTGAAATCTGCATTAGAATAGATGAAATGTAACAACTTTTGGTAAACAACTTTCTGTTACTGTACTATTTATATGGATTAATTCCTCCGTATACTTTATATCCAAAATTTCTTGGGGATCAATCTTAAAATCTATAGGCTTACAGGAAATCTAAACAAAGAGGAGCAAACAGGAAAACTCCAGTATATCATATCATATGCATGTCAGTGCCATTCTTCTTCCCATATAGTCCATTCCACCATCTGTTGTAATATCAAACTATAATTCACTTGGTCATGTAAAATTTCTTAAAGAAAAACAAAAACACCAGAAAGATAAAAATAATTTTAATTAAAATGGCTTTTGTAATTGTTAGCATTGATTATATGCATATACTTTACAAGAAAACAACATGGATAATTATTTTAATCTGCAAATTCAAGGTTGATAATCTTTTGTAACTTGCACTAATCTAAATGTGAGTAATGAAACATACTGGTAAATGTTGAAAGTTAAAAATGAAAATTGTAATATTGACATTGTTTTTCATGTAGAAATTTCACACAGACATGGCTTCCCCAGACCTTCAGTGGTTGATCATCAGGAACAACTCCAGTTTTCTGTTAAAAGGAAACGGACAAACATACAGCAGGGTATGTTAAATAGGACTTTACAGTAATCTCTACAGGTTTTTAATCTATTAATTGCATTTTAAGAAGTCATATTTATTATATCAATGTTTTTTAAACCGTTACGGTTGAAAGTTTTTATAGCAACTTTTTTTATCTATGTTAAAAAATTAGAAAGTTGCATGTCTCATATTTTGAGGAATTTGAAAAACTGAATGATGTTGCTTAAATTGTTTTGTAGGAGCAAAATAACCTTAAATCCAAAAACTCCTTCCGTTACAATGGACTGGTCAACCGTCAGACTGTTGGAGTTGTCCCAGCAAAGGATGGAAAGGGGGTTGTCCTCGTAACAAAGAAGTCGAAGGGTACAGACTAGAGTCCACTTCTTTCAAAAGATCTTGATTCTTATATTTACATTTTCACTTCATTATCATTTGGCAATTTGAATTCAGTTATTTTATACCTCAGAGTAATAGAATTATACAAAGTTTTCTATTGACTACATTCAGTGAAAATCCATGCACAATGCTAACAAAATGTTTGAAGATTGTTTTTTTTTAATTGAAATATTACTGTTGTTCGATATTTACTCCCAATATTTGTGATTTACAGCTGGTAAACGCCCTGGATCAAGCTACAACAAAGTAGAGCTAAAACGAGGGTCCCGCCAAACCTTCAGCACTATCAGAAAAACCCTTCGTAACAACAGCTACAGAAAGGATCTGAAAATGGTGAGACTTTAAAATAATGAACTGAAAGTTCAGAACAATTTTTCTTGATTTATAGCTTGTACACTGTGAGTTGATGTTACTTTTCATATGAAATTTTTTGAAACCTATGAAGTGAAACAATGAAATGTAATTTATTAAAATCATGCTAGGAAATCTGCTCATGTATGATACACTATTCAATAATCATCATCATTCTGCAGACATCACTTAAGAGTTTAGAAAGATAAACAGGGACATGTAGAATATATTTTGCAGTTGTAAAATCTGCATACTGAAATGAAAAGCTGTATACACTGTATATGCAATATTTCTACAACATAACCAAAATCTTTCAAAACATGTGATAACACAGTATTGTTTGAGGCGTTGCTCAGAGAAATGAGAACTCAAAAATATAATAAAAGCTCAAATATAAAATCTACAGAATAACACTATTTATGATTGGAAGATTGCAAGTTATGAATGTTTAAAGTGAATTGTAATCAAAGAACTGATAGTACTGAAAAGCGCTAACCCAGCCTCTGTATGTATATAACATTTCAGCTTCTGTATACACACTATATTTCCTCATCACTGCATTGCAGCTCCTGCAATGATGTATGTAAATTCACAATTGCCCGTACATTAGGTTCACAATAGCCCGTGCAGTTATGTGCACAAACTCCTAAAACTGGTTCCCTAACCAGTTTAAATGATGTAAACTTATGCTCATAGGGGGCGGTTAATTGATGAACTGGAAGTAGAAGTCTAATGAAAATAAAGCGCTGAGCTATGCTTTGCACTTTAAAAAGGATTCACAATGTTATCCAACTGTAAAATTTTAAAAATTTACATTACTGAACGTAATATTAATAAATAAGACATCCTAGTCTAAATAATTCATACATTATCTGTGAAAAAAGAACCTTTCTTCAATATTTGAGGTAAAATCTTATTGCTACACCACTGTACCTGTTGTAGCAAGAGCAGCACCGATGTAATTAAAATCACATGATAGGGCTTCTTGTAATAAAGTTTTAGGTCTGAAATTTCCAAATGGTAATGATTTACTTCTTTTTATAGGCTGCTGTAAGAAGGGCCAGTGCTCTCTTGAAGAGCCAGAAACCAGTTGTTGTAAAGAAAAGTGGACTGAAGTCTAAGTGAATGTGACAACAACAAAATAAAAATGTGAAATATTAAAAAAAATTGTTGATGGTTTTTATTTCTGCACTTACTTGTTTGGCAATCAAGCAATTTTCTAGGATTTTTTTCCCAGCATGGTATATTGAAATATTGGATCACACATTTCTAATATACACAACCTGTCCTCAAATTTAAAATCTTCACAAAAGTACTCGTGATTTTTAGTTTAATACCATGAGACTCCCAGAGAACCAGTTTATACTTGAAATGCAGCATTGTTTATCATTAGATTAGAGGATTCATAGTATTTTAAATCTATATGCTGGATATTTGGTCATAGTTTTGGCAATTTTTTAGCAGTTTGTATCTGTTTACAGGCTGTGTCATGATCTTTGTTTAATTTAATTAAATGATATACAGTAATTTAGTTTATCCAGACCAACAACAAAGAAAATTAAAAAGGGAAAAAATGAAATTATTAACTGGATTCAAATCAGTAAAACATAAACCTGTTAAAAGTGTAATTATTAAAGCTGACATGAATTCATAAATACGCATTATTTCCCTTTTAACTCCGACTACCGCCATATTAGTTGTCGATTTCTATTGTTCTGCTCATCGCAACACACCCCCTATAAAAGGCTGAGAGACCTCGTCATGCTTCACCGCATTCAGGAATTTCATACACCCGAACACGTTACCTTGGACGAAAAGACTTGTAAAAACGCGTTTTGAACAAATTAAAAATAATATGACAACCACTTCACTGGCAAGATATATCCAATAAACGACGAAACAAGACAGACTGAAATCCAGGCGCAGATACGTCAAAAATTTCTCAATGATTGTAGACCGTTTTCCTGTGTATGTTATAACATCGCACATGCGCAAACCACACACTGTGGTAGATCGAGCAATGTCAATTATCGCAAGGATTTTATAAACGGGGCGTCATTGTAGGAACGGATGGAAACGTTATTACTTTCTTGGATTTACTACCATTTAGCTACTGTGTTGGATGTAGTGTCGCTTGGGTTTTCAAGAAGATGCAGACGTTATGCACTCTAAGATCTGTATGAACGACATACGTGTTCGATGTGCATGCGGAGTAAGGCAGCACTGTCTGTGCAAAATAATACGCATGCGCGGATCTAGAGGGGGGGTCGGGGGGTCCCGACCCCCCCTGGAAAATGAAAATTTATTAAATTTACATAGTAAAATTATCGCGAAAATATGCCTCGGACCCCCCCTGGCAAACACAATTATCCTTCGGACCCCCCCTGGAAAAATTTTCTGGATCCGCGCATGATACGGATACCTTGGATATCCTTTCAAAGAATAAATATATTTGTATTTCATTGATTGTTGTTTTCTTTATTACTACTATATGTACATTTTACTACAATGCAACGTGAATGCCTCGATCGGAACTGAAGCAACCGACCGTAACTTTCTCAACCGGTATATATACCCCAGTGGCAGTAGAGGAGCGATCGAAACTAATATGGTGACCAAATGCTTTTATGAATTCATGTCAGCTTTAAACTCTGTAAACAATATTGAGGTAATCTACATAATTTTTATATGTGTAATGGAATATGTTAATGAACGAGTTAACAAAATCGTAGGTCATGCCGGTTGGTTGGTAGTGGCAGTACTAGTGTCAAAAGACATTAATGCAAACTTTCAACAATGAAATCTTGGATATACTTAGAGATCTGAAACACAATAATACCCATGTGACGCTTAGAAATATATCCGACTTCTTAGATGGTGTAGATGCATATTTTTTAATTGTGAACTAAAGGAAATTCGGGCTGGTAATAATTATAACGCTAAAGCATTAAACCAGGGACATGTTATTTATGTCTCTGATTAAAACACCAAACGAATTTTCATAAATGCACTTATTGGGCAAGTATATTATTAAATACAATTAGTTCAGAGTGGTGTGAATTAAAATTTAGATTGAAACTTGTTAAATGAACAATTATTTTATATATTGTATTGGTATAATAGTATTTGAATTTCATATGAGGCACCTGCTTGTTTTTCAATATAAGAAAATGTATATATTTAACGATGGCATGATGTGGATTTATTGTCCTTTTACTAGATTTATACTTGAACAATGGAATCTATTGTAAATGAGGCCAGTTCAACCAGCAGCAAGCCGAAGGAAAAGTCGTACTCAGGTATATCATGACAATAGAAATTAAATCATAGTTAAACTAATTTTAACTTGCTAAACCAACATGGAAAGTCAGCACTGGTCTTTATAAAAAATATAGAAATATTAGCACTATATGCCCTTAGACATTTACTTACCTCGACCTGTAGATAAATTTTCGCATTTTGAAGTCTTTTGGGTTACCTTGTTTACTTGAAATTGCCATGGTGAATTCTGGCAACATACATGGACAGTTGTAAGAGCAATATATATTACTTTCTGGTGTGTTTGTGTGTGTATATATATAGCTACGCTTCATGTTTTAAACAAAGCACAAATATATTTTTATGAAGTATGCAGGTTGAACAGTTACTTAAGTGGCCGGCCGGATATTAAATTTTGCCAAAACTTTAGTTTTGAATGGTAATTGTGTGTTTTTATCCCTTAGGCTACATAATAACTGGAACTTTAGCAGGAGTTGTATTTGGTATTCACCTGATTGCTGGGCCGTTTATTACCCCAGCCCTCAGGAGGATATGCCTCCCCTTTGTACCCGCCACAGAAGAGCAGGTGGAGAACGTGTTCCGAGCACTTAAAGGCAGGAAGGGCAAGTTTGTGGATCTTGGTAGTGGAGACGGCAGGCTGGTGAGTGGTACATGTACTCAGCAATATTCTCTTTATTGTACATGTAGTCAGCAATATTCTCTTTATTGTTATAGTTTCAGGTATCTGTATTGATTTACTGTTTTCAAGTACCTTAGTACCTGGTACATGCAATAGTTACATGTATCCATATTGATCGATCTACTGTTTACAAAATTTGCTCTCACTTCTCTTTCTCTCTCTCTCTCTCTCTCTTCCTTTTCTCTCTCTCTTGAATTGAAGATGGTATATCAAATGATGTATTTGTAAATTGTTTTTTATTCAATGTTGTTGTATGAAAAAACGCTTATTAACATTGATGGAGAAAAATGTATACCGGTCAGGTAGAAAGGTTTGAGTGATTATGGTAGTTGTTTTTAAAAATAAACTACCTTGATTGTTTTGACTATGAACAAGTATTGTTTTGACTATGAACAAGTTTAGCAGTTATCTGATAAGTAAATAAGTTATGAGTGTACTTTAATTGCACAAATTATCAACTGTAGTATAGGAGATAGTTGACCTATAGTTAAGGATTCCTAAAGAGATATTAATGGTGATTGAGGAGATTTTATTGTTTATACAGAGTTAACCATCTTGATATGATCAGCATAGATTTAGAGTTATCTATCTTGCAGTATCTAAATACCTTTTTTAGCTCACCGAGACGAAGTCAGGGGGAGCTTATGCTATACCCTCGGCGTCGGCGTCGGTGTCGGCGTCGGCGTCGGTGTCGGCGTCGGCGTCGGCGTCCGGACCTGGTTAAAGTTTTTGTTGCAGGTCCTGTATCTAAGCTATTACTTGTCCTATCTTCACCAAACTTGCATGGATGATGCATCTGGACCTACTTATGGACTTGAAAGACTTGGATGCTGAATCTGAGTCCTAAATTTCAGATGCTGGAGGAGGTTAAGGTTGTTGGACCAGGTTAAAGTTTTTGTTGCAGGTGCCCTTTGATAGCAATATCTAAGTTACTGCAGGTCCGTACTTCACCAAACTTGCATGGATGGTGTGTCTTATGATACTGATGCACCAGACATGCTTGAGTGCTGAATCTGAGCTATAGGTTTCGGATGCTGGAGGAGGTTAAGGTTGTTGGACCAGGTTAAAGTTTTTGTTGCAGGTGTCCTTTGATAGCAATATCTTAGTTACTGCTGGTCCATACTTCACCAAACTTGCATTGATGGTGTGTCTTATGATACTGATGCACCAGGCAGGCTTGGGTGCTGAATCTGAGCTATAGGCTACAGATGCTGAAGGAGGTTAAGGTTTTTAGAGCTGGTTAAAGTTTTTGTTGCAGGTGCCCTCTGATGATTATATCTTAGTTACTGCTTGTTCTAACTTCACCAGACTTCCATGGATGGTGCGTCTTATGATACTGATGCACCAGACAGGCTTGAATGCTGAGTCTGAGCCATAGGTTTCAGATGCTGGAGGAGGTTAAGGTTTTTAGAGTTGGTTAAAGTTTTTGAAACAGGTGCCCTCTGATGATTATATCTTAGTTATTACTTGTCCTAACTTCACCAGACTTCCATGGATGGTGCGTCTTATGAAACTGATGCACCTGACAGGCTTGAATGCTGAGTCTGAGCCATAGGTTTCAGATGCTGGATATGGTTAAGTTTTTTGGAACAGGTCACATGTTTAATAGATAATAGTACTTTTTCAAACTTGCATAGTTGATTTAACTGTAATATGAATGAATCACAGAGGAAGCTTCAGATGCAGAGCTTGATCTCCATTATCAAGGATGCGAAAAAATATATCTTAGTTATTACAGGTCCTAACTTCACCAAACTTGAATGGATGGTGTGTCTTATGATACAGATGCACCTGACAGGCATGGATGTTGAATCTGAGCCAAAGGTTGCGGATGCTGGAGCAGGTTAAGGTTTTAATTGCTAGTGCCCTCTGATGATGATATCTTAGTTATTACTGGTCTGAACTTCACCAAACTTGCATGGAGATGCGTCTTATGTATACTGATGCACCTGACAGGCTTGAATGCTGAATCTAAGCCATAAGTTTCGGATGCTGGATGAGGTTTACTTTTTTTGGAACAGGTCACATATTTTATAGATGATAGCTTGCATAGTTGATTTAACTTTATTATAAATGAAACGCAGAGGTTGCTTCAGATGCAGAGCCTGATCTCAATTATCAAGGATGCTAAAGAAATCTCCTACCTCACTCAAACTTGCCTGATAGATAGATGTGTTTTTTGATAAATGATATAACATGATTCCTATGATATAGTATTGTATGGTATGAAACAATATTGTTTAATATGATACAATATAATATCATATGTAATATTATAAAAAGTTATATGATACGATATGATATTGTATCAATTTTTTTGATATTTTATGTTATGATATTGTATCATGATATCGTTATTTATAGTATTGTATATTATGATACAATATTGTATAATATTATATTGTATTAAATTTATTATTTTATCACATGATACTATTACGTAAGATATTGCAAAATATAATATTGTATCCGATGATACAATATTGTATATTCTATAATATTGTATCATACGATATTGTAAAATATGATATTAGTTTCTGTTATATAGAATTATATCACATGAAATTGTATAATATGATACTGTAATATTATATAATATCACATCATACGATATTGTATAATATGATATTGGTTTATAATATGATATATTATCACATGAAATTTTATTGTATGATATTGTAAAATATATTATTGTATCATATGATACAATATGTATAATATAATATTGTATTATATAATATTGTACTTTATCACATAATATTGTATCATTTGATATGATACAATGTTGTATCAAATTATATTGTATCATATGATACAATATCATATTACGTGTATGTATAAAAAATGATATAGTATCATACTATATTATACAATATAATATCATATGTTTCAATGTTATGATGTATTATGTAATATGATATTGTTATATAACACTATATTGTTTTATATATTATGATATTGTATTATGTGATCAAATACAATAATGTATAACACAATACAATGTCATATCATACGTTACAATATCATATCTCATCATTGTTTATTATGGTATGTTATTGTATTATATGATATATGTTGTAAATATGATAGGATGCAATATTTAATTTTATATTATTGTTTTGATTAACATATGAACATATGATTATCATACAATTTTTTAACAGATGATATACGATATTGTGTCAAAACAGAATCCATGAATATCCAAGATCATAAAGTATGATTTTCATTTAATATGATAAAGGTGGTCTCATAAAGGTGAAGTCTCATAAGGATGATGTCTCGTCTCGGTGAGCTTTGTAATCTGTGATTACCTATGTTTATCACATGTTCTATATTTGCAATTCATATCTATTGTCTACAAATGATAAAAAAATTTTTCTTAATATAGGTAAGAGAAGCTGTCAAGAGGAATTTCACAGCTCATGGAGTTGAGATGAATATTTGGCTGGTGCTCTACTCAAAGTTTAAGACATACAGACAAGGTCTGAGTTCAAAAGCCACATACAGCAGAACAGATCTATGGAAGGTATATTGTTCCCTATTTCAGTTGTTTTTACAAGATGTGTAGAGTAGACCTAAGCACCCCCTCGCATGAGGGGATATAGCATTTCTGATTATGTGTACGTAGTTGTGTTACTCTATTAGTGTATTTAAGTTTCGGGCTGAGATTAAAAGAAAACATTAGTACATGAACTTAGATTCTTCCATTGTCGCAAACCACAGCCAATATATATATGACCCTCTCCCATTTGCCTGTCGTTGCATAAGAAGTGTATATAGTTTATTGACCAATGCCAGTAAAGCATGGTTCGAGGTTGATCATTTATTTGATCTTTGATAACCAAATCTCAGTTTACAAAAAACATGCTGTTAACTGCTGATGGGGTTATAGCGTGCTGCGAATAGAATTAAGACAGGTTTACATGTGATGTAACAGATAACAAGTGAATGAGATACTTTGTGTGTTCAAGCAGCCACAGGTAGGAGAGAGGTATGGGGACTTCAGACCATGGCAATGAAACAATGAGATTTCTTAAACTTTGCCTACTTCTTAAGCATTGTAATAAGTTAAAAAAGAACAGATATTACGAAGTACATGTACATGTACAGTACATATATTACTATGTACAACTCAAATTTAATGTGCAAGTTAACAATACACGTAGAACAAAATAAACAAATGAGTTAACATGATTCACAACACATTAAAAAAAGCATTGTAATTTCACAAGGAGGTAGTTAGCAATGCCCTTGTTAAGTTTGTAGCAATGTATGGTCAGAGTAAAAGATATTTAATCAGTATTGCTAAACAATAAAATGTTTTCTTTGATTTTTCAGGAGTTTTGCAGAAAAATATATATATGCCTGTTTGTAGGTTACATGTTCGTAAATGTTTTCTTCAATAATTGCTATCTTCATAGGCGATATGAAACATCACAGAAAACATTTTAGCTTGTATGATATCTTGTATGATATCATATCATATTATCGTTAAATGAAATAAATACTCATGAAATGAAGATAATTACCCGATATATATCAAATAAATCATTTTGTATATTATATCATGACATTACCTTCACCTGTCTCATATCATGATATCGATTATTTTAAAAATATGATTTTCATACAATATGATCATATTGGTCTCATTTTGGTAATGCTTCGTCTCAGTGCGCCTTGATATCTTTGATTACCTATGTTTTATATGCACATTTATCTCTGAATTCCATATTAATGTTTCCAAGATATTAAAGGGAGTGAAATGCAAAAATGAAATTATTACTTTCAATATATGGTCACTTCAAGGTGTGAATCAGCCTGTAAAAATCCATGGCATTCTTGCTCTCATTAAGGAATAAGGAATCATTCTTTGAGTATTATAAGGTGATCAAATAAGGATTGGGGTGATCAAACTGAATAAAGCCCAAAGAGCTTTATAATAAATTTGATAACATCTGACTGTATTTGATCACCTCATAATATTTAAAGAATGATTCCTTATTACTTATATTTATTATAATTTTCACCAATTGTTCAAATATTAAAATGCTAAATTATTGACATTTTCATATTATTTTTATTTCGTTTAATTGTACAAATCTGGCTTGCGCCCACAATATGTCATTTGTAATGTATTGGACTATATGTTACAAAAACATTTCGTAGTGGTATCACAGACAAAGACACTGGAGAATGTAAATATTTGTAGCTCAAGTTTCTCCCGATCAAGAAATATTCCCTGCAAAGTGTACCATAAGTACAAAAAAGAATCAATGAAAAATTTCAGAATGATTTAATTTTAGCCACTTGAATCAAACAAAACTCAAGATATACTAAACAATGCATTTAAAAGCAGTTTTTTTTAAAGCTAAAGGCATTTGTACAGTATCTTTATACACAGGCAGACAGTATTTACTGTTTTTACTATTTACTGTATTGCATACTGGAATGTGCAAGTCCTGTAATTTAAAAAGAAAATTAATTGTTTTTTATATAGAAAATGACTTATTTTCTAGATAAAATACAATGAATTTTCTGAAGAAATAGATATAAAGACCAAGTGGATATGGCCATATGTTTATATAATATCGGGTAGTTAATTTTTCTGAACAGGCTAATACATATTCAGTGATTATAAGGTATTATTAAAATATAATATTTAATTTAGTTTAAAATATGTAATGAATTTGTCTAACTTGATGAAAAGTTTTGGGGAAATTCTGAAGTGAGTGCAAGAACCAAGCAAACTGGTAGTATGTGTTGTTCTTTGACATTTTCAGTTTATTCGGGGAAAGTTTTTAACAAAATTCTTTAACAGTTGTAGATTTTCATTTATTTTTTTTAAATAAATGAGTCTGTTATCTTGCATTAATTAATGGATATGAAAATAATTCTTTAGGAATGACTTCTCCTTGTAGTCTTTAATGGAAAGTATATCTGTTTCAGCATAGCCTCAAACAGTATGATAACATCGTTATATTTGGAGTTCAGAATATGGTAAGTAGGTTAACTTTCAGTTGTTGTCATTGTTGGTTTTGGGGTTGTTTTTTTGTTGGTTTTTTTTTTTTAGTAGTGGAGTAATTTAAAACCTATTGCAGACTAACGGATACATGTAACACAGGGTTTATAATATTTTTTTTGGTTTTTACTTTTTTGTAAATTCGAATGAATTTTTTTAGAAAAATAAAACATGATTTGTCTCTGGTGTGTAAATTACAGATAAATACTTCAAGTATTTTCTGTAGTTGTATTTTAATTTGGTTGATGTATTTAACATTTATCTCATAATCTATGAGATTTTCTAAATCAACCACAATTGACATTTTCATCCATATTTTAGATGAAAGAACTTGAGAAGAAGATCATCGCAGAATGTAAAGAAGATGTACGGGTTGTTGCCTGCAGATTTCCTCTACCAAACATTGAACCTGAAGCAGAAATAGGAACTGACGTCAATACAGTGTGGCTCTATAAAATACCCAAAACTTGATATAGGAACTGACGTCAATACAGTGTGGCTCTATAAAATACCCAAAACTTGATATAGGAACTGACGTCAATACAGTGTGGCTCTATAAAATACCCAAAACTTGATATAGGAACTGACGTCAATACAGTGTGGCTCTATAAAATACCCAAAACTTGATATAGGAACTGACGTCAATACAGTGTGGCTCTATAAAATACCCAAAACTTGATATAGGAACTGACGTCAATACAGTGTGGCTCTATAAAATACCCAAAACTTGATATAGGAACTGACGTCAATACAGTGTGGCTCTATAAAATACCCAAAACTTGATATACACTTATTTTTAATCTTATGAAAAATTCAATTAGTTTTCAAATTTGTCTTTTTATTTTCAAATGAAGAAACATGACTTAAAAGTTAAAATCATGTCTGTCTCACTGTAATCTCAGTGGGTGTGTAGATTGTGGACAAGGTGGCATCTCTGAGAACAGGAGAACATCACGACTTCAATACATATAAGTAGTTCAGTTTATCAGGTCTTACTGGAAAAAGTGCTGCTGGCATCAAGAAATGCGAATCCTGTATTATTATAGATTTGATGAGGGTGTCGTCTGGTGACACAACACCCTGGTGACAACAGGATTACGTATAAAGACAGTCACTTTAAAGTGATACTATAATGGATAGAGATTCCGTGCTGCCGTAAGGTCAAAATATGAGAAGAAAAATCCAATCATTGAATGACAGTGCTAGATTATGGGCGCTTCCCATCGAAATCTTTCATTTACTTTAAAACAAGCCTAAATTTATAGTTTATGTAAGCAGTTTTTCAATACGCTGATTAAATATGGGAGAGCCTATGTAAAACCTCGGAGGCTTTAAGTGTTGACTAGGAAAGTAGGTGATTCTAGGGCATGAAATTTGAGATTTGTTTGAACAAATGAGCTGCTTATTAATGTTCCGTAATTAAAAAGTGACAACAATCAGTTATTAGATAAGTTTTCATTATGTTAACATAAAGATGGTCCGATGCATCTTATATTTTCTGTTTGTAATGAGTATTTTGACTGGCAAAGAGAATTTTTTATAAATGCACAGAATTCCCATGTGTCTTATTGACTTGGAAGTGCCGATCGTCTAAATCTGCGTGTACTGTCTTTTATTATTTAGGAGTAAAATACGTCTTCATTTCTGTAGAAAATTAAATCAAAAGGGATGAAGCTACCTAATTTATATGAATATAAATTTTGGATATTAGACATTTTAGATTATATTTACAGCATTCAGAATGTAAGGCCAACAAAACTTTTAGTGTGTATCGGTAAATGTCCATCATTTATTCCTCTCCAACGTAGCATCGAATAATCTGGAAAGGGGGGGGGGGGGTGTACGTGGCATTAACATGGGCACTTACCGGTACCGGTAATTAGGCCTGGTTTTGTCGTAATCCAGAAAAAAATTATGTATTTTTCAAAATACTATTATATATTTTAAAAAAAGCATTGCAAAAATGAATGTTCAACCTATAAGGAACACAAGCTCAGAAATAAATGAACCAAATCCAGTGAGATTCGAACACACTTAACTGGCGGTCTGTATTTTATTTAGCATCCGCTTACCACACTAAACCACATTACATTCAAATGTAGGTTATAAGAGCATCCGCTTGCCACACTAAGCCACATAACATTCAACTAACTCTAGCTGCATGTCTGTAGCTCCTAATCTGGAAAAATTCAGACCGGTGGCTAAAGACCTGTAGCTGAATCAACTAATACATTGACAATACTTGTATCAATGAAATTCATGCGCGAATCCAGAATTTTTTTTATAATGTAATTTAAAGAAATTTGAATTTTTCAGGGGTCCTGACACCCCCCTCTAGATCCGCGCATGGAAATAATAGATGTTTGACACAGAATGGATTGAGACTTTTAACAAAAAGTAGTTTTTGGATGGAGTCTAGACCCATTCATACTTAAAATTTGCAGTAATGTAATTGATAAGGATTAAATACCTAAAATGCTAAGATTTATATTCTATATCTGTCATGTTTCGGACATGATTGATATTCATTTAATTTACATTATAAGTAATGCATGTCTGTCAAAAAGGACAATTTTACTACATTTGAGAATGTTCCATCTTCACTGCTCCAAACTTTCCTATGTGCTCTTGTCACTTGGAAGTTTAGAACTCATTTCTAAAAGGAATTCATCTTACAAATTTTAGAAACACGTAGATTCCTTTCATTCATTATATCTTGACATTTCAATACCTGTCAAGTTTATTATATAATTATATAATGCTCTCAATAAAAAACAAGAGGTTTTCTTTTGTGTACACAGTATCCGTTTTGGCAGCCGCCCGCCCGCCATTTTCACTTTTTCAATAACCGGATTTTTCCTTTGGAAAACCCGGGTTAAAATTGACTGTTCACACTGTTTTAGGAGGTTTATCCGTTGTCATGGATTCATGTTTATATACAACTGTCGTAATTAACTTTTCCTTGGTTTTAGAACCGTTTTAACAAGAGCTTGGAATTTGGACAGTACGTGACAAACTCCGATTTGACGAAGGCGGGGTCTACTCATGGTTAACTGTCCAGTCATTGGCTAATAGAGATGAATATATTGAACGCAATGACACTCACCCGACTTCACCCAGAGAGTTATATTTCGCTGAAACAGCGTCAATTTCACACAGCAGAGCAGATCTTTCCGGTTTTGACAGTCAATGAATATTAATGAGCTTCTCTTAGCTAATTAGAAGAAAGCAGGTCAATATTTGACAGCTTGTTTTGATGAACAAACTAGATAGTAACATCCCACTGAAAGTCCAAGCTCTTGTTGAAACGGTTCTAAACTGGCACAAATGTTACAAAAAATAAATGTTTCACGTGCATTATATTGTTATGTTAATTTTTAGAAGAGTTGATATAAGATATATTTTTCACCTATTTATTTCATATACTAGTATATGCACTCACGGGCTGTATATGACTTTAGAAGTGATGCTATTTATAGATAAAATCAAAATCAGTCAAAACTTACATTTTCTCTTTTTGAATAAGAAATATGGAACAAAGATGGGTTTTTTTGGCTCTAATTATTCTTGGATAGATACACCACATGATGGCACATGATTAAAAATACTTCGTTTGTTAAAGCATGTGCTCAATGTTTTCTGAACAAAAAACTGTTGAAAAAAAAGCCGTTTTATGCCAAAAATGGGGAAATGGTGGGAAAGGTAAACTTAATGATGTCATATTATCTTAATTGTGGGCATTTGGATCAAAATGAAAATTATAAAAAATGATGATGGTAATTTTAGGGGGGGGGGGGGGCATATCATATACATATGTATAATCCTTTTATATTTACATCCAACAAGTATCACTCCCTCTATTTCTTACGGAAACTTATAGTTAATTCATAGCTCTATAGAAACAGCCAGATTGAAATCTACCCGCCCCGTTTATTGATTGGTCGAAATCTACAGCGGCTGAAACTGAAAAGAAAGTGACAGGACCAAACTTGACACGCCCAGTTTATCGATTGGTCGAGACCTACAACTACCTAAGAAAAATAACGGACTGCACGAAATAATCATGACGACATCAGACTCAAAGTCTAACAGGAGACGATTTGGCTGTTTCTTTTAGTTATCGTACTTACGTACATTAACAGTAATTTAGTGAATTTTACTTACTTTTCATAATCAATTTATCAATTGGCTAAAAGAAAGATGTTACTATAAACAATAAAATGCTTTCTTTGATGATTCATTTGGGTAATGAAGGTAGCGATCATTGCAGAAAAAATTTACATAACCCGCTAACGCGGGTTATGTATTTTTTCTGCAATGTCGCTACCTTCATATCCCGAATGAATCACCAAAGAAAGCATTTTATTGTTTAAATAAATCAACTTACTGTTACGAATTAACTTTAATTTCAAAATTTCATTAAAAATTTAATCACTCTCATGAATCAACTTTCCTACTGTGATGAATCAACTTACCAACTATCACAAATCAACTTTCCCACTGTCATGAATCAACTTACCCATCGTCATGATTTGATTTACAAACTATCATGAATCAACTTATTTGCTTTTATGAATCAACTCACCCACTGTCAGGGATCAACTTACCTCCTATCATTATTTTATTCACCCACTATCATGAATAAACTTATTTGCTTTTATGATTCAATCTAGCCACTGTCTGTAAAGAATTAACTTTCCTTCTATCATTGTTGTTTAACGACTGTAGGTAAGTAAATTAATAATGACAACGGGTAAGTTATTCATGGCAGTGGATAAGTTAATTCTTGACAGTGAATAAGTAGATTCAATACAGTAGGTAGGTTTTTTACTGTAAGTTATAGACGATACATGACAGTGGGTAAGTTGATTAATGATAGCGGGTAAATTGATTCATTACAGTGGTTATGTTGATTAATAATAGCGGCTAAGTTGATTTGTGACAGTGTGTAAGTTAATTCATAAAAACAAATAACATGCGCGGATCCAGAAAATTTTTCCAGGGGGGGGGGGGGGTCCGACGGTTATTTGAGTTTGCCGGGGGGTCCGGGCATATTTTTGGTAATTTTATAATGTAATTTAAAGAAATTTGAATTTTACAGGGTCCGGACCCCCCCCCCCCCCCCTAACCCCTCTCTAGATCCGCGCATGAATGAGTTCATTCATGCTAGTGGGTGAATTAAATCGTAACAATGGGTAAGTTGATTCAGGAGTTTGCAAGTTGATTCAAATTAGCAAAAAATTTAAACTTTTTGCTTATAGGAGTCAACTTACTCACTGTCATGAATCAACGCACCAACTGTTATGAATCAACTTAATTAGCTTCAGGTATGTAGCTCCTGGCCCCGGGGCCATAAAACTTAGACGAGCTCACTTTCGATCTCAGTCTCAATTTTCGACTATACATTCCTTTTGTAAAAGTGAGACTGAGATCAAAAGTGAGTTCGTCTAAGTTTAATGGCCCCCAGGCCAGGGCACAAAAAACATCACGTGTTACATAGCCGGGAAATCCATTTCCCCTATAGGTCAATTCAATTGTTATTCGCAATTTATACCATATTTAAAGGGTTGGCTCGAAGCATCAAAAAACGGGTATTTTTATTAAATACTGAAATCTGATTGGTTAAGACGCAGTTCATAATCCGTTCTATTACCCTCAGCGTTAGCAACACACTTAGCAACGGGTAACATTATATAAATAGTGCCTGTTTGGGAGGGTAACAGTTGAAATTGACACCCCGAGAAAACCATTGTCAACCGACGCGAGGCACTATTTATTTTGTTATACTGAATGTCTTAATTTTTAAGAAATTTTAACTGCTTTTATATAGGAATAACGTAAATTCTACAGCGAACCGTACGCACATAATTTTCGGCTGTCTGACTAAAAAAAGGGCTTATCAAGCACTGGCGTCGGAAGCAAATTGAAAGTGTGTGTGTGTGTGTGGGGGGGGGGGGGGCTAGACTAATCCTCAGAAATATTGCGAAAAAAACCTATTTCCAAAAATCATGAAAATCCTAATGCGTGGGGGGGGGGGGGGGGGGGGGGAGTATACCTATCCAAAACTAATTTTACCTACCAAAATTTTTCCCCACAAATCATGAAATTCCTAATCCGTGGGGGCGGGGGGGGGGGGGGGGGGGCTAATATGCCTCTGAATCTAACTTCTCAATCTTTCAAGGTAAATTTAGGTACAATATTCTTTCCTCCGATAAGAAGTGGGGGGCTGAACCCTCCACCATGCTATGTGCCTAATGGTTAAGTATAACTTTGCAAAAAAAGTGGGGGGGGGGGGCTAAGCCCCCCCTAGCCCCCCCCCCCGGTTCCGACGCCTATGTCAAAGATCCGCCTATGTCAAGGCTTCCGTATAAATTACAGTATTTTAAATGATGAAAATACATGTACAAAATTTTTTTTTTTGATTCAATAACAAAGCATTTAAAATGGTAGAAAAAATGGTAGAAAAAATTCATGATATGAAAAAATATATCATATAAATGTACATGTATATAATACGATTTTCAAATCATGTTGCTACCAAAAATTGCAATATTTACACCTTCCAGAGTTTTTTTTTTCTTTGACAACACCTGCATGCGATAGGTAAAGCGTGAATAAAAATATCGATAAAAATATCGATACATGTACATATGGTAAATTTTGATATCATGATAATGTTGTGCTGGAGGAATGTAAAGTTTCGTTTGAAAAATACACTGTGACTGCCATATAATTTTTTTTTCCGATCGGATCTTTTCTAAACTGATGTTTAAAGCAATATGAGCTGCAATTTTCATGTTGATTTTTTCTTTAAGAAAATGTTATTTTCTACTAAAATGACCAAAAATATCATGGTTTTAAAATTTCGGTTAGCTCTGTTTTTGTGGGAAAACCCTTAGGTGGAAAACACAATTTTCTATATGAGGTTATCGCGACGTCATCACATGATGGACAAGCAAAACTGACCCTATAAAGAAATGTTATAAAAACGTGTTACAAATATATCTATATATCAATGGAAAGATAAAATGGTGAATTTTGTACATGTGTAAATATTAAAAGATAACACATTTATCATGTGATACATGTAATACGGTGTATTAGACGAGATAGAAATATGTGGTAAATCACAGGGGCACTGAAATTTATAAAAAAAAAAAAAATTCCCGTATAAAAAGATTGTTACAAATTTCAGTGTCTGGCAACCGAGCCCCTTTGGGATAAATTAAATATGGGAGATAATGCCCCAAATTGCTCTACACCCATTCATTTTTAATTAGCACCCCCTAACACATAATTGCAAGCATTTCACAGAACAAGTTTTAAGGTCTTGTTTTCATGTAATTCTAGGGTACATTCGCCAGCTTTTTAACCTGCTACTCAATGTTTATGGAGTTACCTCCCTCTATATCAGAGACTCACAAAATAAATTTTAAAAACATTTCTGCATAATTTTTACATCTATTCTAAAGATAAGACTATACCCTATGCAACTGAGAATAAAAATAAAATTATTTCATGTATACCGCATAAAAATAGCAGGAAAATCCCTACCCATCATGCTATCGACTGGGGACCCCCCCCCCCCCCCCCCCTGATTTTATACGAAACTGTGTGTTTAGCTACCTTAGCCATGAGTGAGAAGCGGCACATTCAACTTCAAATACGATGTCAACGGTGTCCGCGTCAACAGTCGCAATAGCAGCAGCTGTTATTACAGTGTAAGCATTCACACATGAATCGATTATACCATCGATTTACAGTTCGTTAAATAACACTCTACAGCGTGTAGAACTACATCGCAAAACGAAAATTGATCCCGCTTTGAGTTGGAGAAAATTTAAATCTACCTTTAGCGTCACTTATGACGTACCACTACCACAACTGGGTCACTTATTCGCTTTAACATTCATTATGTAATATCATTAACTGTTTTGACCTATGATATGGCCATGCCATTCTCCCAAAGCAGCATTTATATAAGGGATATTTATTATGACAGCCCATGCAGGACATTGTTGTACAGTTGTATTTTAAATAGCAATTTTTATTAAGGTCAAGATCAAGTAAACAAAAGGTGCCTAACGTTACAGGTTTATGAAATTCAAGATGTAAATGAAATATATCTATAGTCTGTCCCAAGTTATTGCTTCATCACTTTTTGGTGATTTTTTTAATAAAAATACACATACCTGTAAAAGCAGTACAGTTGAAATCAATGATATGGAAAATATCCAAGATATCTCCATCGACAAATTATCCCTTTTCACTCATTACAGTTTACAGGAACGAAAACAAGATTTATAATGGGAAATGTTTACATCTTTTCATTTCAACACCTCGCGCAATTTTTCAACGTTATCATCCATGCTATATTATGGCTGATGCAATGCAAAATCTGTATAGACTTTATATTTTGGGATCTGTATTGAAATCTGAAGTAGTAGAGGGGGCGTTTCAAAACAGATAATCAGGACATTTTTCATATTAGTGGATGAACATAGTTTGAGCACTAAGGTATTTATAATTATCGAAATATCAAGCAAAAAGTGATGGAAGCAAAAATTCGGGACAGAGTATAGAATGACTACAGTCTCTCCAAAACAGCATTTAAAGCTGCATGGTCTGATTTTTTGTTATCACAGTATCAAATAATTTTCCATACAAACCAATAATCTTAGAAAGTTATAAACTTTCGCCTATTTACACCAGCAGAATCGGTCTCCTTTTAAAGTTAGAAATATTTAATGTAAATAAAATAATTTAAGAATTAGTAGGCTATATGCTTGAAGTAAATGTTATTGAAGTAAATTTATTCTGAAATTCTTTATAATTTTAGAGGAAGCTTTTTAGGGATATGGTTTAAACCTGCTGATTATCATGATGAAAGTGTAAAAGAAACTGATTTGAAAAGCCTTGTCGATTCAACAAATTGCAATGGTGATTTGGGAAAGTGTGTTAAAGATGCTGTAAAGAGTGAGTTTCAGAAATACAGGAAAGAAAATGAAGAGACAAGTGACCTTCAGATATATAAGAAGGGAGAAGTAGAACAAGTGCTTTCACCTGAACAGTTGAATGCATTAGTTGAAGAAAAAGTGGAGCAGGTAATTGATAAATATTTGGCAAACCAACAAAACAAATATATTGCAGACCTGCAAGACAAAATAGACAATCTGGAAAAAAAAGTAGATCTAAGGAAGAATGAAGTTATAGAGAAATCCAAAACGGTTCCTGAACATTTTGAGAATGATTATTTGGAAAGACTGCTGAAACTGGAGAGTTTTATGCGAGAGAAAGAAAAGGATTCAAACCCAAATGTGAATTATTTTGAAAACATAATTGACATTTTATCATCAACTGCATCTGGAATCAAGGAACTTTACAGTGTTGCTAAAGCACAGGCTTATTCAAGTTGGTCAAATATCACAAATGTAGCTGTTGTTGGTAAGTACTTGTATCCATGCAGAGTAATTGTAAATTTGCTCTGTGATTCATTAAAACAAAAGATGTAATCATGTTGTATATAAGGTGAATGTCATTTTTTCAACGCTAGTTTATTTGGTTAAATTTATTCATTATTTTGAGAAGTATATGTCATCACCAATGATCTTTATACATGTATAGTATAATTTTTGGAGTAAAAAACTAAATATCAAAACATATAATTTCAACATGTGGTTTTTGTCATTTCTGTATTCATTGCATCTAGTTAGAATTGTCTTGGAATAATTTCAATTATTTAACTTTATAATTCGCTATTTATTTATTTAACACAATTTAGGTTGTACCTAAATATTCTTGTTATTTTTATGGTAATGCCAGCGACATCGATTTGCACATTTTATTAGAATGAGTGATGATGGTTAAATTTCTAACTAAGGTCACTTCAATTTAAATTTTTGTTTTTCGGACCTGCAAGCTGTTATTCATTAAAAAAAAATAAAAAATATTATTTTCAATTTACCGCATCGAAATAATTTTTGCTTCATGTTCTGCTCCAGTTTTTGATATTATTAGTCCCCTACCGGTTTCACCGGAGGGGACTATAGCCTTCCTCTGCGTCCGTCAGTCCGTCTGTCCGTCCGTCCGTCTGTCTGTCTGTCCGTCCGTCTGTCTGTCCCACTTCAGTTTTCCGTTGTTTTTTTCTGCATGCGTTTGACGAATGATGTGAAACTTGCTGAGCAGCTTCAAAATATCAAACAGCAGACCAAGTTTATACTTTTGTAGCATCTAGTCAACACAATTTCCAGAAAATAATTTTTTTCACTCCAAATTTTTTAATGATCGGGTTCGTTATCGGGCTCGGTGTGTACTAAATGAACGAGAATATTATGTGGTCAGTAATAATATCGTGCATTATTTGTATCATTACATTTATCATTTCTAATAACAAACAAATAAGTTCTGTAAAATGGTGTCAAGTATTGTGTAAATTTTAACGGCAGGGTTTTATCATTATTATTATTACAATCGGGTTCATTATCGGGTTTTGGCTGTTGAATAATAGACTAGACTTTTGTGTTTGCTTTGCTTCAAATATGTACTTTTTTTAATGGATTTTTGAGATTGTTTGCTGTTTATTATAATCATTTTTCATGATTTCATACTTTACAATTAATACATTTATGATAGGGGATATTTAATATACAGGGTCTCAAACTTTTGCCATTCTCAATCAAAGGGGTTACCGGTAGGGGACGTGTATTGCGGGACGTGTATTGCTTATGCAATACTCTCAGAATGCTTGTTTTTTATACAATTAAGAAATCAGGGAAAATTTGCAGAATAAGTCTGCAAAAGTAACAGAATAAACTTGATTGTTTGAACAGAAGGCTTGTTCACACACTGTTTAGACTTCGCAAAATGACTTGAATTGAAAGGGTTCCTGGAGCCCAGCTGATGTGAAACTTATTTGAAAGAGATTATCTACCGTTCCTTAATTAAATGCAAAAGAATTAATTCGAATTGATGCAAAAATAAAAGAGTTATGCCACTTTAAAGGGTTATTTTTACCTACAATCATGTGATAATGAGGCTTCTGATCAGCAGAAGTGATGTCATGAGGTCAACCGAAGAGAAATTCACTTATAAAGATATACAAAGTAAGTTTGGTTTTTACAGACAAAATTATTTATATACAAACTGGACAATAGTACATTGTATTTACGTTGCATTTGACAAGAATGCTCACATTTTTTACAGTAGGCATTTTCGGTGTAGACAAAATTTGATACTACACCTCAGGTATTTTTTGAATGATGTCTTTCTGTTGGTTAAGTAGGTCATATTTTGTTGTCTGCAATCTTATAGTAAGTACTGTTAAATTCATTTACAAACAGCATGGCTGTAAATCGTAAATATGCATCAGATGGCGTTAAACAATCAGTTGTAGCATTAGTTCAGAACAGAAAGAAATTCTTTTCTAACAGTTTCAGATATGTTAAATATGTTTAAAACATCTTTGCACCAAATTTACAGAAAGGACCAATGTGGTATAATGCATTTCTCACCCCCAAAATTAAAGTTTTTTATAAAAAGTAATTACCCCCAGTGATATAGTGTAGAAATGATGTCACGAAGATTGTCTTCTTTTGATAGGTTAATGGTTTAGAGCCAAATATGGGTGTTTTCCGATGGTTTTTTGGAATTTATTATCATGAACTCTTCTACATGGAAAATGTTAAAAATATTCTCCTGAAGAACTACAATGCTATAATTTGTGATATTATTCAAGCATCCTCAGGCTGTGTAGACTCAAAATTGTTAAAACCAAGATCCCCAGACCAATACTCGAGCCCCAGGAGGGGTTCAATGTTTAACATAGAAATATATAGAGAAAACAGTTAAAAAATCTTCTCAAGAACTACAATGATACAATTAGTGAAATTTAATACTATGCAAGCATCCTAGGATAGTGTAGATTCTAAATTGTTAAAATCGTGACACATAAAATAATACTATAGGTTTCAGATGCTGAATAAGGTTAAGGTCTTTAGAGCTGGTTAAAGTTTTTGAAGCAGGTGCCCTTTGATAGACAGCTCTTACTAAGTTATTATTGGACAGGTTCAGTCTTTCCCAAATTTAAAAAGATGATGCATGTTGTGATACTGATGTGCTCCACAGTCGTGGATGCTGAATCTAAGCCATATAGGTATAGGATGCTGGAGGTGGTTATACTTTTTAGAGGAGGTCACATGTTTGAATAAATAATAGTACTAATTAAAAGTGCGTGGTTGATTAAACTATATAAATGAATCACAGAGGTAGCTTCAGATACCAAGAGTGATCTTGATTATCTGGATGCTTAGACAGGTTTAAGATTTTAGAACAACCCAAATTGTGTTTTCCTCTTGGAGCTGGTTATAAAATGAATGAAATGCTGCTCTTATGTCATATCATATTGTATCATGATATTATACAGTATAATATTGTACCATATGATATATAATTACTAGACACAATATTCCATAGTGTCATAGGATACAATATTATATAGGTAGTGTATTAATAAATATTGTATCATACAATACAGCATGAAATTTACATACAATACGATTATTATACAATTTTGTATCATGATTTTATATGATATTGCATTAAACCACACTTCAGTATCTAATATTTTATTGAAGATCATTAACTATGATTTTCATCTCGTGAGGGTGATGCCTCTTCTTGGTGAGCTTATAAAATTGTTACCAAATTGTTAGCTCCTAAATTTTGAAGTCATTTGTCCGGAGTACAAAATATTATATTGATGTGGCCAAATACAAGGTTAATTTGGGTGGCTTTTCTTGTTAAAAGCTCACATATGTATGAATTCATTTCATTGTCAGTAAACATTTTTCTTTTCAGAGTACTCTAAACAAAATGTGTCAGCTGGACAATCAGTAGTTATAACAACAATTGTCTTCCTTATATCAGCCATATTGGAGTTGTTTTGTTGTATCTGCATTTGTCGAT
This sequence comes from Magallana gigas, assembly GCF_963853765.1. NCBI lineage: Eukaryota > Metazoa > Mollusca > Bivalvia > Ostreida > Ostreidae > Magallana > Magallana gigas. The sequence goes on from NC_088854.1 coordinate 52,236,369, forward strand.
GTTTATCCAGATGGTGTCGAAGGAAAAGACAATCAGAATCCTCAGCTAGTGGACAAAATATATCAGGGGGTGCTAAAAAAGGCACATTACCACAACAAGAAGAATTAAAGGTATGCTTGTGTAATATGTTCATTTATGGAAAAAAAATCGAAAATTTATTTCGTATTTTTAATAAGGCCAAAATATATATATATATGTGTGTTTCCTATTTCATCAAATTTTAAAATAGGGTAGGTAGGTCGACAATGAGTTTTTAAGTTTTCCCCTTTCCTAGCATGTGATTTTTCTATACATTAAGAAAATGTATGTTGCAGGTGGAGCAATTGTGGATAGTGACAACTGTTACAGAATTAATGCTTTCTTAATTCTAAGATTAATTTGCATTTTATACGAAGATTTTATTTTCATGTTATTAGAAAATATGAATATTACAGCCACTATAGAATAACAGAGTATAATACTCATTACCACAAATATATTATATAGTAGTTATTAGTTCTATTTTCCTGGTCAACTGACATAACAGTAGACATTAATATCGTAACTGTAGGTGTTTAATTCAGAACAAGGAAATTCTGGATGATCAGACGAGAGCCTTAGAATTAAATCTTTTCAATAATTTAAAAAAAAAAAAAATGAATGATTAATTAATGGTTTACTACTAATTTTTAAAATTTCATTTGCAATTGAAATGCAGCATTTTAAAATCTTATTTTATTGTGAATGATATGTTAGGCTTATTCAAAGACTTACGATGTCTGCAGTCTACACACCCAGAAATAAAAAAAAAACACTTTGCCTCTGCTTTTTTCATGTACATCTTTATACAGCTTACTCCACTTACATGTATATTGAAATCGCTTATTTTGAAATTCGGCTTATTTTGAAATAGAAATAAATCCCCAGTTTTTACCTCTCATATTCTTTGCATTGATTTAACGGATATAATGAAATCGGCTATTTTGAAATATCGCTTATATTGAAGCCACTGATCGGTCCCCATAGGTGATAATTAGTTGTTTTTATAACGGTAATATTGAAGTACTCCCTGGCGGCTGTTGTCACGGTTGGTGACAGTAATTATGCCAGACTGACCGGTTGATATACAAAGGTGTGAATTGATAAGTTCTCATCATGTGTGTTTTTATACTTAAAAAAAAGTAAAATTTACTCACTGTTGATTTTTTTGTTTTTAAGAAACCGGTTGTATTGAGGCTAGATGTAATATGGAAACCTCACGAAAAAGAAAAACCTTATCTTCGGTCACAAAATACGAACTAGTTATGGCTATTGATAAAAGGACAAAGCTTAAATTCGAAATAGCTAAGGATTTTGAGATTATCTCGAGTACACTTACGATGATATACAAGCAGCGTTCAGCAGTATTTTAAGCGTTTGAGTCGGGTGATTTTTCTCTTAAATGTGGAAGAATGCGATCGGAGATTATGATGAGGTTTAAGATAGTAACAAAATGAAACTTACAAAACTTACGGACATAATTTTAATAAAACTTTGAAGGACTAATATTTTATGTAATCTGTTCACTGTAATAGATAAATGATGACCAAATAATTTGTTTGGGTTTGATTTTCTATGCTTACATCGGGAATGTACTTTCAAAAATGGCGGCTCCACGTCAGTCAATTTCGCTTATTTTGAAATACGGATATATTGAAATAATTTGCATGGTTCCCTGAATTTCAGTATATCCGGAGTAGGCTGTATATTAATTTATAACACATCACTGCCCTAAAAAACTATTTATTGCATTGATAATTTAGCTAAAATAATCAAGGATAACTTTCATCCATGTTGTCAATCTGCACTTAGAAATCTTTAAAACGCTTTGATAAGTGGTGTTTTCTATTGAATTGTTACAAGCGTTTTTTATCCCCTCGCGCAACTTGTTGCGAAGGGGATATAGCATCGCTACCGTGCGTGTGTGTGTTCGTATGTATGTGTGTGTGTTCGTATGTGTGTGTGTATGTATGTGTGTGTGTGCACTCCATTTCAATTTTCTAGTAAATTAAAAAAAAACCTTCCAATAGAATTTCCTCAACCTTTATACAAATATGTCTCATTGAAAAAGATTAAAACAAATGCAATGTCATATATTAATTGGTCAAATTTTTATGCAAAAACTTCGATAAAATTATACACTATTGCAAAGGAGGGGTGGGGGCATACATTATGACAAAATTCGTTCAAAACTAAAATTATTTATCATAGATTGCACACTTCTGTAAAATAACAAATAAGAAATGCATGTGCATTTCCAAACCATTAATACTATTACAAATTATTATTTCATTAAATCAATATCAAAATCAACTTTGTATACGATCAGTTATCAATCGAAATTTCTGAGTAAGAGTTATCTATCTTCCGCTTCACTTCTTTTAAACCAAAGTGAAAGTAAGCAGTTCAAATCAACAACTTGATATTTTTTGGATTTAGATCTAGTACAGGTAAAGAACTTGTAGTTTTTGCAGTAATGGAGGGTTAGTAGAATGTGGTCTTCTCATTAACATAACTATATATTCCTAAATAATGCATCCCTACATACAAAAACTCATGTCGCAAGGGGATGCTCCGCTTAGCGGTGCCCTTGTTAAACTCTGATTGGTAAAGACTCTATTGTTTAAACCAATAACGGTTGGTGACCTGGATTTGGAATAAAAAGTGTTAGAGTCTGCGCATAAAAAATAGGGTCGGTCGGGAAACCGGAAACACACATTTTTTTTTTTGGCCTAACAAATGGTCATATTTTTAATAAATATATTATTTTTATGACTTATCAGTCACTTGTTCACCACATTGGGAAAAGCAGACTGTAGTATGGGCAGCAATTTTTTTAGTACATATCAAAGAATTGTGAGCTCTGTATCTCGCTTATAATTCGAAGACTGACACTCAAACTTTGGTTGACTATTAGAAATGCCTTACTAAACCCTTGTAAACATTCAAAACGGAAAAATAAATTTTGACAAAGATCATGACCATGTCCCTTTTCATAAGTAGTGCCTGTTTGGGAGGGTAACAGTTGAAATTAACACCCTGAGAAAACCATTGTTAACCGAAGCGAAGCGGAGGTTGACAATGGTTTTCTTTGGATGTCAATTTAAACTGTTACCCTCCCAAACAGGCATTATTTATTTTATTATACTGAATGTCCTAATTTTAGAGAAAATTTTTACTGCTTTTATATAGAAATGATGTGATTTCTATGGCAAATCGTAAGAGCATATTTCACGTGCATGTAACAATTCGTTGTGTTACCCGTTGTGAAATGTGTTGCTAATGCTTAGGCTAATAGTATATAAATAGTGCCTGTTTGGGAGGGTAACAGTTGAAATTGACACCCGAGAAAACCATTGTCAACCGATGCGTCAATTTCAACTGTTATCCTCCCAAACAGGCACTATTTATTTTGTTATACTGAATGTCTTAATTTTTAAGAAAATTTTACTGCTTTTATATAGGAATAACATGAATTCTACAGCGAACTGTACGCGCATAATTTTCGCGCATGTAACATTTTTTAATGTTACCCGTTGCTTAGTGCGTTACTAACGCTGAGGGTAATAGAAAATATTATTAACTGCGTCTTAACCAATCAGATTTCAGTATTTAACATGAAAGTGTAACAAAACTGATTATTACATGTAACTGCATCTAAACCAAACAGATTTTAGTATTTTACATGTAAGTATAATAATATTAACAATTGTAAAATGGTGTCTAATGTTATTTATTAAGATTTCTGAACAAGAATGTAGCAAAATCTCGAAAATTTTAAAGTTTAATGGAGTCCTAGGCAAACTTTAATTCTGTTTAACCTGACATGAATTAATAGATACACATTTTTTCCCTTTTATCTCAGATTACCGCCATTATTTGCTGATTTCTATTGTTACACTTCTCACTTCACACCTGTACGTAATACATTGAAGAAAAAGATACCGATAATTAGAAATGCATTTTGAACAGAAAAATTTATGACACCTTCTGCATTGGTAAGGAATATTCAATGACATAGACTGAAATCCAGGCACACATTCTAAAACCCTCGATAATTGTATAACGTTTTCCTGTGTCGTACTGATGTAACAACACACATGCACTAACCACACTAGTAGATTATGCAGACACATCATGGACCTAGGAAAACAGGGAGTTTTTGTAGAAACTTATGGACACGATGTTTCGTTGTTACTTTTTTTTGATTAACTATTGTGTTGGATGTAGTGTGGGCGTGGTCTACAATAAAAACCAGACATTATGCACTCGGTATGTGGATGTGCACTTGAAGTAAGGCATCACTAACTGTTCAAATCATATTGAAATTCTCTCGAGGAATAAACCTTTTTTAATGTTTTATTGATAGTACAGTCGCACCTGCTGTTACGGCCACCTTTAATCAGCGGCCACTCGCCATGAGCGCCAGTTTCAATCCGCCCGTTTAGTTTTTCACTATATTTTAACTGATTTAAGCGTCCACCTGTCTAACGCAGCCAGCGGCCACAGTTTTTAGGTCCCATGGTTCAAACATGCCTGTTTTCAAAGACCATTTTGTCTGTTTTGTCACATGACTTTTAACTCTGACATGTGACCCCGTATCGAAAGAGGCCAAACTTCGAAAGCTGTTGGTGAGTTAATGACAAATAATTGAGTGTGTAATTTGAAGTCTGCTGAGATTTAATGAGATTATTGATTATCATAACACCTGTTTTGTGCTGTTATAATATCTACACGTACTTATATACTTGATATTTACAAAGTTATAAAACGGCCAGTCTTGCACTAAATAGCTTAACATGTACAGCAATAAGCCGGTAATACGCACCTTTTTTCTAGAAATGTCTTTGAGACAATAAAAGGGGTACTTATTATATATCCCAATGGAATTTTGATACTTTTTTAAGAGGTAAAACATTGGCTATCGTTGTTCAGCATATACCCTCTGTACGGAAACGCCACCTCTGTTTGTTTACCGCATTTTATCACTTGAAAAATTATTATTCGGGCGTATTTAGCAGAAAATGTATTGCTCTTAATCCTTTGATAGATAAATGGAATTAAAACGGCCAATTAAAATTAATTTAAACTGTTTATTCAGCAACCTGAGCTGTGCATTCACCATGTACGCTGCCATTACAGATGCTATTAATAAATTTGTGCAATCGAGCCAAAATGAAAATACTCAGTGTTTTTTCTTCATTAATTTGAAACCTGGAATAAAAGGCCAACTGTCTTTAGCGACCAGTTTGTCATTTTCCCACAGGTGGCCGCTTAAAACAGGTGCGACTGTAGTTTCCTTTGTTTGTTTTCACAAACATGTAACTACAATGTGTAGTTCATGCATTAGAATATGTGCAACCTAAAAACCTCAATCAGAAAACAACCGACCATTATTTTTTGGCCGGTTTACATATACCCCAGTTGTGGTGGAGGCGTGATTGAAAATAATATGGGGACCAAATGCTTCTATGAATTAATGTTTGCTTTAACAAATCCTTGCAAACTTTTATGGCTATAATGAATTCGCTTATAACAAATAAACTGATAAAGCGAACTGATTTTGAGTTCTTTAGAGACGAAAATTAATGAAGTTTGCATCTTCTATAACAAATTCTTTTAAATTATATATATTTTTAAAACACCAATCGACATAATACGAATATCATGGTGTTTTGAATATGTTTGGATGCACAAATCTATTAATTAAGTGAATGATGATTTGTCTCGTTTTATAAAAAATGTGTTTCTTTATCTTCTTTTTCAGAGATCCTATCAAAAGCTAGAAAACTCATTGTGTGTCATCAGTTTTTCTGAGGAGTATGTTAACAGTTACCACTTGCAACTAGCAAAGTCATTGACAGAATACATGTATCAAGGAAAACATGGTGAACTTAGTCACATCAAGAAAGTAACCATCACCAAACCAGATAATCTCAACAGCGTCCCTCGCTCCAAGGTCTGTATTACGGAATAAATACCAAAATTGACTTAGTTTATTCAAGTTCACAAAATAAGAGTTGAATCACTGATAACAAATAAGTTCATATTAAAAGAAATAAAGCTAAACAACTCTTTAGTAATTAGTTTTTAACCTGTCTTAGTCTGATTCATATCAGATAAGTTAAATCTGTTGACTAATTCTCATGCAAATATCTGATCTATATCAATGAATGTCCAGTCAGGGTAATTTTGAGCAATCTATTTTATCAATGCAGTGAATAAGCTTCTTAGAAAGTTGTAATGGTTGCACTAATACACATGCATAAAAAGTCAGAATAAGGAAAAAGTACAGCTGCAATAAATCCTGATTATGAAAGAAATTATATTCAGGAATAGAAATCAAATTCTAACCAATGATATTTTATACAGAAATTGTTTTCAGCGTAAAACCTTTGTATTACCTTTTCCACCCTACAGGTCTTCATTGTATGTGTGGACTACAATGAAAGGAACGATATACTAGAGCCCTACTCTCCCAACAAAAGCACTTTTTTAGTCAGAAGATCAACTGTGCGCAGCCTAATGGACAGCAAAGGTTAAATTAGCTAATATTTATTGCATATTATATTTATTATCCTATCAAGCTATAACATGTACATGATGGTGTTCAACTACAGTATGTTGTTGATTCATTGAAAAATTAGAACCAATTAATGTTATAATCATGTTCATTTTGCTATAAATTACCTTATGTATTTAAATCAAATAATTAAAAATTTGATTTCCAAACAGTCAAGTCTGTTTAAGCTTGAAAATAACTAGGGCTGGGACGATACTGTACCTAACCGATTCTGTACATATCACAATACAGTGCAACTAAATGAAAACATGAATAAGGGTTTAGAACTTATTCAATCTGTCGATGTATTACCACATGTTCAAAGTGATTTCATTATATTTAAAAGAGCGTTGCACAATTTACAAATTGCTTTAGTCTTGTATACACTACTTTTTTCATAAACAAGTAATCCAAAAGTTTTACACACTCTGGATTTAGCTTTATAACAGTTTTAACAAATTTATGAGGTTTTTTGCCATCTTTGTACTTTCATATTACGTGCGCGAACTAAAAATAGCCAATATATGAAGCTTGGATATTTTTAGAAAATAAAAAAAAGTTCTCTTAGGTATCGTTGTTTTAAAGGCAAATGTATGAATCCAAATATCATCAAAATAAATACTGTGATGCACCGGTGCCTCAGTGGATCATCCCATCCCTAAAAATAACTACTCTGAGTTGTACAGGGTTCTGTCACATTGTGTCTAGATGCTAAGTTTACACACATATATAACTTGGATGCTTTCTGTTAAATGGAGTTTGGTTCACATTGTATGTTTGAGACTTCTATCATCACATCAAAAATATATATTATTGTGGAATCATTTAAATTTGTGGGAACCAATTTTGCATCAAGTGTAGGGTTTTTGCTTATTCATGGGGATATAATTTTGTGGATGCATGGGTTTTCAGTTTAAATAAACTTACTCTGTGAAATTTGTTTTTGTTGAGGATGTAAATTCATGGGGTTTGAGGATGTACATTCATGGGGTTTGGCAACCCGCCCAGAAAAGCTGAAACTACTGGTGTGAAAGCAGCGTCATGTAGTTTAAATTCAAGTTTGATTGAATCATAATCCCCAGGGATTAGGTGGGGTCACAATAGGGAGTGACTTCTTGCATAGAAATGAAGAGAGAAAAATCTTTGAAATCTTTTTAGGTCACCTGAGTCACTCAGGTGACCTATTGCAATTGGTCTTCGTCCGTCGTCGTGTGTCGTGCGTTAACAATTTTACATTTTTTACTTCTTCTTGAAAACTACCAGGCCAATCGTTACCATTTTTGGTGTGAAGTATCTCTATGGTAAGAAGAATCTAAATTGTGAAATTTATGGCTCTACCGCCCCTGGGGTGCCACGGGCGGGGCCAAATATGCAAAAAAAAGCCAAATTTTCAAAATTCTTCTTCTCTACTCCCACGCATGTGAGGAAAAAACTGGTTGCATGGTTATGATGTCTATGACGCCCTCTAACAAAATTGTGAAATTTATGGCCCCTGGGTCAGGGGTTCTGGCTCTAGGGTGGGGCCAATATGGCCATATAGTAAAAATGTATTAAATCTTAGAAAATCTTCTTCTCTACTCCCATATATATTTGTTAAAAACTAAATGCATGGTTATGATGTCCATGAAGCCCTCTACCTTAATTGTGAAATTCATGACCCCTTGGTCAGGGGTTCAGACTCTAGGGTGGGGCCAATATGGCCAAATAGTAAAAATGTATTAAATCTTCGAAAAACTTCTTCTCTACTCCCATATATATTTGTTAAAAACTAAATGCATAGTTATGACGTCCATGAGGCCCTCTACCAAAATTGTGAAATTCATGTGCCCCTTTGTTAGGTGTTCAGGCTCTAGGGTGGGGCCAATATGGCCATATAGTAAAAATGTTTTAAATCTCAAAAAATCTTCTTCTCTACTCCCACACATGTGAGCAAAAAACTGAATACACGGTTATGATATCCACAATCTCCTTTACCTAAATTGTGAAATTCATGGCCCCTGGGTCAGGGGTTCAGGACATGGGGAGGGGGGGGGGCAATATGGCAATATAGTGTTAATGCATATAATTTTTAAAAATCTTCTTCTCTATTCTCACACATCTGTATAAAAAAAAATGACTAATAATTATGTTTATCAAGAAGTCCTCTACTGAAATTTTAATTTTCATGTCCCCTGGGGTATGGGTTTTGACTCTAGGGCAGGGCCAAAATGGATGTATAAATGTTAATGCATATAATGTTAAAAAATTATCTTCTTTACTCCCACACAACTGAAAGGAAAACTGAATTCATGATTTTGTAGACCAGATCTTTTAGTTTTTCACCAAAATTATAGGTTTCACAGTTCTTTTTTAATTAAATGTGGTCGTCATTACAAATTTATAATTTTTCTACTCCAGTATGAAACCTAATTATTTAGATGCATATATAAGACTCCATGACAAGTTTGTGTATGGGATATATGCTACTCAGGTGACCGTTAAGGCCAATTGGCCTCTTGTTCTCAAAAACTGAAACAACAGACGGAGCTCAATGTTTAACATAAGAATAAATGGAGAAATAAAAATAAAAAAAAATTGTACTAAACCAGATTAACTCTACCAAATATTTTGTATTTGATACCAACAAGCTGATTTGATCAGAGTTACCACTGTTGTTGGTTACGTGAGTGATTTGGTAGCTTGGCCTATCATCACATTTATCATTACACCTGGAACCTTATATACTCTTTTATAAATTGTTTCAAAGTCTTAAGAAAAAAAATTAGTCATTTAGTTTACATTCCACCTGTGTAAACAAGAAACAGGTTGATATTTTTTTTATTTTAGAATTTTAATTTTAAAATTAGAATGAATAAATATGTGATTTCTCAACCAATGGCAGATCATTTTCATGAAATTTTATTATATTTGCAGTTGATTAAATTTTATTCTTTTTCAGCTCTTGTAATTTTGGTGTATTGCCTGGAAAAGTCTTCCGAAAATTTAGGTCCTGGTAATCGGTATGCTTATAAACTGCAAAGTAAAATTGTTGCTGTTGAAGAGACAAAAGAATTGGACGAAAAAAATTGTATTTTTAGTGTGTACAAGAAACTGACCACGTTTCAGTTAGGAGCATTGAAGCAGACTGTTGGCGAATACTTAAAGAAGTTAGAGGAAATTGTTAGCTGATTATTTGAAATTGTTAGCTGATTATTTATTAACACCAAATTGTGTTCAGTAATTTCCTAGTCCTGCCTCAAGCCTAAGTTAGCATGGTCACGATTTGAGCTAAAATGTACAAATTTTAAATTTCCTTTATTGATGCTTGGAGTGCTTCATTAGGGCCTTAGATCAAGTTTGGTCAACCAAAGTTTAACTGCCAAACGTCGAGTTCGAAGCAAGCTAAAGAGCTTACAATTTTTTGTTGAGTTTAAAGACCACAGGCATGCCTTTTTTTACATAATGAATGCTGAATAGGAAAAAAACAAGATTTCAGACAAATGTGAATGGTTGGAGCTCAACTTTTATTAGTATATTGAACAAATGTAAAAAAGAAAAAAAAACCAGGATAGGAACCTTGTTAACTAAAAAAATTTTGTGAGCAACGCACCTTGCATGTATCTTGAAAACTTTAATTTTGACAGACTATTGAAATATTTCAGTAAAACATTGTAAAAATTAAAAATAAAAAAATAAAATTTGGAAATTTTCTGCTTGAATTGTAACCGTACCAACTAAGCTGGAGACAGGTCTAGGATTAGTCATATAGTGTCATAGATAATTTTAATGTAAAATGAATCTTTGAAAACCAAATAATGAAATCTATTGTGAGGCAAGATTTTTTTTCCAATACTCAGTACCTCAAACTCTCGTACTCAAATAAAACTATTTTTTGTTGCTTTGCGTTATGCTCTATGCTCATTCTGCAAATTTCTGTTGGTTTTTTTGGTCAAAATTGTTACGATACATTTTTTTTTATTTTATTGACTGTGTTGTGATGCACTCATTTCAATTTCTTTATATTTCCATTTCTGTTACCATGGTGTTTACTTAAAACTGCATGGTCCGTTTTTAGCTCACCGAGACGAAGTCAGGGGGAGCTTATGCTATACCCTCGGCGTCGGCGTCGGCGTCGGCGTCCGGACCTGGTTAAAGTTTTTGTTGCAGGTCCTGTATCTAAGCTATTACTTGTCCTATCTTTACCAAACTTGCATGGATGATGCATCTGGACCTACTTATGGACTTGAAAGACTTGGATGCTGAATCTGAGTCCTAAATTTCAGATGCTGGAGGAGGTTAAGGTTGTTGGACCAGGTTAAAGTTTTTGTTGCATGTGCCCTTTGATAGCAATATCTAAGTTACTGCAGGTCCGTACTTCACCAAACTTGCATGGATGGTGTGTCTTATGATACTGATGCACCAGACAGGCTTGAGTGCTGAATCTGAGCTATAGGCTTCGGATGCTGGAGGAGGTTAAGGTTTTTGGAGCTGGTTAAAGTTTTTGTTGCAGGTGCCCTTTGATAGCAATATCTAAGTTACTGCTGGTCCGTACTTCACCAAACTTGCATGGATGGTGTGTCTTATGATACTGATGCACCAGACAGGCTTGAGTGCTGAATCTGAGCTATAGGTTTCGGATGCTGGAGGAGGTTAAGGTTTTTGGAGCTGGTTAAAGTTTTTGAAACAGGTGCCCTCTGATGATTAAATCTTAGTTACTGCTGGTCCGTACTTCACCAAACTTGCATGGATGGTGTGTCTTATGATACTGATGCACCTGACAGGTTTGAATGCTGAGTCTGAGCCATAGGTTTCGGATGCTGGAGGAGGTTAAGGTTTTTAGAGCTGGTTAAAGTTTTTGTTGCAGGTGCCCTCTGATGATGATATCTTAGTTACTGCTGGTCCGTACTTCACCAGATTTCCATGGATGGTGTGTCTTATGATACTGATGCACCTGACAGGTTTGAATGCTGAGTCTGAGCCATAGGTTTCAGATGCTGGAGGAGGTTAAGTTTTTTGGAACAGGTCACATGTTTAATAGATAATAGTACTTTTTCAAACTTGCATAGTTGATTAAACTGTAGTATGAAATGAATGAATCACAGAGGAAGCTTCAGATGCAGAGCTTGATCTCCATTATCAAGGATGCTAAAAAATATATCTTAGTTATTACAGGTCCTAACTTCACCAAACTTGAATGGATGGTGTGTCTTATGACACAGATGCACCTGACAGGCATGGATGTTGAATCTGAGCCATAGGTTGCGGATGCTGGAGCAGGTTAAGGTTTTAATTGCTTGTGCCCTCTGATGATGATATCTTAGTTATTACTGGTCTGAACTTCACCAAACTTGCATGGAGATGCGTCTTATGTATACTGATGCACCTGCTGAATCTGAGCCATAGGTTTCGGAGGCAGGATGAGGTTTAGTTTTTTTGGAACAAGTCACTGTTTTATAGATGATAGCTTGCATAGTTGATTTAACTATATTATAAATGAAACGCAGAGGTTGCTTCAGATGCAGAGCCTGATCTCCATTATCAAGGATGCTAAAGAAATCTCCTACCTTACTCAAACCTGCTCGATAGATAGATGTGTTTGTTGATAAATGATATAACATGATTCCTATGATATAGTATTGTATGGTATGAAACAATATTGTTTAATATAATACAATATGATATCATATGTAATATTATAAAAAGTTATATGATACGATATTATATTGTATAACTTTTTTTTGTTCTTGATATTTTATGTAATGATATTGTATCATGATAACGTTATGTATAGTATGTATAGTATTGTATGTTATGATACAATATTGTATAATATTATATTGTATTATTAATTTATTATTTAATCACATGATACTATTACATCAGATATTGCAAAATGTAATATTGTATCCTATGATACTATATTGTATATTCTATAATATTGTATCATACGATTTTGTATAATATGATATTAGTTTCTGTAATATAGAATTATATCACATGAAATTGTATAATATGATACTGTTATATTATATAATATTGTATCATACGATATTGTATAATATGATATTGGTTTATAATATGATATATTATCACATCACATGAAATTGTATTGTATGATATTGTAAAATATATTATTGTATCATTTGATACAATATGTATGATATAATATTGTATTATATAATATTTTACTTTATCACATAATATTGTATCATTTGATGATACAATGTTGTATCAAATAATATTGTATTATATGATACAATATCATATTATGTATCAAAAATGATACAGTATCATACAATATCATACTATATTATACAATATAATATCATATGTTTCAATGTTATGATGTATTATGTAATATGATATTGTAATATAATACTATATTGTTTTATATATTATGATATTGTATTATTTGATCAAATACAATAACGTATAACACAATATAATGTAATATCATACGTTACAATATCATATCTCATCATTGTTTATTATGGTATTTTATTGTACTATATGATAGTATGCAATATTTAATTTTATATTATTGTATTGATTAACATATGAACATATGATTATCATACAATTTTTTAACAGATGATATACGATATTGTGTCAAAACAGAATCCATGAATATCCAAGATCATAAAGTATGATTTTCATTTAATATGATAAAGGTGATCTCATAAAGGTGAAGTTTCATAAAGGTGATGTCTCGTCTCGGTGAGCTTTGTAATCTGTGATTACCTATGTTTTTTGCTATTATAGTATTGTATCAAATGCTTTTCCATACAAACCAATGATCTTAAAAAGTTATAGACTTTCGCCTATTCACACCTCTCTAAAAGTTATAAATATTCAAATTAAATAAAAATACTTTCTAATCGGCATACAAAAAAAAAAATACAAAAAAAACCAAACCAAAATGCAGTTTGGGAATGTTTAGGAAAGAAAACCGTTTGGTTTCGTCCCCCGAATGTTTGGGTTTATTCAACCCGGATGATATGCATCGATTGAAAACAAAACAAACTGCAGAAATAATAGTGAACAACATGACCAAAGTTAATTTTTTTTATTTGCCAGTACACTACCATATTTAGATTATTAAGACGATGTCAAAATCGTAATAAACAATTATCCCCGTCACGACGTCGGGTACGAATTATAATATAAGGCGAAATAACGCGATCGCCTTTATATGTCGTTTTTTCTTGTTAGAAAATTTTGTAACTTTTTTCATTGAAATATGGCTTAATTGACAAGGAAACTTACTGCAATGTCAATAATTATACACATGCTTAGCAAAATCATCGTTTAAAAGCGTAGACAAAATTTGCTATTAAGTCGGACCAAGCAATTTTAACTATTTAGGTTCAATTATAATTCATAGATTTATCATTTATGTCGTAGCGCTTCTCTTAGATTTTAAATTGAATAGTTTGAAAATTCTGTTATATAAAAGTAAAAAACCAATTTGAAGATGGTGTAAAAAATATTAATGTTTAAATTACAGAGAACCCTGGGTCAAGAATAGACCACTTTCTTTTTGTTGGGGGAGAGGGGGTTGAATTTAGTTGGGTAAAGTAAATGTTTAATGTTACTGCTATGATGAGTAATACGACCCAACGACTTCTTGTTTAGTAAGTTCAAAGTGACAATTCGGTAAGAATTCTGAAAACCGTCAACGTTAAGAAGAAAAAATATATGCATTTTAACACACAAGCTTTCATTTTAAGGAACACATATTCTTGATGCATTTTCTTTAATTAGAAATTGTTTTTACATTCTTTTTTTTTAAATGTATTTTTCTTGGCATAATAAAATTGTTGACGTCATGATAATTATAGGCACATTATCCCTGAAAATGGAGTCATGTTGGTTTTGTTGTTTTGGATTTTTTTTAATTTTTGACTTGATAATGCATGTTTCTTTTATTTACTGTATTTTATGTGGATTATATAAAATTACATTTACTTTTCTTTTTTTTTTATATATATATTTAAATGTGCATTTTTGTTGAGCACACAGCAGCATTTTGTTTAAACAGCTGCTTTTTAAATTATTTTTAGCATTTTAATGTGTTGTTTTGTGGAGCTCAAACGTCTTTTTGTTTATTAAATTACTTAATTTGGATGTCCCATTTTATCATTAAAACTTATTTCCCTTTATAGGATTTATCTTAATAACGCTTTCGTTGTTTTCTTTTCTGAATGACTTTCTTTAGCAATGCATGGTAAGCGTGAAAATATTTGTATAATTTCAAAACGATTCCGATGTTCTCTAATATGTTAACACTATACTAATTACATTAAGGTATCCGATCCATATTAGGACCAAATTTTTCAAACCTTGATGATCAAACCTTGATGATCCGTCATGTATTTAATATTTTGATAATTATTTAAAACATTTACGAGTAGAAAAGGATTTACCATGAGAAATTTTCAAAAATATTATTAACTAAGCAGTAATTAATTAATGAAGATTGCATTAAGGTCTATGGAGACTATCACCTTTTTTTTTAAATAAAAAAGTAATTACTAGGAATATCAAAAAATGTATTTTATCATTAGGAATACAAAAACTATAAAATTTAAATTTTATACTGTGTAGATTGTTTTAGAATTAATTTTTATAGAATAAAACAAAGGGGGAAAACTTGTCAAAAAAAAAGGAAAGGACATTAATTAGGACACATTCCACTCTTACATATTGATACCTAAATAGGAAAATTATGTCCAAGTATAGTGAGTATTAAGCCCATACATATCTGTTATGCACCCAGATTCATTGAATCTGAGGCAATTATGGATCGGATACCTTAAAATTTCAAAACATGTTTAAAGGTTTAACATCCACATATTTGTAATTTTAAGGTATTCAATATATAATGAGATTTTGAACAATTTTGTATCATTCTGATTTAGTTAAATATGTATTGCTAGATAACAATGAAAGTGAAATGAACCAGTTTTACACGTGAGGCGGATCATTTTGCACAAGACTTTTTAAAAGAGTTATCTTGCCCAAGGTCAATTTAATTGAGTGAGTGAAATGGGGGTAAACATGTTCAAAAAGACGTAGAAAGCCAATAAGCATATTGACCCATATTTTTAAAAAATAAATTCAAAATTTTAAAGAAAAAATAAGCAAGTATGGTGTAAGGACTTTTTAATATTGTAATAATTTTTAAGCGGGTAATCCGGTTATTGAAATGGTAATCAAAGTACTGACGGGAGTTGATTTTATCGGTTATCATTTATTCAAAATCAACGATATGTGATTTTGCATGGCAAGTAGTATCAGTAATCGAAATATTTCTGAGAAATTGTGTAGATCAAGACAAGATTGAACTCTTGTCTTGTTCAACCAAACGCTCGGCTGTCTCCGTTTATCTCCGACAAGCAAGAGAGACTCTGTTTTGTCGGATATTAACGGAGACAGACAAGCGTCTGGTTGAACGAGACTACATTGAACTCTACCGTAGGAATATATACGACTTTAAAAAACATCTAAACTGTATGTACAATTTAAAATCTTATTATTTTCATGGTATTTATAAATAAGTTTTCTTGAAAAACAATGCTTCAGAATACATAGCATCGAATTTATCGATTATTTTCAAGAACTAAGTGTTGTCAGCTGTATTGATTTGTGCTTAGGTCAAAACACTGTTTCACTTTCGCTTTGCCCGAGTAAGTACATATGAGAGTTGATTAAAATCAACTTCCAAAAATGACATGGCGGTTGCCAAAAGGGTACCCGGATAACACCGCAAACGGTTTTCAAAATAGAAAATTGTTTTTTTTATACTTCTATTATACGGACAATTCCTCCTTTACTTTTCAATATAGGAAATTGATGTTTTGTAGAACAATTTTACACATATATCAGAAATTGGCATATCACTTGGATTTTGATCTTCGATAATTTATAATAAAAGTTACTAGCTGTTGAACTACTAGTAAGTCAGTTTTTCGGATAATATATTGAATTAAGGGTGTCCTTATTGTAACGATACATGTAACTCCGCTTAGAGTTTTCAAGTTTTCAAGATAGGAAGTTTGTGTGTTGCAGATCAGCTGCACATATATCAGAGATATGGATATTACTTGGATTTTGATTTTCGATAATTTTTTAGGGGGAAAAACCACCGGTTGATTTCTTAGGCAAAGTATTGTATATAGAGTATCCCGTTTCTCTGGAAAGGTAGTATTCATTACTTAAAGCTGACATGAACTCATAAAAGCGTTTGGTAGCCATATTAGATTTGATCGCTCCTCTACTGCCACTGTGGTATATATACCGGTCGAGAAAGTTACGGTCGGTTGCTTTCCGATCGAGGCATTCAATGATTCAGGTTACACGGACTTCTAAAGGCTTGAACTACATATTGTAGTAAAATCTTTGTATTAAAGAATAAATAAACAACAATCAATAAAGTACAAAATATATTTATTCTTTGAAAGAATTTTCAAGGTATCCCTACTTTTTTGCACAAATAGTGCTAGCTGCAGGTCTGTAGCTCCCGGTCTGAAAAATTCGGATGGACGACCTGGGAGCTACAGGGCCACCCATTGAAAAAAATGTATATTTATTGCGCAGAAAATCGCAAATTCTGTGAAAACAATTAGTACCATTAAATTCTTAATTTAGAGTAGAAAAAAATATGATGTAAATTTGAGATATGGCATGAAAAAAGCTAATTTTAGGCAAAAATGGAGTTCATTTTTTCTTGACTTTTATGTTATATCAGTTTAAGGTCAGACGACACATTCCTCGAGCATCTTTTTTGTATCTCCTCGTAAGAAAGAGTTCCAATTAAAATTATTATTTTTATAATGATTTTTAAAATGATGAAAATTTATATACTTTATTTTATATAACATATATGGACATATGCCCAGATGGCCGAGTGGTTAGAGCCGTGGTCGCTCTCTGCCAGGAGCGTATAGGTTCTAGAGGTTGTGAGTTCAAAGCCCGTCCCAATATAGTGAATTTCGCTGTGCTGAATTATTTATTTTTATATCAGCAATTCAAGTGTATTTTCAAGAAGATTATATAGGAAATTGCATTCTCTAGTATTTTGCAGAAATGCCTGGTAAGGTATCCTAATTTTTTGCTAGAAAGCTTGTCGGAGTAGTAGTAAACCATTAACAAATTCCTGGAAAATGTTATATATAATTTAAGAACGTGTCGTCTGACCTTAATATGCCAATATATGTCGATAGAAATATCGAAAAATTGAATTGTTAAAATATGTGTTTCGAAACAACTTAAAGATATTCCAATGCACAAACTATCTAGAAATTTAGTCTTCATTAAAAATAGGGATCTAAAGTTACGGTACTATAAAACAACTAACTTATGAAAATTGTTCATTTTCTTATAAAAACCTCCCGCCAAAAAATATTGTCCCTTATTAAACTCTGTGAATATGTGATTTTTCCTTAACTATTTTTTTTAACATAGTGGATTTATCAATGTAAAATATAAATTTACAAGTAGAATTAATATATGAGTATGCATAATTTTCAGACTAGAGGTGACCCAAAATGGTTACTCCATTTCATGCGGTTGTTGGGTAGTTCTTATCTCGTGCAATTCGGTTTATTTTGGATTAAAACATTTTGAGTATATATTTTGAGTTAAACATACTTTTTTACTATATATATATATATATATATATATATATATATATATATATATATATATATATATATATATATATATATATATATATATATATATATGTCTTATTATGAATGGATTGCGTCAAAACACCACCAACGAAAGGTGTGGGAAATAACAAATGATCACAAAATAGTTGACCGCTGATCAAAAATTAAAAGGATTTTATGGTCTGAAACATGAAACTAAATCCATAGCCGAGTAGATAAAGTTTCGGACTTGTGATCCTTACATCCCTAGTTCGAATCCCACAGGGGCTTTTGTTGTTACTTATTAGAATAATTATTTTAGATATTCACCCCCCCCCCCCCCCCCCAAACTGCAACTTTTTCGCTTATTTGACATTTGTACAGTGTATTTATTATTATATCTTTCATTATCAAAGATTTTCCTGTTAATTTGAGTGACTTTCCCCAGGTGTGTTATTCCACCCTAATCATTCAAACCCTTTGTTTCTTTTCATTCACTTTAAGGGTTCTTTTGGGTAAATCAACGCACCCTCGCAGTGGTCATTGCAAATGGATACAAGTGGCGGCACATTCAACTTCAATTACGATGTCAACGGCGACCGCATCAACAGTTGTAATAGCAGCAGCTGTTATTACAGTGTAAGCAATCACAAGTAAACAATTATCCTTCACATGAACGTTATTGTTCATAATATAACGCGTAAACATCGCAAAACGAAAGTTGAATTCCCCGCAGTTTAAAAAATTTAAATCTAGCGTCACTTGACTACCATGCCTACTGTAACAGTTGTTCGCTTCAATTTCTTTTTACTAATGGTTTTGACCAGCTTATGACCAATCGCCAACAAGGATCGTATTCAGTGCCCATTTGGAGTATCTATGTATTTTAAATGGGTTATGGATATAGAATACGAAATAAGATCACAATAATTCATAATAAAGAGGCGCCAAATCACAAACGTGAGCTAAACTACGTTTCAAAGTTGATAATGTAGGTTTAATGACGGTAAGCTATTGTTTACGAAGCGCAAACTATAATGATTCGTTAACTATAGTTTTTATCTGTAAATGTTTAATACCTAATTTTATCGATCTGTAAATAACTTTAACAATAGATTTTGCTGATAAATATAGATTAACATACTAATATAATTTATATTAATTAACTACTGTTAAGAGTTGGTAATCATAATTCCACTATCTTTAAACTATGTTTACCAGATAAACTACATTTTTGCAATCGTAAAGGATTGATTTTAGCGTTAATTATAGTTTTACATTCCTGAAACATAGATATGACCAATATGGCCATTACAATGGTTTACATATGTGAAATATAAATTAACGTCGTTAACAAAAGTTTTCTGTCCGTCAGCTACAGATGACAGTCAATAAACCTAGTTTACCACCTGTGAAACTATGTATAGGTCAGATTTGTGAATAAGGCCTGCCATAACAATATAAATATTACATGCAGTGTGTCTTTTTTTTTCTAATTTTTATTAACATTCAATTTTATGATAATACATAAGTTCTGGGGAATTAATAGGATTGAAATCACTGTAACTTTTATATTAAACTAGGATCTGAACATTTTATAAGCATAGTTCGGGTATCCACATAAAAATGATGAAATAGTATACTTTTCATAATTTGGAAAACAAATGTGTAAAATTAATTTAAAAGTATATGTGAACCAACCACTCCTAAGACGAGCATTAAAAAGGCCCTATAAAGAATTTCTCAATAAAAATATCTCGTGACACATTTTTTTTTCGGGGTGGTGGAGGGTGGGTAAATTTTAAATGTTTTATATAGTTGTTTGATGCATGGTTAATATTGTTCAATCCTTGATATTAGAGCTAATTATAGCATTGAATTGCTTTATATTCTATGTTTAAAACAAATTCACTTAAACTTTTCTGTTCAAAGTTTAAGATAAGGAAAGACGTTTCAACTTCTTTATATTCTGACAATAACGCATGATGAAAAAGAAAAGTCCAACAGGGTGAACAATGAGCGGTACAATACCCCTATTGGCATTTGAAAGAATACTGTTATATATAAACTCCACTGAGTAATTCTCCTCTATTTTTAAAAAGAAACGACTGCGATTTATCGATTAATCAAAACTTTTATATGGCAACTTAAAAAGTAAAGGACTGCACGAATTTCGAAATGACACCAGACTCAAATTCCAGTAGCAAGAAGCATTGGCTATTTTCTTCTTTCTAATGTACTGGTGTACATTAGCAATAATTTAAATTTTCCACGAATATTTAAAGCAAAATGAGATGCAATCTTTAAAAAACTTCTGTTGGACTTATTTTTGTGGGATAACCTAGCTATCAAAAAAGTCTCAGATTTAAGGAAAATTATATGATTGTCTCCTGTACAAAAATTTGTTTGAGTGTCATTTTGGTAATTGAACCATTATAACGTTATAATTGATTTAATAAAAGAAAACAAAACAATTTCTTGACATTCTGTATCTAATTATGGAAAAAAAAAACTCCTGATACCTATATTCAATTTTACATCTTTTTAAGGAGGAGGACACGATTTTTTGGAAGCCGTTTTAGGGGGGGGGGGGAACTGTAGACATTATTAATATATTTTATTAGGAAAAAACGGACAAAACTTTAAATTTTTTGTATATTTTTATTATTATTAGGGCTTTTCGACTTTCGGTCGAAAAGACCTATTGTTTTCGTTCTGTTTTATTATTATTATTCTTCTCGACAAAGTTTCGTCATGGAATTTTTTGAAAACAGAATAGAAAAATCAAAATTTAATGTTAGCTTCTTTTAGCAATTGTTTAGTTCTCCCGTATGTCCCTTTTTGGACTTCCGGTCTATATACTTCCGGTTTACACATGCAAAAAACAAAATATTAAAAGGACCTTTGTATCTATTTTATTTTTTGATTATTAACTAAGAAATTTTGGATTTAGATACTTCATAGTATGATATACAAAATCGTAAGCGACAACTTTTTTGCATCTCTTGCAGTTTTTGAGATATAAGACTTCAAACTATGAAAAAGGGGGGATGAAAAAACTGAAGATTGAAATAACCATCAAATTTGTAAAAATGAGGAATGGAAAATGTTAAAACTGTCATAATAATCATATATTTAAAGTTTCGTTTGAAACCATTGAGAACTTCCGGTTTTATAAGTTGATAAAAAATCGTCTATGGGTGTTTTAATGTTAAACTGAATTCATGCGTGCCACTTTTTCTCAAACAGTTTTCAAGTAAATATTTCAATATTTAATATTTATATTGAGGGACCTAATTTGCAGACTTGAAAATATTTTGAGATAAAAATTTTGAAAGATAAGGGATCTAGAGGGGTCAAAGCTAAAAACAACACTTTAGCTGTATCTTTTTTATTTTTCATCCAATTTTTAAAATCTTTTCGGTTTTAAGTTATGAGTAAAGAGTACAATTTAAAAATTATGGTCCGTAGGGCCATTTTTTGACTTCTTATAGAAGTATTAAGGGTGTGAATATTGCAACTTTTTAAAAGTTGAAAAAGTGATTTAGAAAGAGTTATCTCGCTTTGCTCAATGAACGTAAAGCATTAATACTCTAGGCATACCACGTTTCTATTTGAGAAAGGAATGCTTACTTTTTTATAATTTTTTGGAAATATTCTTTTAGAAATTAAAAGTATATTTACTTTTAAAGTGCTGAAGTTATCTTTTTTTGACATTGCATTATTTATAAGGTTATATTTCTAATAGGCAACTGATTATACCAAGGCGGTTAAGAATTTTTAAATAAAAAATAGATACGATTTTACCCGACATTTACAATCAAAAAAGAGAAAGGGGATGTCGAAAAGCCCTTACTTTTTGTTGAAGACAAAAAAAGTTCTAGTTATATATTTATTATTTTGTTATTTCCTTCATATTTCATTGAAATGACAGTTTTAAACATAATTTTTCATTGTTTTTACCACAAATTTAAGCCCCATACACCCTTTCAAACAAAACTATTGTTATAAAGCATTAGAATTTATATCTTGAATTTTATAAATCTGTTGGCATCTTTCATTTACTGAATCTTTTTTATGATAAACTTCAATTATTTCATAAAATCTTATTTATCCCAAAAAAGCTCAAATTTCATGCTGAGTTTAAATCATGAAAATAAAATATTTAAATAATGAACCTCATGATGCTTTTATCATATCTATAATTAATCAATAATTTATAAGAAATGGGCTATGGAGGTAGGCTTTCAAAATACATATACATATATATTCATGCTTTCAACTGGGGATTATGAGGAACTAAAGAAAATTTCTATTTGTTTATTTTTCGGTTTTAAGGTACCCTACTGCACCAAATTTTATACCTTTTAGGTCAACCGAGTCATTCAGGTGACCTATTGCAAATGGTATTCTTCCGCCGTCGTTCATCGTGCGTTATCAACTATCATTTTTTACAAAGCCAATTGTTAACATTTTTGTTGTGAAGCATCTCTAGGACTAGAGAAATCTAAATTGTGAAATTTATAATCTTACTACCTGGGCCCCAATGGGGGGGGGGGGGCACCAAAACTTTAAAACATCTTTTTCTCTACTCCCACACAAGTGAAAAAAATGCATGGTTATAATGTCAGTGGAGCCCTCTACCAAAATTATAGAATTTATGGCCCCTATATCAGGGGTCCAGGCCCAAGGTAGGTGCAATTTGGCCATATAGTAAAAATTAATTAAATCTTTTAGAAATTCTTCTCTACAACCCTAGATATTTGAGAAAACCTAAATATATGGTTATGATGTTTTCGTAGCCCTTTAGCAAAACTGTGAAATTCAAGCCCAATGGGTCATGGTTTCAGGCTCTAGGGCGGGGCAAATATGGCCATACAATGAAACTGTATCAAATCATAAAAAAGTTTTATTTTCCACTCCGATAGCAGTAGGAGATAAATTGAGGCATGGTATGATATTCATGAAGCCCTCTACCTTAATTATGGAAAAAATGACCCTTGGAACAGTGGTTCAGAACCCTTTGGCATGTTTGGTAGGGTCAATATGGCCATATACTGTAGAATCATTTAATTTTGTGGTGGTCAATTTTGCTGATTTTTGTTTGCTAATTTGTGTTGATGTATTTGTATGGATGTATCAATGCTCAGTTTCAGTAAGAACACTAACTCAATTTAAATTAGTTTTTATCGAGAATGTAAATTTTGTAGTGGAACTGAATATTTGTCTGTTGCCTTTGTTTATATAAACTGAATTAAAAATTTTGTAATCATAAATTTGCATCCAAAATTGCAAACATATATTTCTTTGTCTATTTGATTTGAATATTTCTTATGGGCCATTCTATCTATCAATATTAATTTTATTTTTTTGCTGATTTCAGAAACTATTTCAAGGTGTGATGAGCAATATCATTAAATAAGTTTCTTTGGGGAAATTAAACATGTAGATAATCTAGATTTTGAAAAAAAAATGATATTAGGAAATGGAAAAAAGGTGCAGTTGATAGTAATGCAAAATGTAAAACAATTAAAGGCAGTTTGCGTATTTATTCATTTCAGGCAGCTCTTTAAGTCACTATGGGTACGAGTAAGGAAGCTATGTTTCAACTAGATGCTCAAACCTTATTTGGAAATTCTTTATAATTTCAGAGGAAGCCTTGTAGGACTATGGTTAACACCATCTGATTACAATGATGAAGGTACAAAAGAAACTGGTTTGGAAGGCGTTGATCCGACAACGCCTATCAGTGATTTGCGAAAGCGTGTTGAAGTCGCTGTAAAAAGTGAGTGTCAGAAATACAGGAAAGAAAATGAAGCGACAAATGACCTTCAGATATATCAAAAGGGAGAAGTTGAACAAGTGCTGACAGCCGAACTGTTAAATGCAGTAGTTGAAGATAAAGTTACGCAGGTATTTGGTAAATATATTGCAGACCTACAGGAAAAAATAGACAATATTGAAGGAAAACTAGATCTACAGAAGAATGAAGATGTACAGAAATCCGAAACAGCTCCTGAACACTCTGAAAATAACTATTTGGAAAGACTGCAGAAACTGGAGGGATATATACAGAAGAAGGACCCAAACCCTAGTGCGAAATATGTTGAACGCATATATGCATTTTTATCACCATCTGCCTTCAAAATCAAGGAACTATTTCGTTTTGTTACTGAACAGGCTTATTCAAGTTTTCCAAATAACACAAATGTAACTATTAAGGGTAAGTAAACCTGGAGCTATTCATTTTAAAAATATTTATTTAGGTTATTTAGGGGTGTCGTTTTATTTGTCTTCATTAATTTAAATGTTAAAACTTAATAGAATATACATGTACCTTATACCAGATAATTTTTGAAATAGTCTAATTTTTGCTTTTTGACGATTATGCACTTAAGCATCGCAAAATATTGAATAGTATAGAAATGTTACAAAAATTATATAAGTTGCTACTTAAAATAATTAGGAACTATCTAAATCGCAAAATCTGACAAGTGGTTGCTGTTTTGCTGTAATTGGAAGAATCAGTTATTCAACTAATTTTCAGTTTAATTGATAGAAAGAATACACAAAAGTTGTAACCTATAAAGAACTTAAATATCTACTATTGTTACTGCATTTGATTAAGGTATTTACTGTGAACTGTATATTTAATACGTTTTTTTCACACATAACAGTATGCATTATAACTGCATCCTAAATCCTAAACTGTGGAATTGTTGAATTTTCCTCTTTCTAATTCCATTGCAAGGTATTATGTTGAAACAAAAATGACTGTTTCCAGTCTACAATGAACTCTTTTTCTTTAAACTTGCTACTTAATATCTTTGCCCTATGTAAATAATCAGGTAAACAAATATCATTAAGTTAAGTTACATTCTTACCATATTTACCTTGAATGTGGAATCAATGTTCTTTTTTGTAGAAACTATCAATGTAGGAAAACTTTGAACATCATCTTGTGGGTTAACTGATAACTGCTAGTAGCCTGTAGTATAAGTTCAAATTTCTCAATCTGACAATATTTGCTGAATGTTTATGTACTAGTACACAACCACTGTCAAATTATTTTGGTGTGACATTTCTTGCAAACTCAGATAAATCCGTTTCATCGTCAAAAAACAATTTCTTTTCAGATTACTCTGGACAAAATATGTGGGCTGGACAATTGGTAGACATAATAAAAAAATATGGTGCAGTATTCGTATTCGTGCCTTGCTGTTGTTACTGCATTTACAAATGTATTCGCAGATGTTGTGATAACCCTCATGATGATAACTCTACAACACTTGCAGACATAGAGGTAAAGTGAGCAGGCTCACAAACGATACCCTTCGCTAAGAAATAATGATTAACTCAGGTACCTTTCTATTAAAAAATCGAATGTATCATTTTCTTATAGTGACCTTAAACTTGCAAAAATGACCACAGTTCAAGAGCAAGATATATATACAAGCAATCTTTATGTCAAATTTATCTTTTTTATTAGACAATTTGGTCTAGTCAATAATAATGCATTTTTAACAATGACTTTGAGCTTGCCAAAATGACTTCGGGTTATGTTCATAGCACGCCCTCAGGTCAAAGTCAATTTAGTATTTTTTAAACCAGATTTAAAAATTTCCAGCCCCTGTGAGCTGTTTAAAGAAAAGGGGTTGTTGAAAATTCGCCGGTTTTTTTGTTTGTTATTAATTGAATGTATTTTTAATGTGTGGAGAATGCATTTTCTTATGCATATTAATAAATGATTCATATACTTTTTATATCTGTGCATATTCCCGGGAAATATTAAGCAATCAAGCAGTGGAGAAGAAGCATGTGAGAAAGATTGTTTACAAAAATAAAAAAAGTGAAGAAACTTATTCTTTTATCACAAAAGAGTAATTGTTAATATCAATAAACGTAGAGACCAAACTAGGTGTTAATATTATCCCTCTTAGGGGCCCGTTGACTCAAAACATCTTGTGTCTCTGGGTTTTTTCTTTTGTTTACCTATGCGTTAGCCCATTTTAGCATATTAATAGGCTTGCAAGATCACATACTCTGGTATCGAGGTGATGATGAATATTTCAAATTTGGATGTCCACTGTCTGATCCGGAATAAAAAGGAATTGGCACTTAATTTTATTTAATACTTTTAAATGCGATTGAATAAAACTGTGCACATTACAGAAAAGTATAAACTTATGTAAATTTATCAAATTATTAAAAAAATTTATTCCTTTAAGAAAAACATGTATTAAGCATAACATAGATACTAGTAGCTTTACGCTTTAGATAAAGTATACCAATGCTTGATAAGTCTCTAGATGAACTAAGAATAATCATTTTTCGGCTTGCAGACAAAAACAAATTGACGACATATTGAAAATATGAGAATTGATCAAATCTTGAAAAGAATGTTTTCAATAATTACTTGCACAATAATTTGACGTTTGTATTCCCCACACAACAAAGTAGATTCTTGACTATTCCGTCCGTCAGCCAGTCGAAGTCCTGTGAGCTTTAAGAATAACGTTTTTTTAGTCAAAGCACAAAGTTTCACAAAAAAGGTTTTTAGGACACAATGTGTAGATGTTCATTTTACCAGCGATTTTCATTTCCTTGAATTTTCAAGGAATTTTGGCGCTTTAAAAATGATAATTTTAACCATATTTTTAATATCTTAATAAGCTATTTGTAAGCTCAACTTAAATTGTTTTACGGATTTTTTTAGAAACTTTGTAGATATGTACATGTGGTTTTTTGAGATTTTAGGCCTTTTGATTTTAGAATTTTGTTGTTAAACCCAAAAATATAGATGTGCATATTTACAGGAAGTATTGATATGATTGTTTTTGCGAGTTATGCCCTTTTCGAAATTACTTTTTAGTATTTAAAGCATATTCTGCCATTATGATGTTGTGTAGCATTGACCCTGTTTTAGTATGGCCAGAAATTGGTGCTGACTTTTACTCCTTTCTGTTTGTAGGATCGGTTGCATTGGTTATGAATGATTTACAAACTGTAATGTAGTTGTTACTGGTTACAGTGGTTACTGGTAACATTGGTTACAAAAAAGACTAGGTTTGGGTTAGGTCTAGAGTTAGGTTAGTTTTAGTTAGGGTTAGGATTGGTGTTAGGGTAAGGGATAGGGTTAGTTAGGATTAGGGTTAGGTTAGACTGACTGACCTGCAGTAAGTCGCCGAGCTCTCCTCTATGCCAATACCATGCTCTTTTTAGTATGCATCGGCACACCAAAACTATTACATTGATAAATAAAGCCCTTTGTAGTTGAGGTTAGCGATCATTGAATCGAAATTGCATAAGTGATCAGCTTTGATTTAAAAAATGTTTAAAACGACCTGTTATTTTGTTTCAGATATATAAAAAGCTAGAAAACTCGTTGTGTGTCATCAGTTTTTCTAAGGAGTATGTTGCCAGTTACCACCTGGCACTTGCAAGGTCATTGACAGAATACATGTATCAAGGAAAACATGGTGAACTTAGTCACGTCAAGAAAGTAACCATCACCAAACCAGATGATCTCAACAGCGTCCCTCCCTCAAAAGTATGTATAAGGAAATTGGTATCAAATATTAATGTACATACAATATGTTCAACTGAACTTAACAAAATTAAAGTTGAATCAATGATAAAAAATGAAAGAAGTGAAACTACCTTTCAGTAAAGAATCACTTATTACTTCATCTCCTCCCTATTTTGATAGCATCTTGGTATCCAGTTAACTCTATATCATGCAAATATCTGATGTAAGAATATATGTAATAATTATCGTTCCAGTGATGTTTCTAATTAAGGCGCTTTCCCTTGCAAAAAGCAGCTTTTTACCATTTGAACCTGTATTTATTTTTCACCATAAAATGTTGTTTCAGAAACTTATCAAATAAAAAAGTTAAACAGATAAGAAAATGCATGTAAATAGAACATGTTTTACAATGTACAATGGATATAATTTAAGAATAAATTAATAAATTTACATGTATTTCATATAATAGCTTATTAATATATGCACATTAACTGATACTAATTTTCCCCAAATAATCAAATATACGACGATATTTCCCATTTAAAAAAATGAAGAAGAATGTGTCCAGTTAGGGTTACTGTATTTCAGAGCAAAGCAAGCTAGATATATTAGCAATGTAATGAATAAACTCGTATTAAATGCACTAATACACATGCATATTTTCATAAAAACGCATTAAGGGAAATTACATCTGCAATATATCCTCATAATTTTATAATTTTTTTCTATGGCAGGAATTGAGTTCAAACAAATCATATTTGATGCAGAATTTGTTTTCATCGTTGAATGTTTGTATTACATCTTTTCCACCCTACAGGTCTTCATTGTATGTGTAGACTACAATGAGGGGAACGACATACTGGAGCCTGACTCTCCCAACAAGAAAGGTCTACGGATTAGACGAGAGACTGTACGCAGCCTAATGGACAGATTAGGTATTATAATAATTAACTACATTATATTTATGATATATTATGATCTAATAAAGCTATGACATGCATGTACACTCATATAGATACAAAAAATATTTGCATTGATGATAAAATTTAAATCTATGACATGCACATGATGGCGTAAAACTTCACCACAGTTTGCTGTTTATTAATTGTAAAATTAAACACAATCATTGTTTTATCTTGCTAAAAAAATACTTTTGTATTTATATCAAACAATTAAATATTTAATTTCCAAACAGTTAAAAATGTTTAAGCTTGAAAATAATTGCTCTGAGCTTGCTCAGGGTTCACATTGGGTCGGTTTGAGCAGACCAAAAGCAGATGCAGCGTTGACAAAAAAAGCTCATCTTGCCTGAAGGTTCAAGTGAGCTTTTCTGATCAACTGTTGTCCATCAACTGTCTGTCTGGTAATTTTTAGCTAACCAGAGCTTTAAGCTCAAATTTGGTTTTTCTGATCACCTTTGGTCTGGCATTTGTCTCTCTGTCCGTCTTTTCTATCTGTAAACTTTTTACATATTTAGCTTTTTTCCAAAAGTTGCTCTGTTAAAATTCAAACAAGCAAGGCTTAAAGCATTTTTAGGTGAAAGGAATTCAAGTTTGTATAACGAATGGTCTAGCCCTCTTTCAAAAAGAAATAATGATAATTTCAACCATTGATTTATTGTTATTGTTATTATGATCACCAGGAAGAGGTTTGGGCAACAATGGGGATTGAGCTTTTCAAAGAAGTAAATATACATTTTTTTAAATCTTCAAAACCTCTTGGCCAAAAAGGCTGAAACTTCTGGTATTGGAGCATCCTCGTGAAGTATAGATTAAAGTTTGATTTAATAATGATCTTAAGGGAAAAGGTGAGTCACGATCTGGGTTGACTTTTTAAATAGGAATAAAGAAAGAAAACTGAAACAACAGATTGAGCTCAATGCGTAACATAAAAAAAACCGGATAAATAATTGAAAATCGTATCAAACAAGACCTATTCTACTAGGTATTTTTTTTGTAACAAAAATCTGATTTGGTTATTTTTATCTCTATTATGTTTATCGTATTCATTTTCATAAATCATTTCCAAAGAATTTCTTAAAAGGAATCAAGACAATTTGTGCTCTACTTGCTTGTGCAAAAACACGTACATTGAAAACTAATATCGGTCACTTTACACCAGATCTTTACTACCAGATGTTTTGTAATTGATACAAGAAAGCCGATTTGATCAGATTTACAGCTGTTGATGCTTACGTGAGTGATGTGGTTCCTGGGCCTATTGTTACATTAATCATTCAACCAGGACAAAGTGTCCTTTTCTCCTTTCCCCTTTGCCTAATCTGCCTTATACTTTAATTCTATAGTGCTTTTTAGCTCACCTGAACCGAAGGTTCAAGTGAGCTTTTCTGATCACCCGTTGTCCGTCGTCCGTCCGTCCGTCCGTCTGTCTGTCCGTCCGTCTGTAAGCTTTTTACATTTTCAACTTCTTCTCAAAAACCACTGGGCCAAATTTAACAAAATTTGGTACAAAGCATCCTTATGGAAAGGGAGTTATAAATTATTAAAATAAAGGGCACAGCCCTTTTCAAAAGGGAGATAATTGCGAAACAGTAAGTTTAGGGTGCATGTCTTTAAAAATCTTCTTCTCAAGAACCACTGCACCAGAAATGCCAATATTTACACAAAAGCTTGTATATATAGTGAAGATTCTAAATTGTAAAAATCGTGACCCTCGGACCAAAACTGGGGCCCCAGGCGGGGTTCAAAGTTTAACATAGAAATACATAGGAAAATGTTTAAAAATCTTCTTCTCAAGAACCACTGCACCAGAAATGCCAATATTTACACAAAACCTTGTATATATAGTGAAGATTCTAAATTGTAAAAATCGTGACCCTCGGACCAAGACTGGGGCCCCAGGCGGGGTTCAAAGTTTAACATAGAAATACCTTAGGAAAATGTTTTAAAAATCTTCTTCTCAAGAACCACTGCACCAGAAATGCCAATATTTACACAAAAGCTTGTATGTATAATGAAGATTCTAAATTGTAGAAATAGTGACCCTCGGACCAAGACTGGGGCCCCAGGCGGGGTTCAAAGTTTAACATAGAACTACATATGAAAAATGTTTAAAAATTTTCTTCTCAAGAACCACTTCACCAAAAATGCCAATACATACACAAAAGGTTGTATATATAGTGAAGATTGTAAAAATCGTGACCCCCGAACAAAAAGTGGGGCCCCAGTAGGGGTTAAGATTTTAACATATGTAGGAAAATGTTTTAAAATCTTCTTCTCAAGAACTATAGTGCAACTGTTTGGGATATTACTATTCATACATGTACATCCTTAAATAATGTAGATTCAAAAAATTGTAACTCCCGGACAATTGATGGGCACCAAGAGGGGTTCAAAATTTAAACATTTTAAAAAAATAAAGGAAAAGTTTAAAAATTTTCTTCTCAAGAACTACAATGTTTAAGTTTGTGGAATTTCTATGCATGCATCCTTCGCTTATGTGGATTCCTAATTGGTAAAATCGTGACCCCGGACCAATACTGGGGCTCCAAGATGGGGTCAAAATTTATTATAGAAATATAAAGGTAACATGTTGAAAAATCTTCTTCTCGAGAACTACAATGC
The DNA here is from genome assembly GCF_963853765.1 of Magallana gigas. Classification (NCBI taxonomy): domain Eukaryota; kingdom Metazoa; phylum Mollusca; class Bivalvia; order Ostreida; family Ostreidae; genus Magallana; species Magallana gigas. The sequence goes on from NC_088854.1 coordinate 52,267,695, forward strand.
TTCAATTTGTGAGATTACTATCATGCATACAACCTTGGATAATGAAGGTTCGACAGTTTTAAAATAGTGACCCCTGGACTAATAGTAGAGACCCAAGATGGGTTTAAAGTTAAATGTAGAAGTACCGGTATACATGGAAAATGTTTAAAAATCTTCTTTTCGAGAACTACAATGCATCAATTTGTCAGATAACTACGTCAGCACCCTCAAATAGTGTAGATTCGAAATCATAAAAGCCGTGATCTCAATCTAATACTGGGGCCCCAAGAGGTGTTCAAAGTTTAGCATAGAAATATAGAGGGAAAATGTTGAAAAATCTTTTTCTAGGGAACTATAATGCTTCAGCTTGTGAGATAACTAGGCAAGCATCCTTAAATAATGTAGATTCCAAATAATTAAAACTTTAGCACTGGACTAATACTGTGGCCCCAAGAGGGGTTCAAAGTTTAACATAGAAAGATATATTGAAAATGTTTTTAAAAAGTTTTTCTCGAGAACTATAATGCTTCAGTTTGTGAGATTACTATGCAAGGATCCTCAAATTGTGTAAACTCTAATGTAGTGGAACCAAGGGTTATCTTTCTTGTGTTCTGTACAGTCTGAGAGTTATTCCTCTTGAAGTGGAACTCTGCTACGTTCAGTTTTTCAGGTTGTGTACGTGCGGTCCCACCGCAGTGCTACACATTTTCATTCCTATGTTACTATTTATGTTGTTCAAGCCAACCATAAACCTCGGATCATAACTGGGTCCCCAGAAAGGGGTTCAATGTTTAAAATAGAAAAAGTATATGCTACGAAATGTAATGTTACAAGGAACTGCTGTTCAGGTTAGCGATGTGGCCCATGGGCCTCTTGTTTAATAAAGGTTGTGTAACAATCTTGAACCCAATTGTAATATTAAGGGTCAAGGTCAAAGCTAAAAATGAAAATTTATATTAAAAAATCGAAAGGAAAAAAAACTACTGTCTTTGATAGTGAAATAAAAGCAAAAATGTTATAGTACAAGTGATACTATAACCCCTTGGTTTACAAAGAGGCCTCTTATGCATGAAGTAATGAGTGTAGTAACATGTACGTTGGCCATATATACACATGAATTAAATCGGCTATGTTATGTGAAGAAAACATTTTGTTATCAATGTATTTGCTACCTAATTCATGTATCATTGTTCTGTAGGTGAGCAATGGGTCATTGTTTTATGACTTTACTTCATTTTCCATAAAAGCAATAAAATAGTTGCTTATAAGAAATGAAACACCCTTTGTGAATTGTTTCAAAGTCTTTAGTAAAAAATAAGTCATCTGGTTGATATTCCAAACAAATATTTTTGTATTTTAGAATTATAATTTTAAAAAAAGTGGACCATAGATATGATGAAAATTTTACCACCAATGGCAGAACATCTTTCATTAAATTTTATACAACCTGATGTTGATTAAATTTTATTCTTTTTCAGCTCTTGTAATTTTGGTGTATTTCCTGGAAAAGTCCTCCGAAAACTTAGGTGTTGGTAATCGGTATGCATATAAACTGCATAGTAAAATTGTTGCTGTGGAAGAGGCAAAAAAATTGGACGAAAAGAATTGTATTTTTAGTGTGTACAAGAAACTGACCACATTTCAGTTAGGCGCATTAAAGCAGACTGTTGGCGAGTATTTCAAGATGGTAGAGGAAATTGTTAGCTGATTATGTATTGTTAACACCAAATGTGTTCAATAGACCTGTCTTCAGCCTAAGTTAGTATGATCAGGACATGAACTAAAAGTTTTCAAATTTTCTTTATTTATGCTTGTAGTGCTTCATTAGGGTCTTTTGGCCAAATTTTGTCAACCAAAATTAAAGTGCCATAAAGTTATCTACAAGACACATATGTTAGAACTTTTTTGTTCTGGAACAAAGCTCAGACTTGCCATTTTTTTTACATATTAAATGCTAAATAGACCCCCCCCCCCCCCCCCCGTGTTTCAGACAAATGTAACTGGTTGCAACTGAACTTTTACCACCTGTGATATATCAAACAAATGTTTACAAACAACAAAACATGAATCTTGTTGACTTAGCACAAATGTGTATGCTATGCACCTTGCATATTATGGGAAAACTCAAATTTGGCAGATTATTGAAAATACCCTAGTAAAGCAATGTTGTGAACATTAAGAATAGAAAAAAAACTTAAATTTTTCAGTTGTTACCATGACCCTGCCACTTAAGCTGAAGACAAGTTTAGATAATTAGTCATATTGTGTTTTTATATAATAATTTTATACCATGTAAGTTACGTTTTAAGTAAATATTCTTAAAATAAATGCATCCTTAAAAACATATCATGTAATACTGCCAGGTAAGAATTTTTTGCCACATCTCCAACAATTATACTCATTTACATATGTTTGGAGGTTGTTTACGATAAGTTTCTTTTTAAATGACCTGGCACTATAATCACACGCATACTGCCAAATTCTTTTGTCTGTCAACATTTTGATCATAAATATACCAATTATTCATTCTGTGAAACTTTCATATCCAAATCTTTTATATTCATTTTACCGTTACAATGGTTTTTTATAATTTATAATTCATTCATGTCTTAACTCTGCATTCAATTCCGTTTTCGATTATTTTCTAAAAGTTAAAATTATTCTGAGATAGTGTGAACATTTTTAACGTTTAATTCACAGCAATATAAAAAACTATTTTCTTTTATTTGAGAGAGAGAGTTGATTTTTGCATTTTATTGAATCTAGTTAGAAAAAGTTTGATTTTATTGCTCAGGTGAGTGATGTGACCCATGAGCCACTTAAAGCGGCACACAAAGACTAGAAATTGGTACGATTAATTTTTAATGTCAATGTCATATATGCATCGAAACATGAGCTCTATATCATTTTAAGGTACACATGATATACTGTGATAATATACTGTTTTAAAATTAAAGTGAATTTCATCGGGAGGGGGGTGGCATAATAAAAATTTTGGTAGTTAACGTTGTAACAATCAATTAGGTGCATTGTATTTGACTTTGACTTTGGAGTCACAGTTTGATAGTGTTTATCGAATGGGTGAGTGATCCATGCGTTTTGAGTTTTTGTATTAGCCTTTTTGATATTTTTTTTCTCACAGTATTTTGTATGGTTTTTATTGATCCACATTTTACTTACAATGTAATTTTTTTAATGTGTTAATGTACGAATTTGTCCAGGTTTTAATAGCGTTTTTTAAACTGCTTTTTAAATTGTTTTATGCATTTAAAAGTGTCTTGTTCGAAGTTCCAACATCTTTTTATTACTTTGAATTGTCCGCTTCATTATTAAAGTTATTCCCTTTCACAGAGTTTATTTAGTAAATCTTTAGTAGGTTCACAGTTACTAGAAATTGGTTCGAATTTTGATAATTTTCAACGGTTGGGGGAATATTATAGACTATATATCATTTTTAGGATCACATTTTCATGATATTCTGTATTGAAACAGAAATTATTTTTATTCTTAAAATTTTTTGCATTAAAAATTGTTGCTTATATTAACGTCGTAACACTCAATTAGGTGCATTGACTCTGACAATGGAGTCACAGTTTGGTTTTCTTAATCAGGTGTGTATGTGATCAATGTGATTTGGGTACTATATTAGACTTTGTAATATATTTATTTCATTCACTGAATTGTGTATGTATTTTAGATCCACATTACTTTTATGTGTTAAAACTTTTTTCTTAAGTGTTTTAATTTTCGAGCTTGTAAAGCTTTGTATAGTATTTTGTTTAAACTGCTTTTTTGATAGTTTTATGCATTTTTGTGTGTTGTTTCTTGTGCAGTTACAACTTGTTTGTGAAATAATGTTACTCAATTTGGGTAGTCTATTTCATAATTAAAGTTATTCCCTTTTACATGTTTTTTTAGTATTTCTCATTGTTTTCTCTTTTAAAATTAGATTCTCTAGGACAAAGTATCTTATACGGAACTTGATTGTGTACTTTCATTACAAATCCGATGTCAATCAATTTATTGACACCATTTAAACTACATGTACACAGTTGCAATATTAGCTATAGATATGATGTATTTGCTTTTGCAAACAAGATTACAGATCTTGAAGCAAATTAAAAAGATGTTCAATCAAAGAGAACCCTGTTTGTATTTCAGAGATTAATATCTAGGTACTCGTATATATCATCGACAGTACCCACCTTATTTTGTTAATTGTAAGGTTTTGTCTCTCGTTAATGTTTTTAAAACCTTTTTTTATACATGTACTGTATTAAAGTATTTATCATAGACAATCTCCAGATTATTTTGTTATTTGTACGGTTTTGTCTCTCTTTAATACAAGTATTAGAATTGAAGCTATAGTATTATGCCCCATTTACATTATTACCGTCTTCCTTGGAAGTCGGTATAAAGAGTTGAAATAATTTTCAGTCTCCGGGCTGTGCACTTCCTCTCCTTTGTGATTGGTAGAAAATACATGATGTGAAAATTTACATTTACATCATTGGTTGAAATGCTGTTCGGCGCAAGGGAGATAATTTTCTGATGATCTTTTTCTGGTACGACTTAACAAATTTTGTATATTTCAAATCTTAAAAAGTGAGACAACGAAAAAGCAATACAAATGGGTATGAATGAAATTCAGTCTTTAATTTTCAGGTCCAACTAGTTTAAAGTAATATTCTTTAAAATCTTTGAATTAATTTGTTTTTCTTTTGATATTGTTTGTTCATATATTCTTACAAAAATGTAAAAAAAAAAAAAAAAAAATTAATGCGGTATGGCTATTATCGGTAAAGATATTTGCACCTTTGATAGATAAAACGAATATCAGTTAAACAAGATGCTGAATGCAGAGGTATAACCTTGATTTTATGAAAATAATACGAGTCTACGACCCTTCTTCAGATCTCTTTTACTCTACTATAGTCGATCTCAACTCACAAGCTCGGGTACGCATTTCTCAATTTTAGACACGCAGGCTTCAAAGACACATAATGACATAAAATGTTCCATACGCCATGGTATTTAGAGGAAGGTGACATTTAAATAAAGAAGAATTAAAATGTTTTTGATAGCTAATTGCTGTTTAAGGTTTGCTCTAAAGACAGTAAGCTTTTTTTTAAAAGCTAAACTTGTTATACGTTCCTTTTCAACGGACACCCTATAGTGATCAGTCTGTCCATTCGTCCCTTCGACTGATTTATTTCGTCAAAAGCAAATTCTATTTCCTTTTGTCACGTTGAGCTCAATCTTCGGCCCCACAGTGTTCTTGGTTTGAGGGTTTGATAAAAATTGCGGATCAAGTGACAAGATAAAACTAAACGGCCAAGACCAAAGCTGTTTCTTTTTCTCCTCTTAGTCCTGAACAGCTAGACTTAAACTTCACCGGCAGAATGGGCTCTTTTAATTGAATCTGTCAGAGGGATATCAATTAAACACTCAAGTTAAGTTTTTGCTAGTTTACATATATCTTTTACTAGATTTTTGTTTTGAAAATTGACTTTTCAAGTTGTAAATCATCTCTGATCCAAAGATTATTGTATTGACAAACTTTGAAGTTATATTTTAAGAAGTTTGCTACCACGCAAACTTTATATGTAACCTCAGAACCTCAGCAGCAATGTCAAACTATTTCAAATAGCCGATTTCACCCTATTACAAACAAAACAACCCCTCTCCCACCCCGCCATAGTGCCGACTATCCCGGGTGATATTGTTGCAGTTAAACTTGAGTATTTGTCTCAGCTTTCTTGCATATAATTTTTAACAGATAAAGTCGATTTTTTCATTTCTTTTTTTTATATATACATGTATATACCGGAATTTCAGTCTAAAATTGGATATTTTCATGTAATATCTATCTTGAGACACTGTGGCTTGTTCATATTGATTTTTTTTCATTAACAAGTCTCAAAAACTGTTATAGATAAAATCCATTTTCTTGCGAAAAATGTTTTTTTTTATATATACTAGACTTCGACCCGTACTTGCATGGGTTGACATTGCATATGACATCGGACATTTATGAAATAGATACATCGACAAAACGTATATTGTTGAAATTTTGTATAATCAAGATTTAAGCCTACAATACTGCTATTAATTTCACTACACTCTGCTGAGGTGGAATAATCTAACTGTGTCTCGGGAAAGGCCTTTACCACAGATAAAATGCCTACCATATACCCGTAACGTAGCAGAAAATTCAGTGCAGAATCGCGCCAAAAACGGTTTTGGAGATCATAAATAAAGTTGCATTGAAAATAAGTCAATTTGTTCATAACTTTGAAGCTGTAAATACCTTTCTTCGAAAAGTTTAATTCTATAATTGCAGTATTCAACATTTTTTCAACAACGTTTTTTACACATCATGTTGACATTCGAAACTCTCGGGATTTTTTTATAATAGATACACTGTACACTGTGTGTTAGAGTTACCTCCAGTATTTTCTTTGATGAACAAAAAAAAATTTCCAATGAAAATTACACGCATTTGTTTTATCGTTTCCAAGTTTATCCATGCAAATGTGATATTGTGGAAACATAAAATAAAGAACCTCCTTTGATTTAGCGTGAATGTAATGCGCATGCGCAAGATTGTAAAATCCAGAAAATTCATATGATTTCCGGATTTTTTTTGGTGATTTTTCGTTCATTATTAATTAGCGAAGCTTGATTGAGAAAAAATAAAAACAAATTGGTAATCTTCAAGTACCAATGATGTTTAAAATATATAAAACAAAAGACAGTACTCTTCCGATTTATCGGTATTAAAGCTCAAAAATTCAAGTCTATTATTTTAATATAGTATAGATTATTGTCTTCCTCTTGACATAACCGTGGCTAGCGCCTCATGGTACATAACATGATGTATGACAATATGAAAGTGAACAGAAAAAAGGTTTAAATTTCATTTATGAGTGGTTTGACGATAAAAAATAACTTGTTTTTTACGACCGAACGACATCTGGCTTAAGGTAGTTTACTACACCAAGACATACTTTTTATACATTTTTTAAGCCACTACCTCGCATGATGACGATTCAAACGTTTTTTTAATAACTGTTTGTTTCGTTTTGGTTTGAATATCATCATAGCTAGGTGGTTAAAGAACCAGGCTTGTGAATAACAAATTAAGTACATTATTACTTAAGTGCATTATTTAAATTTTTTAACTGTATTTGCATAATTTCTTATTCAACTCCAACTTACACACAGTATTACAGCATTTAAAACAATACTTTTATATCTGTTTTTACTTGTAACATAATTGTTATTAATAACTATTTTATGGCAGTGTAAAATATAATGTATGTAACAACAAGAGAACTATCTACGTTTTTAGAATTTGTATCGTTTCCTTTTGACATTTTTGTAGTGAATGAAATATGTTGAATTCAACAATTTTGCATGGGTTTAATAGTATCTTTAAAGTTTTGATGTCACCATGCCTCTGCGTTTGTGTGTCTTGTACTTGCAACTTTCAGTGTAGTTATCTACATGTATAGTAATTAATGTAACCTGTGCAATAAGTCTCAGCTAAGGTTAATTACTTTGAAATGTAATTAAATACTTTCAAATACAATGATTATTTTGATAATAATTTACTATCACATTAATATCTTTAAATGTAATTATATACGATTTAGTTACATTACTTTTATATTTAAACATCTTGAAAACAAATACAAGTATCAACAACTTTGAGATACACGAGGCTTTAAGTACAGTAATGTTTTAATGTCATCTATTGGAAATTGAAATGTAATTGTACAGCAAATTGAATAAACTTGATATTTTTAAGGTATTTAAATACATTTTATTAGACTACTTGTAATTGAAAGAAGATTTCAAAACAAATAACTTCTAATTACTTAAAAAATGTAATTAACCACGCCAAATCACAAATACCTTAAAAGTTTTTCAATTACCCCATCCCTGCAATAAGTGCAGAATCTCGTGGCCTTCATATCGATTACAAAAAGGTATCGTAAACTGAATGTTTTCGATTACGTCAACGATTTTTAAATTAAAATTATTTTTAGGATAACATAAAACATATTTTGTAATTTAGTTTGATTCATTTGAAACTACAAAATTTAGCAACAAAAATAAACCCCACAGAAAATTTCCAGCGATATATTTTTAAGCTATTGTAACCTTAACACAGAAATATTCATATATAAATATATTTTAACCGTCAGTCCTAACTCAAAAACTATATATAGATCTATCTAATGAAATATGGTTGTAATGAGCCACCTTAACTGTTTACAAAAAGGATGACTGTTAAAACTTATGAAATCTGCTTTGGAATTCACTGGTGATCAAATCAGTCATGCACCACGAGCCAAATAGCTTTGTTATTTCCATTCATTTTATTTCCTGAATATTACACATTGCGTAATTTACATTAATAAGATTGGTAAAGGTAAATCCGTCAAGTACTTTGGTCATGGATTGGAGAGAAAATCGTTTACTTGTTGTTTGTATCCTCCATCTATTGATAAACGTAGATTGTTCCTCGTTACCATTTGGAAACGGAGGAATGGACATCATGGATCAGAGGGGTCATTTACATGGTTTGCAAACTTATTTATATAATTGCCGAACTGCTATATATATTGCAGACGATCATGTCGTGATGTTGCGCAAGTATAAATAATAACAAGACTGACAGCTGATTTTACGTAATATATGAGCTCTGGTGAGATATATAATCTGTGTGAAAAATGATTAATAATCTAAAAACGCTCTTATATCATCGAAATGATTAACGAGTTCAAATGTGTTCTCTGCATTATTTTACAGAAATTAACATTTTAGACAATTTAACGCAGCAAGCGCAGATCCAGAAAATGTTCTTATGGCTCGGGAGGGAGGGGGTATTGCCGGGGTTCGAGTATATTTAAGCGTGTCGGCAATTATTTTCAGTAATTTTAATGTGTAAAAAGGTATGAGTTTTCTAGGGGTGGTCTAGATATTATGAATAATCATTTAGTTTTTTCAACGCATGCAAAGTTATACAGTGCAGTCGCCATTAACGAAACGTTTCAAATAAAAGTCACATAAAATATTAATTCTATATTATCTGATTAAGATCCAATTCTCTGCGGAACATTTACTGCCATTAAAAGTGTTTTTTAACTTTCATTCCATTATTCATTATAAAAATATCCATATAAAATATTTACATTCAAAATATTACTCCCATTTTTTTGGCATTAAAAATCTGTGAAATTCAAATTTCTATAAACGCATTTAGTTTTGTCACGACCCATGATTTGATATGCACTTATAAAAAATATTTGTTAAATATATCTTTCCGTTCATAATAAAAAGATTTTTCTCGACAAAGTTTATGGCACAATAGCTTCAGTTGCGAAAGCAGACTTAGTAACATGTTAGTATGGCTGTTTCATCTTTGTTTCATATCCATGACCAAAACAAACAAATCCTCCACGTTCTCACGTGTAAAAATTAAAACAACCAGTAAGAGCGTGGTATTGATATTAAACATTGTATGCTTTAAACGCTTGATAATGGATAATATACAAGTGTTCACATATAAGGAGTATAATGGAGAAAAGAAATATTTCTAACTTTTTGTTTTGCAAGAATTGCAGAAATTTAAAACTTATTGTAAGAAAAAGTATCTTCCGATAAAAAAAAAAGTCGTCTAGTAATTTTTTAAACAATTTTACATCTAAATTTTCTGTTAGTTCTTTCATTTTTATTAATGTCAAATTAAATGTCCTATTGTTATTTAGCTTATTTGATTATTTTATATTTATCTGTTACTACTAATCTAAAACTTGATTTGATTCGGTAAAAGAGAAAATTGATTGTTGATTACAGATATATTTTACTTCTAACTTAAATTTTGACAGTCTGATGTACAAACGATTTAGCTCAAACACTCGAGTATTAGCTAACTCAAAATTACGAATTGATTCGTCATCAGTAAACTCATAGTACTAATGTTTTAGACATTGTTTATAATTACTGTTCAATTTTTTTAAGACCAATCATTTCAAGAAAAACCAAGGCAGATCATACAAACGGTTGGAATAACGCCCTGTATATTAAACTGCAAAATAAAACAAAACCCATGTGATAGTTACTTTGGTAGAAAAGGATGCCGACCACCAAATGCAAGAAGTAAGTATATCCATATCAAACTAAATTGTGGTTTCATTAATAGTCGTGAGCTAAAATTCTCGTAGTTGTATTAAAATAACGAGTGTGGATGATAAGAAAGTTTGTGGACAATGATTCTGTCAAAGAACTAAGTTTTCAGTTTTTTTTAAATGAACATTTTATTTCGTGGATTTACGGGGAAACAAAAATTGGGCCTTAAGAAATATTCATTTAACCGAATTTTCTGTGGATATTTTATTAAGGTTTTAAGACCAAAAAAACTGTTTTAAAACTTGCTTAAGTAAAGTGAAATATATTCGTAGAAGTAGACTATAATTACCAATGATTATCTTTTACAAAGAGTGACACAAACTGTCGGCACAATTGGCCATTCTCATGGGATGTGATGGTTACTGTTTGCAAATTTCAGAAATACTAACTATTTGTTTTAAACATCTATCCTTAAATATCTTTCAAATCATATATAAAGTAAGGAAAAGTATGTAGATTAGCATTATAATAGATTAGTTATATTAATTATATTATAGATTAATACTCTACATAGGAGGAAGAACTAATTAATCCTATTTTGATAATACGTGTACTACTTTTAAGGTTGTAAATGGTGTCCTGTCAACGGATTTAACAACCATAGACTGTCAATGACAAATGGATTAAAAGGACTAATAAACCGTTTAAGGGTCAAATACAAACCTCAGTAGACCTAGTGCTTCGTTTTGCCGAGGAACAAAACCTTTTGCAAGTTAATCGATAGAAAAGTATTTGTAAGTCTGACGTACATGTAACATCATACGATCATTGTTTTTAATGATACTAAAAATTTCGATTGGTCACGAAATTAACCAGACATAGTTAACTCAAAAGCTCATTAAACAATGTAAACTAAATTCATTCATTTATTCTTTTTTCACTTTAGGCTTTACAGCCCATCAGTATCCATGTTTCATGTTTATACAATACATATATGCCATATAAATATGCAAGCAGAATAAACAATATATTTGAATTGTGGTAACAGATCATTTAATAATTTGAGGCAATCGGTTTTTAGAACGCAGTTCGCAGTTCGCAGTTCGCAATTGAATAGTGAACTGCGTTCTATAGAACGCAGTTCGCAATTCAAAATTTAGTGCGATTGAATAGTGAACTGCGTTCTATAGAACGCAGTTCGCAATTCAAAATTTAGAATTCATACTTGGGGCCCGCTTGCCTTATATGCAATTGAATAGTGAACTGCGTTCTATAGAACGCAGTTCGCAATTCAAAATTTAGAATTCATACTTGGGGCCCGCTTGCCTTATATGCAATTGAATAGTGAACTGCGTTCTATAGAACGCAGTTCGCAATTCAAAATTTAGAATTCATACTTGGGGCCCGCTTGCCTTATATGCAATTGAATAGTGAACTGCGTTCTATAGAACGCAGTTCGCAATTCAAAATTTAGAATTCATACTTGGGGCCCGCTTGCCTTATATGCAATTGAATAGTGAACTGCGTTCTATAGAACGCAGTTCGCAATTCAAAATTTAGAATTCATACTTGGGGCCCGCTTGCCTTATATGCAATTGAATAGTGAACTGCGTTCTATAGAACGCAGTTCGCAATTCAAAATTTAGAATTCATACTTGGGGCCCGCTTGCCTTATATGCAATTGAATAGTGAACTGCGTTCTATAGAACGCAGTTCGCAATTCAAAATTTAGAATTCATACTTGGGGCCCGCTTGCCTTATATGCAATTGAATAGTGAACTGCGATCTATAGAACGCAGTTCGCAATTCAAAATTTAGAATTCATACTTGGGGCCCGCTTGCCTTATATGCAATTGAATAGTGAACTGCGATCTATAGAACGCAGTTCGCAATTCAAAATTTAGAATTCATACTTGGGGCCCGCTTGCCTTATATGCAATTGAATAGTGAACTGCGTTCTATAGAACGCAGTTCGCAATTCAAAATTTAGAATTCATACTTGGGGCCCGCTTGCCTTATATGCAATTGAATAGTGAACTGCGATCTATAGAACGCAGTTCGCAATTCAAAATTTAGAATTCATACTTGGGGCCCGCTTGCCTTATATGCAATTGAATAGTGAACTGCGTTCTATAGAACGCAGTTCGCAATTCAAAATTTAGAATTCATACTTGGGGCCCGCTTGCCTTATATGCAATTGAATAGTGAACTGCGTTCTATAGAACGCAGTTCGCAATTCAAAATTTAGAATTCATACTTGGGGCCCGCTTGCCTTATATGCAATTGAATAGTGAACTGCGTTCTATAGAACGCAGTTCGCAATTCAAAATTTAGAATTCATACTTGGGGCCCGCTTGCCTTATATGCAATTGAATAGTGAACTGCGATCTATAGAACGCAGTTCGCAATTCAAAATTTAGAATTCATACTTGGGGCCCGCTTGCCTTATATGCAATTGAATAGTGAACTGCGTTCTATAGAACGCAGTTCGCAATTCAAAATTTAGAATTCATACTTGGGGCCCGCTTGCCCTATATGCAATTGAATAGTGAACTGCGTTCTATAGAACGCAGTTCGCAATTCAAAATTTAGAATTCATATTTGGGGCGTTCTATAGAACGCAGTTCGCAATTCAAATTGTTGAATAGTGAACTGCGTTCTATCTAGAACGCAGTTCGCAATTCAAAATTTAGAATTCATATATATTTGGGGCCCGCTTGCCTTATATGCAATTGAATAGTGAACTGCGTTCTATCTAGAACGCAGTTCGCAATTCAAAATTTAGAATTCATATATATTTGGGGCCCGCTTGCCTTATATGCAATTGAATAGTGAACTGCGTTCTATCTAGAACGCAGTTCGCAATTCAAAATTTAGAATTCATACTTGGGGCCCGCTTGCCTTATATGCAATTGAATAGTGAACTGCGTTCTATCTAGAACGCAGTTCGCAATTCAAAATCTAGAATTCATATTTGGGGCCCGATTGCCTTATATGCAATTGAATAGTGAACTGCGTTCTATCTAGAATGCAGTTCGCGATTCAAAATTTAGAATTTATATTTGGGGCCCGCTTGCCTTATATGCAATTGAATAGTGAACTGCGTTCTAGAACGCAGTTCGCAATTCATTTTTGGGGCCCGAAATTTTCAGGGGCATCTACTAGTGGTATTTCACTACCACTGTGAAATTTGGTGATGCAGTAATCTATAGTTTTTGAGATCTGTATGGTGTCCGGATAGGGCCATTTGCATTAGCGCGACATCGCGTTCAGATAAACGAGACATTGCGCTAACACATGTACACAACACACCGTCGCGCTAACGCAACTTTGCACAACACGCCGTCGCGCTAACACAACTTTGCACAACACGCCGTCGCGCTAACACAACTTTGCTTAACACGCCGTCGCGCTAACGCAACTTTGCAAGTTTCACAGTCTAGTAGGAAGTCGTGTCCGGAAATATTAGACTGCACATGCTGAAATATGCATGCACGCAAGCATGGATAAAAAATAAATAAAATGTACTTTGAAATATATGTATTATTTTCATTTATTATCAGTGCATATGAATAAAAATATAGTTACTAGTGTGTCACTAGATAAGGATATGAATTTCGTGGATCATTGTTTAGTTGATCCACGAAATTAAATATTCATTGAAGTGCAATTTTAATAAACATTTTGTATTGATAGGTTCATTGGCCACTAATTTACGTATACTTGATATTGTGATTTTCACTTTATCCACGAATATTGATGCCCTTGAATATCAATGAAACTTCAGTATTCAATTGCATATAAGCCCGATTCTCAGAAACTATAGATAACTGCATCACCATATTTTCACAGTGGTAGTGAAATACCACTAGTAGATGCCCCTGAAAAATTCAGGTCCCGAATATGAATTCTAAATTTTGATTTGCGAATTGCTTTCTAGATAGAACGCAGTTCACTATTCAATTGCATATAAGCCCGATTCTTAAACATAGGTAATTACAGATTACAAAGCTCACCGAGACGAGGGATCACCTTTTTGAGGAATCACCTTTATGAGACCACCTTTATCATATTATTTGAAAATCATAGTTAATGATCTTGGATATACATGGATACTGTTTTGACAAAATATCGTATAACAATATCATATAATAAAAATTGTATAATAATCATATGTTCATTTCATAGGGTATTATATGATACAATGTTTATCAATACGATAATATAAAATACTATATTGCATCCTATGATACCAGTACAATATATATCATATATTACAATAAAATACTGTAATAAATAATGATGAAATATGATAATGTAACATATGATATGACATTGTATCTTGTTATACATTATTGTATTTGATCACATAATACAATATCATAATATATTATGATATTGATATGATATGATACATTATAATAATATATGATACAATATCATATCACATAATGCATCACAATATTATACTGTATAATATTATAGCATGATATTGCATTGTATGATATTGTATCATATTTAATACAATGTAGGATATTGTATCATATGATACAATAAAATTAGCTACAACATTTTATCATATCAATTGATACAATATCATGTGATATAGTACTATATTATATCATACAATATCATAGTATACTTTATTGTATTATATGATACAATATAACATTATACAATATCATATAATACATTTTTATATATTGATATAATAATATATTATATAAACCAATCTCATTTCATACAATATCGTATCATATGATATGATATATATTATACAATATCATATCATATGATACTATATTATGTTGCAATATCATATGAAATAACATGTGATAAAATATAATATATGTGATATTATACAATATTATATTATACAATATTGTATCATAATAAACAATACTATACATAACAATATCACAAAACAATATCATATCATAATGTACAAAAAAAATTGATACAATATCATATCGTATCATATAACTTTTTACAATATAATATATGATATAATATTGTATCATATAAAACAATAGTGTATCATATCATACAATACTATATCATAGGAATCATATTATATCATTTAACAACGAACACATCTATCAAGCAGGTTTTAGATAGGATAATTTTTTTTAGCAACTTTGATAATGGAGATCTGCATCTGAAGCTACCTTTGCAGTTCATTAATATTATAGTTAAATCAACTATGCAAGCTATTATCTATAAAATTTGTGACCTGTTCCAAAAAAACAAATCTCATCCAGCATCCGAAACATACGCCTCAGATTCAGCATTCAAGCCTGCCAGGTGCATCAGTATCATAAGACGTATCATCCATGCAAGTTTTATGAAGTTAGGACCAGTAATAACTAAGATATAATCATCAGAGGGCACCTGCTCCAAAAACTTTAACAAACTCTTAAAACCTTAACCTCCTTCAGCATCCGAAATCTATGGCTCAGATTCAGCATTCATGCCTGTCAGGTGCATCAGTTTTATAAGACGCACCATCCATATAAGTTTGGTGAAGTTAAGACCAGTGATAACTAAGTTATAATCATCAAAGGGCACCTGCTCCAAAACTTTAACCAGCTCTAAAAACCTTAACCTCATCCAGCATCTGAAACCTATGGCTCAGATTCAGCATTCAAGCCTGCCAGGTATATCAGTATCTTAAGACGCACCATCTATGCAAATTTAGTGAAGTTAGGACCAGTAATAACTAAGATATAATCATCAAAGGGCACCTGCTCCAAAAACGTTAACCAGCTCTAAAAACCTTAACCTCATCCAGCATCTGAAACCTTAGGCTCAGATTCAGCATTAAAGCATGTCTGATGCATCAGTATCATAAGATGCACCATCCATGCAAGTTTGGTAAAGTTAGGACCAGTAGTAACCTATAAATTGCTATCAAAGGGCACCTGCACCAAAAACTCTAACTTGCTCCAAAAACCTTAACCTCCTCCAGCATCTGAAACTCATGGCCCTGATTCAGCATTCAGGTCTTTCAAGTCCATGAGTAGGTCAAGATGCATCATCCATGCAAGTTTGGTGAAGATAGGACAAGTAATAACTTAGATACAGGACCTGCAACAAAAACTTTAACCAGGTTCGGACGCCGACGCCGACGCCGAGGGTATAGCATAAGCTCCCCCCGACTTCGTTTCGGTGAGCTAAAAACTACCCAAATATGAATTCTAAATTTGAATTGCAAACTGCGTTCTAGATAGAACGCAGTTCACTATTCAATTGCATATAAGGCAAGCGGGCCTCAAATATGAATTCTAAATTTTGAATTGCGAACTGCGTTCTAGATAGAACGCAGTTCACTATTCAATTGCATATAAGGCAAGCGGGCCTCAAATATGAATTCTAAATTTTGAATTGCGAACTGCGTTCTAGATAGAACGCAGTTCACTATTCAATCGCACTAAATTTTGAATTGCGAACTGCGTTCTATAGAACGCAGTTCACTATTCAATTGCATATAAGGCAAGCGGGTCCCAAATATGAATTCTAAATTTTGAATTGCGAACTGCGTTCTATAGAACGCAGTTCACTATTCAATTGCATATAAGGCAAGCGGGCCTCAAATATGAATTCTAAATTTTGAATTGCGAACTGCGTTCTAGATAGAACGCAGTTCACTATTCAATCGCACTAAATTTTGAATTGCGAACTGCGTTCTATAGAACGCAGTTCACTATTCAATTGCATATAAGGCAAGCGGGTCCCAAATATGAATTCTAAATTTTGAATTGCGAACTGCGTTCTATAGAATGCAGTTCACTATTCAATTGCATATAAGGCAAGCGGGCCCCAAGTATGAATTCTAAATTTTGAATTGTTCTAGATAGAACGCAGTTCACTATTCAATTGCATATAAGGCAAGCGGGCCCCAAATATGAATTCTAAATTTTGAATTGCGAACTGCGTTCTATAGAACGCAGTTCACTATTCAATTGCATATAAGGCAAGCGGGTCCCAAATATGAATTCTAAATTTTAAATTGCGAACTGCGTTCTATAGAACGCAGTTCACTATTCAATTGCATATAAGGCAAGCGGGCCCCAAGTATGAATTCTAAATTTTGAATTGCGAACTGCGTTCTATAGAACGCAGTTCACTATTCAATTGCATAGAAGGCAAGCGAGCCCCAAGTATGAATTCTAAATTTTGAATTGCGAACTGCGTTCTATAGAACGCAGTTCACTATTCAATTGCATATAAGGCAAGCGGGCCCCAAA
Organism: Magallana gigas; assembly: GCF_963853765.1. Taxonomy (NCBI): domain Eukaryota; kingdom Metazoa; phylum Mollusca; class Bivalvia; order Ostreida; family Ostreidae; genus Magallana; species Magallana gigas. The sequence goes on from NC_088854.1 coordinate 52,285,061, forward strand.
TATGAATTCTAAATTTTGAATTGCGAACTGCGTTCTATAGAACGCAGTTCACTATTCAATTGCATATAAGGCAAGCGGGCCCCAAGTATGAATTCTAAATTTTGAATTGCGAACTGCGTTCTATAGAACGCAGTTCACTATTCAATTGCATATAAGGCAAGCGGGCCCCAAGTATGAATTCTAAATTTTGAATTGCGAACTGCGTTCTATAGAACGCAGTTCACTATTCAATTGCATAGAAGGCAAGCGAGCCCCAAGTATGAATTCTAAATTTTGAATTGCGAACTGCGTTCTATAGAACGCAGTTCACTATTCAATTGCATATAAGGCAAGCGGGCCCCAAATATGAATTCTAAATTTTGAATTGCGAACTGCATTCTATAGAACGCAGTTCACTATTCAATTGCATATAAGGCAAGCGGGCCCCAAATATGAATTCTAAATTTTGAATTGCGAACTGCGTTCTATAGAACGCAGTTCACTATTCAATCGCACTAAATTTTGAATTGCGAACTGCGTTCTATAGAACGCAGTTCACTATTCAATTGCGAACTGCGAACTGCGTTCTAAAAACCGATTGCCATAATTTGAAACTATTATCTACATATTTTCCAAGATTATTCCGAATTGTGACATTTTCTGAGCTTAAAAGTTTCCTCCTAAAATAGGGAATAATTTAATTTTTTTTACGAAAAATATCATGCAAAAGACACCAATATAAAATCAAATTCATCTTCCCCACAATTAATGTTAAAATATATACATTTTTTCATTGTTCTGGTGTTTCTATTAAATCGACTAGTTTCAACAGCAAAATTATTAGAAGACAATCAAATTTTAGAAATGTATTTTTTAAATTTAGCAGGTATGGGTTTCGTAAGGTTGTATTGTAACCAGTGTTGTGAAATAAGGTATCGATAAAATAAACATTAACTGGAATTTTTAATGCATGCAAAAAAGTTCTTGTTTTGATTGGTTAAATATTCTTTTCATTATGATACATAATGTACCTTCATTGCATCTCTGTGCATTCCAAATTTCTTTACATCAATCAAACAATTTTTAACATCAGACACCCAATTGATTTTCTTATTATTCTCAACATCATTGAACAAATTGTAATAACAATTTAACAAAACACAGTTGTTGGAATTAAGTAATTTACGCCAGTATTTGATTAATGCGAATTTTCTGTAGTACAACGAAGGAAATCTTCCCAAATCTGCATTCATGTAAATATTCATCACTTGTATTTGAATAAAAGTTAATATGTTCACCTGCATGTCACTTAATGCACTGAACATTGCTAAATGACACGTATCTTGATTTGTATATTTTATTTGAAATAATGATTTTATCGATACCTTAACTTTTTAAACAAATGCTTCTAACATTACATAATTTTATGGTAAATGTCATGATGCTGAAGAGAAGTATTATTGATGATTATTGGCTAAAGTTTCAAAGAAAAAAAAGAAAAAAATATTACAATTTCAATATTTTCTGCACCAAATAAAAGCTTAATTTTTTCCAGATGTATCATATAAATTTATAGAAATATAATCTAATATATCTCTGAACAGATCTCTTTTACAATTTCGATTCTGTAAGGATACACCATATTTGATCATAGATAGTTTTCGATTGACATAATTTTGCAGGTGTGAACACTCTTCTTTTCTACTTTTTTTCTCAGCTTCTATCAAACAATGTTATACATCTGTTTTTTAACAGAATTAAGTTTTGGAATTGGTACGTAATTTATAATTAATTCAAACCTTTACGTTTCAAATAGTTTCTTGGGCTTAAAAACGATTTTCATTATTCTAGCAAGGTGACCTGTAGTGAAACCGGGTGTTATTTTAACTAAACATATCTGATTCCAATTAAACTTTGCCCACAAATGACATCTCAGCAGTGTTTTACTCTTATAAGGCACGCTGACACGTTTATATAGCTGCAGTCTTTTTTTTTTTCTTTTTTTTGGGTTTTTTTTGTTTGTTTGTTTTTTTTGGGTTTTTTTTTGGGGGGGGGGGGGGGGGCTTTAAAAACTCTTCATGCCAACTTTTTTTTCTCATCCTCTATTAATTTAATTATCCTGTGATTTATCATTTTGTATATAGCATTGATTTGTTGATATTGAAAAACTTGACTTGTAAAAGTGACCTGTAAATCTTTACATCTCTTGCTGTACTGTGATATTAACTACGACGACATTATTTCTTTCTGCGTCTTATTACTATCAATAACACTGTGCATAGTTCCATCGGTCTCTAGATTCATCTTTTTATACGTCCTTAGTTACACGTTGGTTTTAGTTGACTCAATGAAAATAATCATTATCAAACACATTTTTCAACATTTATTTTTTGCCTAATTTGTATTCTAGCAAATTTATTAAACTTAAAAACTAGCATACTTGCCAGACACATGCTTTTAATAGAACTTTTTTTTCTCCATGTATGAATTTAATCATGAAATCACTGCAAAAGCTGCAATTTTAAAAATTATTTGTAGCTATTTTGTAAGTTTAAGTCTTTTATTTTGCTTTGCTAAAAATAACCTGAATGCTACACGTTTGATCTTTCCAGAGAATCAATCTAAAGTTTCACCTTCCTCTTCACCACCATCACAACCACAACTAACAACAACAACAACAACAACAACAAAAGCAACAACAGCAACAATCCCTGAGAAAGATGTCACAGAGGAACAACATAATACATTTACAAAAATAAAACAAACAATAACAAGCCCATCTCCACCATCAACCACCACAGCTACAGGAGGCATCACAGTGAATCCTCCTGCATTTTGGATGATATCTAAAAAGAAGTAATTCTTATGACATCGAATTGCTTTGCTCTATTAGTCTTAATTTCTTTGTCATGTGTTATAAACTTGTTTTAATGCTTTAAGAAAATCTTTATTTTAACAACTACGTTAAAGAGCCGTCACAACTGTTTGTTGAGTTAAAAGAATGAATTTTATTATGTATATGTTACGTAAAGGAATGATTTTACAAATAATTTTTGATGCTCAATACTAGTACACTTATACTTTGAATGTTTTATTGTAATTATATACCCCAAAAAATAATGAATGACTGAATGATATAACATGTGTTTTCATCTGTGTCTTGATGAGAACTTGCAATTTCACAAAAAACAGTTACCAAGTTTAAACATTTGTTCATGAGTTCAATGCATTCAGTCATAAGACTTCCTTCATAAAAATTTTAAGACTGGACAGGAAAATGTTTTTGATTCCGGAATTTCCAATCTAATCAAAATAGGATGGGAAATATAAGATAGTGATATTGAAAATTGGAGTCATAGAAGGGTTATCCCCCCCCCCCCCAACGGATTAAGAAATTCATGATTTGGGATACAAAAATTTGGAGGCAGGTAAGATTGGAGTCATAGGTATGATTTTGGGAATTCTTGTAAAGATTTCTGATGATTAGTCTAGCCCCTCCTACTTTTCATTTTATTTCTAGGATATCATGTAATTTTTTTTGGAAATTTAATTTTTTCTGATGGATTTGAAGCTAGACAATTACTGTAAACGTATAACATTTGGCTGTAAGGTCTATGTCGAGTTCTTCGACAGTTTTTCCGTTTGATAGATTTTTATCAATTTCGTTCGCATACCACGACTGAAACGAGTTTTTAACGACTGAAACTAGTTTTTAACAGACTGCTTGAATGTGTCATTCCCCGCAAGATCGAGTGGTTGTAATTCCCCAGTACAAGAAGCTGGTATAAATCGCACCTTGATATCATTTTCCGACAGTTTTTGAATAAACGATTCACACTGGTGGGCTCTGAAAACATCAAATATACAAGTTTAGCTTTTTAAAAAAAAGCTTACCGCCTTTAGAGCAAATTCTTAACAGCAATAAGATATCAAAGACAATATAAATATTTTTTTAATATAAATGTCGCCTTCTTCTCCATGCAATGGCGTGCCGAACTTTTTTTAAAAAATATGTGCCTTTTTAGCGTGCGTTCTTAAAATTTAAAATTATTTACAACGTGTTATTTATTTGAAATCGACTGTAGTAGGTAAAAAGAGATCTTAGGAAGGGTTGTATCACTGTAGTTAAATCAAAGTTAATACAACTGCATTCAGTATCATTCATTTTTACTGATATTAGTTTCACCGTATCTAATTTACAACCTTGTTTACTGATATTAGCCATACCGTATCAAATTTCATTGTTATTTTTATAATCAAAACAAAAAGAAAAGAAGAAATTATTTCAAGAGATTTTACAGAATATCGCTTTCAACTAGTTGACAGAAAAATGAAAAATGAAAGTCTGAATTTCACTAAGAGCCATTTTTATTGTTCTTTCGTTTTCTCACTTTTTAAGATTTGAAATTTACGAAAATTGTTAAGTCGTACGTAAAATCGATCATCAAAAAATTATCTCCCTTGTGCCGAACAGTATTTCAACCAATGAAATAAATGCAAATTTTCACATCATGTATTTGCTACCAATCACAAAGGAGAGGAAGTGCACAGCCCGGAGACTGTAAATTATTCAAACTCTTTATACCGTCTTCCTTGGAAGTAACAAAGGGTGTGCGCGTCGGACTTCTTTAACGGCAAGATCTCACGTATTCCCTCAATGTACGGAACTAAAATTTTATCGATATATTCAAGCATGGTAGCTTCGTTTGACCAATGGTTTTCCGTGTGCATTATATGCCAATTTTCTGGGAACTTGAAATTTGGGTGACATTTCTCAGTCTTTCCTTGATAAATGACCTGAGGGGGGATCATTTCACCTGCCAGAGTGCATACGAGCAGAACGGTAATCTACAAATATACCGCTAGTTACTAAAAGTACGGGCTTTAAATTCATACCGCTATTAACAAAAAGAAACAACTATCTATCCGGATTTTAATCTTTGTTTCTTTGATTATTGTTGTTTTAATAACAAATAAATTAATAATGACTCACCTGTCGCTTGTCTTCTAGACCAATTATCTGGACTTGTTTCGATCCACTTTTTTCAAGGGTGTAATCGCCAACGGGAACAATATTGACATTTGTTTGATCAAAGTTAATTATCAGTTCAAGGGGAATGTCGTAATCACTTACTGTTTTAACTTCTGCCAAGAACTCCATTCTTATAAATTCAAAGTCATTGGGAATTTTTCTTGCAGCTTTCGTGCCCTTGCGTTTCACATAACATGCCTGCGTAGAAATGACTGTGCCCAGGTTTTAGAAATATTCATTGGACCACCGTACTCACAGAGTAACTGTCTGTCTTTATTTTTTATGATCCCCTTTGCACATCCTATTAATAGATGTTTATTTATGACACCACCACAATTTCGAACGTATTCAACATAAGTTTTAACATCATCGTCGTATTTTCCCAATAGTAGCGGTGCCCTGCGTTCAGCTTTAATAAGCGTTGTTGGTTCTGAACCACTTTTTTTTTTTAATTCGAAGAAATTCTTTCTTCATGTTTCGTATAGTGCTTTCGTTAACATTTTTCTGTAACGATTTTGAAAAGTGTCTAGCAGCTACAGCCACACCATGATCAACGGCATACCTTGCCATCTTTGCACGCTAGGCGCTGTCGTACGAGTTGTACATTCTCCGTTTTCGTTTAGTAGAAGGACTTGGAGTAGAATTAATTTCCGAATTAGCTGCAACTATTATTTGCGAATCATTCTGATTTTTGGCTGACCGTGGATCTGGTAGATCGGGAGAAGGCGGCGGCGTTTCGTTTGCTTTTTTAAGCCAACTTCGCAGCATGATCGTTTTGAAATGATTTGTGTGACTTCGGGTTTAAATATTACACGGGCCAATGTTACTTTTATATTATTTTACGATTAGTACTCATCTGAGTACGAACTCTTGGCTCTTGTATTTTGTACGTAAAGGGAACGGATCTTTAGTTTTACAGAAGCAGAATAAAATAAACCGCTAAATCAAATCTTTCATTGCGAGAAATCCGCTAATTCAAATATACGCCAACTTGTTGAAAATTCGATTCCGCCAAATATCGTACACGCTAAATGTAATACGTTTACAGTAAGCAAAGGCAAAAACATTGCAGAAAAAATCCAGAAATATATTTTCATGCAAAAATCCTTTACACAGAAACATTTACAGACAAAGGCTCAAATAATCAATCGTAACTCAAATACTTTGAAGATCTATCAAATAAAACATGGGTGTGCTGAGCGACCATGACTGTTTACCAAAAAAGCTGAATGTTAAAACCTCTGAGGTCCTAATTTGAAATTCACTGGCGATCCAATCAGTCATGCACTACGTGTCAAATAGCTTTGTTATTTTTTCCAGCATTTCATTTCCTGATTATAACTCAATGCGTAACTTAGATTCATAAGTTTGATAAAGGAATACTCGTGAAGTACTTCGGTCATGGATTGTAGAGGAAGTTGTATACTTTTTGTTTATGTTTTCTCTCCATTGATAACCGTTGAATGTTCCTCGTTTCCATTTGGAAACAGAGGAATGGGCTTATCAATGCAGAGTCGTAAGTCTTCCTTAGGAATGGGCATCATGGATCAGAGGATTCTTCTACATGGTTTGCAAACTTATTTATATAATTGCCTGACTGCTATATATATTGCAGACGATCACGTCGTGATGTTACGAAATGCAGAGGCGTAAGTCTCCTAGATCGTGTTTTGTAAACTTATTTTATATATATGCATGACTGTTATAAATTTTACAGACGGACAGGAGGTAAATATGAATATATACAAATACCATTAATGACACAACTGACGTAATATTTCATTAACATGGACTTTGATTTGAAAATTATGATTTGAAAAGGTAAATGATCAAAAATGTATAAATGTGCTTGTCTCATCAGAATGATAGATTATCTGAAATGTCTTCTCTACATTATTTTAAAGATACAGAAAATTAGATACGAAAATAACGCAGTAAATAAGAACAAATTATGTAGAAAAAAAATCGATTGCATGTAAAGTCATTCAGCGAAGATACCGTTATTGTTGTGTTTCAATTACAAAACCACTTTAAAACCTTTGGTACAAGGTCCATTTCCAAGTGAAACATTCCCTGTAATATTTTTCTTGCAGATCTTATCACAAAATATCAAAATTACATGTTTTCTGTGTTAAACTTGTAAACAAAACCAGACGCAATCAGAGCGTGAAATCAATGTTAACTTCATATGTTTCGAAAACTTCATAATGGATGATAGAAATATTTTTAAGTTTTTGTTTTGGAAAAATTGCAGTAAGAAAATTTTAAATTTTTAGTAAGAAAAATATCTTTCAATAAAAGAAATGTTTTAAGTCAGGGGACAATATATGATGCCGCTTGAACGCCCCAATTAATTGCAATCTTTCTGCCACAGTATTGGTAAACTGAGGAAAATATCTTTTATTTCTTTAGATGGGGATGCCTAAAGACTGTAGATCATGACAATATATAATAGAATTTTTAATAACATACTAGTCATATATACACATATGTATGTTGAAAGAGGGATATAAAGAAGATGGATGTTTTTCATCTAGTATTTTTTACTTACACAGCTGAATTTTGCGATTTAAAAGACTTTCGACTTTTTTTAATGTTGAATCAAAATGAATTGCCATATCTTCACGCATTTATTTTGATTGTAGTTAAGCTAATTAAAATAAAATTATCTATCGAACACTTGATTTGGTAATGGACATAATTGATTGTTGAGTACAGGTACATACATATATGTATCATTCCTTATGTTAAATTAACGTAAATTCGAGTCTTGGCTAACTCAAAATTACGACGTGATTCATTTTCAGCAACCTTGCTGTAAAGTAGATTGAGACATTGTGTACAAATGTTGTTTACTTTTATTAGCACCTGAACCAATAGAGCCTATCAATCCTATGGTTGGAACGTCGCCCTGTTTTATTAAATGCAAATTAAAACCAAACCCATGTAATAGTTACATCAATGCAAAAGGATGCCCACCGCCAAAAAGTAAGTATATTTATAACTAAGATAAATTGAAGTGTTCATCAAAATTCATGTGCTTTAATTTTCGTGGTTGACTAAAAATGGAGACAAGCAATGAAATTTGTAGACAATGGTTTTTTCATTAAATACGTATTCACATATCTTTTCTCGATAATTATTTGATTTCTGGATCCACAACAAAACGAAAATTGCCACTTAATGAATATTGATATAGCTCCATATGCAGTGAACACTTTATGAACGTCTTTAGACAAAAATGACTTTTCTAAGTATTAAACTTCTACTCTTAACAATAATGCAATAAAACTTGCTTACATAGAGCGACAACCATTCTTGATAGTTGTGGCTGTGTAGTTAATTTTTCAAATACTTCAAAATACAAATGATACAATAGTCTGTATCAATTGAAAATTATTGAAGATGTATCTTTATATATTTTCGTAAAAATATAATCACATCTTTCTCTTTACAGATATCCCTCAACAGCATGTATTTAGTAAGTATACATCTTATTTCATGATATATAGTTTATATACGACTTATGATATCTAGCATAATGTCTTGTGACGCATTTTATGATATCTACCATAATGTCGTGTTACACACCTTATGATATCTAACATAATGTCTTGTTGCACAACTTTTAATATCTAGTACAATGTCTTGTGACGCACCTTTTATAAGTATTAAACTTCTACTCCTCACAGTATTAATTCAAACTTGCTTACATAGAGCGACAAACATTCTTGATAGATGAATTGTGACTGTGTAGTAAATTTTCAGATACTTCAAAATACAAAATAATACAAATTGTCTGCATCAATTGAAAAATATTTAAGATGTATCTTTATATTTTCTTAAAAATATAATCACGCCTTTCTCTTTACAGATATCCTTCCACAGCAACGATTTGGTAAACATACATCTTGTTTCATAATATATATAGTTTTTCGATTGACACAGTTTGGCAGGAGGGGCTTCCCGTCGGCGGTCATGTTGTATGTCAACTTGCCTAGATTCCTTCATTTTTCATCGAATTTCAACTTGTCAAACTGGGCATTAGAGAGGAAACTTCATACGCTTAACCTTCAAGATGGTGGCTAAGAGAAAAAACTTAATTAATGTAGCGATATGTTTTGCGACAGGCATACTGTGGAGTCATCAGAATTCACAGTGGCAGAATTTGCTTGGTATTTGTGGGCAGCCGTCCCCCAAGAATTTACACCCTCAACGATATCAAATTTAGAAAGAGTTCTTTTTCTTACTGAAACTGAAAACCGACTAATCTGCGAAATTACATCCTTACGAATAAGCAAAAAGAAACCCCATAATCCTCAAAAATTGCCCCCCCCCCTTCGATATTTAAAGGATTCCATGGTAGAATTATTATACACACCCTTTTTCAATAGAAATTTGTTTAAACTACATGAAGCTTGTTTACTGATAGTGTTCCCATAAGAATCAGAGTTTCGATCCTGTAGGACAAGATGTCTAACTTTATTTTATTTAATCGTTCGATAATAAAATGGATGTTCAGTATATTATTTTAACACAAGTTATACAACTATAAATTCCATAAAGTACATACCTTTTGAGAAACGCGATCATTTTTTCTTTATGTGGAATTGCAATAAAAAATGTTAACTACTGTCTCTTTACGGTTATTCGTCTTCTAAATCTTGTACTTTCATCGCTACTTCATATTCTGCTATCAAAGTGAGTAACGAGTAAACGTTGTTACACACCTTGTGATATCTGATATGATATCTTGTTACACAACTTATGATATCTGGTATAATGTCTTGAGAAGCACCTTATAAAATCTAATATAATGTCTTGTTACACACCTTATGATATTTGGTATGAATTCTTGTGACATACCTTATAATATCTAGTATAATGTATTGTAACACACCTTATGATATCTAACATAGTGTCTTGTTACACACCTTATAATATCTAACATAATATCCTGTAACGCACCTTATGATATCTAACATAATGTCTTGATACATACCTTATGATATCTAACATAATGTCTTGTAATACACCTCAAGATATCTGGCATTATGTCTTTTTACGCACCTTAGGTAAACTGGCATTTAATCTTGTTACACATCTTAAAATATCAAACATAATGTCTTGTTACACACCTTATAATATATAAATTAATATCTTGTTACACACCTTATGATATCTAACATAATACCCTGTAACGCACCTTATGATATCTAACATAATGTCTTGTTACACACCTTACGTTATATGGCTACATGTCTATCTTCGAATAATCCAATTAATTGAAATAAGAGTTATCGATATATCGATCCTAATCTTTTTGGTAGTTGTTTTTCTTTTTTACTGTCCTTCAAGACACGTGTATAAGTAACGTTCATCACCAGGTACTGAGTGCGATTTCTTTAAGAAAACCATTACACAAAACCGACTTTTATTTTCTTATCTTCATATTCATCAAATTTTATTGATTTCTATTATGGGATGCCCATGAAACCTGAAAATACCAAATGTTTTACTTGAACTTGTTTTATAAGTCTAACCCATACATTTTGCTTTGCTGAAAAAAAATTCATTACTGCACGTTTGATCTTTCCAGGCAATCAACCTATGAATCCATTTTCATTTTCAACACTCCCACCACCACCAACAACAACGACAACAACGGTCACCGAGAAAGATTTCACAGGAGAACAACATAATATATTTACAACTACAACAAGCCCATTTCCACAATCGACCACCAAAGCCACCAGAGGCATCACAGTTAATCCTTTTGCATTCTGGATAATCAACAAGAAGTAATTTTTATGTAATTTAAGTATTGTTAACTTGTTTTGTTGCTTTGAATAAAGATTTGATATATCAATTACGTTAAAGTAACGAAAACGCTATTTGTAGAGTGGTATTTTTCTGAAACAAAAAAAAAGTATATAGATAGTATGTTTAATTTTTCCATACAAAAAAATTGTAGCATGTTAACATGTATATGACGGAAAGCAATGGTTTTATAAAGTACTGTTGATTGTCAATACTAGTAAACATATACATTGTATGTTATCATTGTAATGATATACGTTTAAAAAAAATTACTTAATGATATAACTTGTGTTTGAATATTAGATCTGTGTCTTAAATAGGTTTGCTCATCTCTTTTTGGGTTAATATTTTATGTTACCTCTTGTATAAAAATTTTGCAATATATATATATATATATATATATATATATATATATATATATATATATATATATATATATATATATATATATATATATATATATATATATCTTTCACTTTGCCAAATAAACCATATTGAATAAAATTGTCAAAAGAAAATTAAATATTTACTGAGTTTAGTGAGGGAGTTTAGTATATTTGTGGCGGAAGGTTTTTAAACTTTCAGATAGTTAATGTATTACGATATATTCATGTTGTTCTGAAAAACATTTTTGAACAACATTTTCATATTTATATCGATATATTTTGGCATATTAACTTATTTTTCATATGAGTCAAGAAAAAATGTTAAATATATTCTGAAGTTATATATGTAAAAATACTTAATAATTAATATCGTATAATAGTTGTTTTTTTCTGTGAGAAAATACATTTTTAAAAACTCTAATTTTGTTTATTATGTATCCTTAATTTGTTTATTATAATTTTGTAACATACGCCAATTCGTCTGTGCCTGCGATGTTTCTTCAGGAGGTTCGCTATAACTTAATATTAATAGTTTCTAAAATCAGCTGAAAATTACTTGATTGTGAAAGATTGTATGATGCATAAGAAGTACACAAGGGAACTAAGTGAACAATAAGCAATTTGGGATTTGAAAAATACAATTTTCAAAATATTAAATTTATTTAGAAAATATGAAAAAAAATCTCAATCGGATTTGAACTCGTGTTCTGCATTTTACAAGTCCGACGCTTTAAACGCTGAGCTATGATGGTATTCAATCAAATCGATCAATGCAATCAATTTCACAAAATATTTAAATCACAATCTTGTGACGTTGTGTCTTAAGAAGTACAATCCTTGACATAGTAAACTACCTTCAAATTTTATCGTCTGGTTCTTGGCGGTCTAAAATACACATTTATTTACAAAAGGGGGATAAGGGATATTGCAATTTTTCGCTCTCCGAAGTATTAGAGTATGATAAAATAGTCATTTTCCTAAAATTGTAAATTGTGCTTTGTGTATACATTTAATAACAGGTACGTTTGCCCATGTTTGATCTCTCAGCAGTAATATAACAATTAGACAACGCCGACACCTCCTGTTTTAGTCCAGTACTTTTCTTTACCTGAAATTGGTCGTAAAAACAATGTTATTCATCTGTCTCTTTACAGTTTTAAGTTTTGGTCTTGGTACGTAATTTATAATTCATTCAAACCTTTACGTTTCAAATAGTTTCATGCTATCTTTCAGGGCTTTAAAAAAAACAATTTTCATTATTCTAGCAAGATGACCTGTAGTGAAATCGGGTGTTATTTCAACTAAACATATCTGACTCCAATTAAACTTTGCCCACAAATGACATCTTAGCTGTGTTTTATTCTTATAAGGCACGCTGACACGTTTATATAGCTGCAGTCTTTTTTTTTGGGGGGGGGGGGGGGGGGGCTTTAAAAACTCTTCATGTTATCATTTTGTATATAGCATTGGTTTGTTGATGTTGAAAAACTTGACTTGTAAAAGCAACCTGTAAATCTCGACAGCTCTTACTGTACTTTGTTCAAGACATGTATTTCATCATTTCTGCGTCATTGTTCCATCGGCCTATAGATTCATCTCTTTATATCCACGTCCAAAATACACGTTAGTTTTACTTGACTCAATGAAAATAATCATAATTAAACTCATTTTTCAAACATTTATTTTTCGCCTAATTTGTATTCTAGCAAATTTATTAAACTGTTAAAAACCAGCATACTTGCTAGACACATGCTTTTAATACTGTTTGTACATTGCATACCTCATATTTAGCTATCTATCTTCGAATTATTAAATAAATTTTAATAAGGGTTATCGATGTACCATTCCTCGTCTTTTTGGAATTTGTGCTTGTTTTTGACTGTCCTTCGAGACAGGTTTACCTGTATTTCTCATGACTGTCCAGGTTCTGACAAGCTTCAATTTTTCTCTCTCCATGTATGACTTTAATCATGAAATCATTGCAAAAGCTGACATTTTTTAAAATTATTTGTAGCTATTTTGTAAGTTTAAGTCTTTTATTTTGCTTTGCTAAAAACAACCTGAATGCTACACGTTTGATCTTTCTAGAGAATCAATCTAAAGTTTCACCTTCCCCTTCACCACCACCACAACCACAACTAACAACAACAAAAGCAACAACAGCAACAATTCCTGAGAAAGATCTCACAGACGAACAACATAATTTATTTACAACAATAAAACAAACAACAATAACAAGCCCATCTCCACCATCAAACACTACAGCCACCGGAGGCATCACTTTGAATCCTCCTGCATTTTGGATGATATCTAAAAAGAAGTAATTCTTATGACATCGAATTGCATTGCTATATCAGTCTTAAGTTCTTTGTCATGTGTTGTAATCTTGTTTTAATGCTTTAAGAAAATCTTTATTTTATCAACTACGTTAAAAAGCCGTCACAACTGTTTGTACAGTTAAAAGGATGAATTTTATTATGAATATATTAAGTAAAGGACTGAGTTTACAAATAATTGTTGATGCTCAATACTAGTACATTTATACTTTGAATGTTTAATTGTAATTGTATACCCCAAAAAAAATAATGCATGACTGAATGATATGACATGTTTTTAAATCTTTCATCTGTGTCTTGATGAAAACGTGCAATTTTAACAAAAACAGTTACCAAGTTTAAACTTTTGTTCATGTGATCAATGCGTTCAGTCATAAGACTTCCTTTATAATAGTTATAAGACTGGACAGGAAAATGTTTTTGATTCCAGAATTTCCAATCTAATTAAAATAAGATGTGAAATCCGCTTGCTAACTGTCACCACACAAACATCGAGGTGTGAAGCGAGTTAGCGAGCGGATCTATTTTTTTGCAAAGTTAGACCTAACCATTAGTAACATAGCATCAGGGAGGGTTGAGTCCCCTACTTTTTCTCGCAGCAAAAAGAAATGTTTCTAAATGTTTCTTAAAAAGATTGAAATATTAATAGTGATATTGAAAACATTTTTTTGGCAATCTAATTTTTCTGATTGATTTAGAGCTAGAAAATTAAGCAAAAGCAAAAACATTGCAGAAAAAAATCCAGCGATATATTTTCATGCAAAAATCCTTTACAAAGAAATATTTATAGACAAAGGCTCAAATATTCAATCATAACTCAAATACTTTGACGATCTATCAAATAAAACATGGGTGTGCTGAGCAACCATGACTGTTTACCAAAAAAGCTGAATGTTTAAATTTCTGAGGTCCTAATTTGAAATTCACTGGCGATCAAATCATTCATGCACCACGTATCAAATAGCTTTGTTATTTTCCAGCATTTCATTTCCTGATTATAACTCAGTGCATAACTTAGATTCATAAGTTTGATAAAGGAATACTCGTGAAGTACTTCGGTCATGGATTGTAGAGGAAGTTGTCTACTTTTTGTTTTTGTTCTTCATCTATTGATAAACGTAGGTTGTTCCTTGTTACCATTTGGAAACGGAGGAATGGGCTTATCAATGCAGAGTCGTAAGTCTCCTAGATCGTGTTTTGTAAACTTATTTTATATAATTGCACGACTTTTTACGGACGGACAGGAGGTAAATATAAATATATGTATATACCAGTAATGACACATGGACTGTGATTTGAAAATTATGTGATTTGAAAAGTGAAATGATCAATAATGTATAAAAGCGCTCGTCTCATCAGAATGATAGATAAGCTCAGATATCTTCTCTACATCAATTTAAAGAAAGTAACAGTTATTTACAGAAAGTTTGATACAAAAATAACCTAGTAAATAAGAACAAATTATGTAAAAAAAAATCGGGGACGTAATCTCTTACTACGCATGTAAAGTCATTCAGTGAAGTTGCCATTATCCTTGTGTTTCAATTAGAAAACCACTTTAAAACCTTTAGTACAAGGTCGAATTCCAAGCGAAACATTCCCTGTAATATTTTTCTTGCAGATCTTACCACAAAATATCAAAATTACATGTTTTCTGTGTTAAAATTGTAAACAAAACCCGACGTCAATCAGAGCGTGATATCAATGTTAACTTTGTATGTTTCGAAAACTTTATAATGGATGATAGGAATATTTTTAAGTTTTTGTTTTGGAAAAATTATAGAAGGAAAATGTTAAATTTTTAGTAAGAAAAATAACTTTCAATAAAAGAAATGTTTGAAGTCAGGGGACAATATATGATGCCGCTTGAACGCCCCTATGAATTGCAAACTCTCTGCCACAGTATTGATGAACTGAGGAAAATATCTTTTAATTCTTTAGATGGGGATGCAAAAAAACTGTAGATAATGACAATATATGATAAAAAAATTTATAATATAATATAATATAATATACACACATATGTATGTTGAAAGAGGGATATGAAGAAGGTGGAATTTTTCCATCTAGTATTCTTATTAATTACCCAGCTGAATTTTGCGGTTTAAAAGTCTTTCAACTTTTATTAATGATGAATCAAAATGAACTTCCATATTTTCACGCATTTATTTTGTTTATAGTTAAGCTAATAAAAATGAAACTATCTATCGAACATTTGATTTGGTAATGGAGATAATTGATTGTTGAGTACAGGTACATACATATATGTATCATACTTTTAAGTTAAATTTACTTAAACTCGAGTCTTGGCTAACTCAAAATTACGAAGTGATTCGTTATCAGCAACCTTGCTGTAAAGCAGCTTTAGACATCGTGTACAAATGTTGTTCAATTTTATTAGCCCCTGGCACAGAGGAGCCAAAGGTGCGTACTAATCCTATGGGTGGAACAACGCCTTGTCTTTTAAATTGCAAAATACAACCAAACCCATGTGGTAGTAACTCCAATACAAAAGGATGCCCACCGCCAAACAGTAAGTATATTTATAACTAAGATAAATTGAGTGTTCATCAAAATTCTTGTGCTTTAATTTTCGTGGTTGGAGTAAAAATGGCGACAATCAATGAAATTTGTAGACAATGGTTTTTTCATATTTACGTATTTTTTACGTATTTACATGTCTTTTTGCCGGTAATGAATATTGATGTAGCTCCATATGCAGTGAACACTTTATGAACGTCTTTAGACAAAAATGACTTTTCTAAGTATTAAACTTCTACTCCCCACAATAATGCAATAAAACTTGCTTACATAGAGCGACAACCATTCTTGATAGTTGAGTTGTGGCTGTGCAGTTAATTTTTCAAATACTTCAAAATACAAATGATACAATAGTCTGCATCAATTGAAAATTATTGAAGATGTATCTTTATTTTCTTAAAAATATAATCACAACTCTCTCTCTTTACAGATATCCCTCCACAGCATGGATTTAGTAAGTATACATCTTATTTCATGATATATAGTTTATACACAACTTATGATATCTAGCATAATATCTTGTGACGTATTTTATGATATCCGCCATAATGTCGTGTTACACACCTTATGATATCTTACATAATGTCTTGTTGCACAACCTATAATATCTAGTATAATGTCTAGTGACGCACTTTTTATAAGTATTAAACTTCTACTCCCACAATAATTCAATAAAACTTGCTTACATAGAGCGACAAACATTCTTGATAGATGAATTGTGACTGTGTAGTAAATTTTCAAATACTTCAAAATACAAAATAATACAAATTGTCTGCATCAATTGAAAAATATTTAAGATGTATCTTTATATTTTCTTAAAGCTGCTTGGTCCGATTTATTTGTTATTACAGTATCAAATTTTTTTCCATACAAACCATTTATCGTAGAAAGTTATGGACTTTCTCCTATTTACACCAGCAGAATCAATCTCCTTTCAAAGTTAGAAATATTCAAAGTAAATAAAAATAATTTCTCTTTGGGCAAACGAAAAAACAAACCAAAATGCATCACGGGAATGTTTAGAAAAAGAAACCATTTGGTTTCGTCCCCCGAATGATTGGGGTCATTCAACACGCATGCTCTGCATCGATTGTAAAGAAAACAAACTTCAGAAATATTAGCGAACAAAACGTACACATGTTTATTTGTAATTTGTCTGATCATTTCGACCTTTATTCAAAGCGATTCAAAGCGATGACAAAGTCGTAATACAACTATACCCGCCTCGTCGTCATAGGTGAAATTTAACCTGAGGCGAAATAACGCGGTACCCTTTTATGTCGTTTGTTTTGTTAGCAATAATGTGTACGTATTTTTCTTCATTGAAATTTGGCTTAATTGACTGGGAAAACAACTGCAATGTCTATTATTATACATATACTAAGCAAAACCATCATTTAAAAGCGTGCATAAAATTTGATAAAAAATCGGACCAAGCAGCTTTAAAAATATAATCACGCCTTTCTCTTTACAGATATCCCTCCACAGCATGGATTTAGTAAGTATACATCTTATTTCATGATATATAGTTTTCGATCGACACAGATTTGCAGGAGGGTTTCCCGTCGGCGGTCATGTTGTAGGTCAACTTGCCTAGATTTTTCATTTTTCAGCGAATTTCAGCTTGTCAAACTGGGCATTTTGACGTAGTGGCTAGCACTCTTTAAATGAAAAATATACATATATTAAGGCTCATTGAAATATTAGGATTTTTCCTGTTTACTCCGTCATAACATTTTTAACATTGGTTGCTTAGAGAGGAAACTTTAAACGCTGACCTTCAAGATGGTGGCCAAGAGAAAAAAAAACTTTGAGGGAAAATGAGCCATATGAAAATATCTATCAATGTTAAATCAATAACGATATATATGATGATGGATAAAATCATAAACTACATAATATTGAAGTTCACGTGAATCATTGTAACAATAAGGCTCACTTTGATTATTGTAGCGATATATATCGCGACAGGCATACTTTGGAGTCATTAGAATTCACAGTGGCACAATTTACTTGGTATTTGTGGGCAGCCGTCCCCCAAGAATTTTCTGAAACTGAAAACCGACTCTTCTGCGAAATTACATCCTTACGAATAAGCAAAAAGAAAGCCCATCATCCTCAAACACATTCATTGAGGTCTTCAACTGGAATTTTCACTTCAACATTCAAATTGTAAACAAAAACTTTGTTTACATTGCAAAGAATTGTAAACTCTGTAACTCGCTTATAACTCAACAGATAACACCCAAATTTTGGTTCCCTATTAAAAATGCTTTACTTAAGCATTGTAAACACTAGAATTGAAAAAATAATGTTCGACCAAAATCGTGACCATGCTCCTTTAAACTACATGAAGCTTGTTTACTGATAGTGTTCCCATAAAAATCCGAGTTTTGTATCCTGTAGGACAAAATGTTTAACT
Source organism: Magallana gigas (assembly GCF_963853765.1). Classification (NCBI taxonomy): domain Eukaryota; kingdom Metazoa; phylum Mollusca; class Bivalvia; order Ostreida; family Ostreidae; genus Magallana; species Magallana gigas. The sequence continues at coordinate 52,303,577 of NC_088854.1, forward strand.
TTATTTTATTTATTCTTCTGATAATACAATGGATGTTCAGTTTATTATTTTAACACAAGTTAAACAATTATAAATATTATAAAGTACATACCTTTTGAGAAACACAATCATTTTTCCTTTATAGATATTTGCAATAAGAAAAAAGTTTATTGTGTCTGTTTATTTGTCTTCGGTTTCTTGTACTTTTATCGCTACTGCATTATCAACAACAATAACGATCAAACGTTGTCACGCACCTAATAATATCTAGTATGATATCTTATTTCACACTTTGTAATATCTGGCATTATGTCTTGTTACACACCTTATGATATTTAGCATAATGTTTTATTACACACCTAGTGATATCTGGCATGTTGTCTTGTTACGCACCTTTTAATATCTAGTATGATATCTTTTTACACACCTTGTGATATCTGACATAATGTCTTGTTACCTACTTTATGATATCTGGCATAATGTCTTGTTACACACCTTATGATATCTAACATAATATCTTGTGACGCATCTTGTGACATCTGGCATGATTGTAACACCTTATGATATCTAGCATAATGTCTTGTGACGCACCTTATAATATCTGGCATGGTGTCTTGTTACACACCTAATGACATCTCGCATAATGTCTTGTGAAGCACCCAATGCTATCTGGCATGATGTCTTGTTACACACCTTTTATAAGTATTAAACTTCTATTCCCCACAATAATTATCCCCACAATAAATATATCTGGCTAGGTGTCTTGATACACACCTAATGACATCTAGCATAATTGTCTTGTGACGCACGTAATGATATCTAACATAATGCCTTGTTACACACCTTATAATATCTAGTATAATGTCCTGTTACACACCTTATAATATCAAGTATAATGTCGTTTTAAACACGTTATGATATCTAGCTTAATGTTTTGTTACACACCTTGTGATCTCTGGCATGATGTCTTGTAACACATCCTATGATATCTAGTATAATGTCTTATTACACACCTTTTGATATCTGGCATAATGTCTTGTTACACACCTTATGATATCAAACATAATGTCTTGATACACACCTTCTCTTTTATGGCATAATATCAATCTTCAAATAATTCATCTAATTATAATAAGATTTATCGATAGATCGATCTTAATCTTTTTGGAAGTTGTTCTTATTTTTTACTGTCCTTCGAGACAGGTGTACATGTAACTTTCATCACTGTCCAGGTACTGAGTGTGACTTCTTTATGAAAACCGTTACATAAAAATCAACTGTTTATTCTTCAAATCTTCATTTTCATCAAATTCTATAAATGTTTATTATGAGATCCCCATGCAAGCTGAAAATACCAAATGTCTACTTGTACTTGTTTTATAAGATTTACGTATACATTTTGCTTTGTTGAAAAAAATCACTACTCCACGTTTGATCTTTTCAGGCAATCAACCTATGAATCCATTTTCATTTCCAACGCCCCCACCACCAACAACGACAAAAACAACAACAACAACAACAACAAAAGCAATGACAACAACGATTCACGAAAAAGATGTCGCAGAGAAACACCATTATATATTTACAACTACAACAAGTCCATCTCCACAATCGACCACCACAGCCACCAGTGACATCACAGTGAATCCTCCTGCACATTGGATGATATTTAACAAGAAGTAAATTTTATGTAATCAAATTGCTTTGCTATATTAGTCTTAATTGCTTTGTTAAGTGTTGTAAAATTCTTTTGTTGCTTTTAGGAAAACATGTTGTATCAATTACGTTAATGTATCATAAGAACTATTTATAGAGATGGGATTTTTTTGAAAGAAAACAAAGTATATCGGAGAATATGTTTATTTTTTACATACAATAAAGGATGAATTGTAGCATGTATACATGTATATGGCGGAGAACAATGGTTTTTAAAATTGATTGTCATTACTAGTAAACACATACATTGTATGTTATTTTTGTAATGATATACTTTTTTAAAAAAAATAATACATTACTGAATGATATTACATGTGTTTATATCTTATATCTGTGTCTTTATAAGTACTTGCATTTTTTTTAACAAAAGCGGTCACCAAGTTTATACATTTGTTCAATGCGATCTTACATTGTAATTATAATAGACTGGACAAGAAAAGTGTTTATGATCACGGAAGTTTCATCTTTATCACCAAATATGTATCTTAAACATTTCAAAGAATACAAAGACTGAAATCGATATAATTCTAAAAATATGTCGGGCCCAACAATTACTCACTGCATTCATGAATCAAATAATGAATTAATAAAGAGTTTAAAAACTGGACAAGGACTACAAGGGCAGAAAAATCCATTGTTTGAGGTGTGTTCGAGGTGTGAAACGTGTGCTAAAGCGCCAAAGAGATGTTGAACTGATACAGAAAAAATTCTTTTACATTTTCATTGCACTTAAAAGTACTGAATTTTTTTTTTATAATTTAATACAAAATGTAGTATTGTTATCTCAGAGTATTCATGTATATACCTTCATCATTTATCATTACAGTACATCAAAGTAAATGATGTATTACAGCAAGAATAGACATCTAGATGTGTTCAGTGAGTTAAAATTTATGCACTTTATAATAATTATTTATAATTGATCTTATCTTTTATTATTACATTGTGAGACCGGTTAAAACGGGATTGGCAGGGACACAAAGGAAATTCTCAAAAACAGAATGGAAAAATAAATTTGAACTACCTTAAAAACAACGCAAGAATTTTGGTTACATAGGCTTCAGTTTCAAATATTACATAGAATATCCTTGTAACCATGATCTTCGCAAAATTACAATCATTGACTCATTTTGCAAGATGGATATCGTTTTAATATCAGTCATTTTAATGTCCTCTTTTTAAAGATGAAATTAAAGAATGGCTGAATAAAAAAAATGGGCAGGAATGTTGGTTTTGATAGATAATTTAGCTCTCTCTCTCTCTCTCTCTCTCTCTCTCTCTCTCTCTCTCTCTCTCTCTCTCTCTCTCTCTCTCTCTCTCTCTCATTGTAAAAACACCCTTTCGCATTTTCACATTAAGAATATTAAAATGATTTTAATTTTGTAAATATTTCATCTGATATGCATACATATAAAGTGAACGTGAAGAACTAAAGAAAACTCTGAATCACTTTAATTTGTTCCAAATGTTTATTATAAACGTAAATTTCAGTCTTTATTACAAGTTATAAAGAAAGAAAAATTGGAAAAGTTCCTGTAGAGCGTTTTTGTTCTTTAATGAACCTTAATATTTAAAAATTTCCATAAAAGATTAAGCTTTATTTTAAGTATCTACTTTATTTCATAGGAGTGATCCACCAATGCAAATCAACTTTGAATTGATTCATTAGATTTGAATTTGAATTTCAAATTATACAACTTCAAATGTAAGAAAAATACGTAAACTGACATCTTTGATAAATGAGTTTTAAGATTTCTATTCAAATCTGAAAAATAAGAAAATCTTTCATAGATCAAATTTAAGACAACAGGAAGTAAGATTCCTGTCACAGGTATCCATGCATTCCATAATCCGTCAGTACGATACAGGTACATTTGTATAAATTAACTGCAAAAGAACTGCGCATGTGTCCCTTTTTATCTATAATCTTGTGTGGGTCTACTCACAATTCAGCTGACCAAAAAAACCAAACAATTCTTTGAATATGTAATACTGTAGTATAAATTGTTTTACTTGAAATGTTTACTGTTGTTTCACAAAACTTTAACAGCGAGGTCTGATATTCATTGAACGAGTTTATTATGAGTGGGCGACTGTTATGGACGAACACTCTGATCCTTTTTCGTCGTGAAATAATATTAAGATTAATTGACTATATCATATCACTGCAGTCAACACGTGATGATATTTCAGTACATGCGGATTATTTTTCCTGAGTAAAAAAAATTAGCTTTAGTATCGGCATTGCTTTTGATATCTAATATGCATAATTGATGTTAAGTATATTCTGAAAATATATATGTAAAAATACTCAATAATTGTTATCGTACAATAGTCTTTTTTTCTCATAGAAAATACATTTAAGAAACTCAATTTTTTTTTTAATTTTGTAACATACGCCAATTCGTGTGCCTGCGTTGTTTCTTCAGGTGGTTCGCTGAAGCTTAATATTAATAGTTTCTCAAATCAGCTGAAAATAACTTGATTGTGAAAGATTGTACATGTATAATACATAAGAAGTACACAAGGCAACTAAGCGAACAATAAGCAATTTGGGATTTAAAAAATACAATTTTCAAAATATTTAATTTATTTATAAAATATGGAAAAAATCTCAATCGGATTTGAACTCGTGTTCTGCATTTCACAAGTCCGACGCTTTAAACGCTGAGCTATGGTGATATTCAATCAAATCGATCAATGCAATTAATCAAAAAATATTTAAATCGCAATCTTGTGAAGGGATATTGTAATTTTTCTTCGCTCTTCGAAGTATTAGAGTATGATAAAATAGACATTTTCCTAATATTGTAAATTGTGCTTTGTGTATACATTTAATAACAGGTACATTTGCCCATGTTTGGTGGTGCTAATAATAACCCGCACTCTAATCTCTCAGCAGTTATATAACAACATATGATAAGACAACACCGACTCCTCCTGTTTTAGTCCAATATTTTTCTTTACCTGAAATTGGTCTTGAAGACCGAGGCGGTGTTGACTTTCTGGACGACCCTACCGCGGGGGTAGGCAAATTTTACCCGAGACACCTGTCTAAAAATCCGCGCAAAATCCGGGAACCACATTGCCTGTACTGTAGTTGCATTATTTTTCTGCATTATATATCAAACATTAAATTCTACAGATTGCCTGTGGACCTACAATGTGTAGTTCCTTCATGTTTTAAGAAATGGGGGCGTGTTTTAGAAATCTATAATGAAAATACCTGTAATGTTTTAAGGTGGGTTTTTCGATGTCATCTCGATCATTATTAGTCAGTCATTCACGCTTTTAAAAATTATCACCACCAAATCTTTTTACGGTAGCGTTAAAATAATTTCCGTGTAGAATAATGATCATCATTACATATAATTCATCTTCATTATCGCCACGCGACATAATAAGAATATACATGTATACAGAAAATCTTGAACAATCTTCTCAAAAACCAGAAAATCTTGAACTTGTGAGTAAGCATCCTCAGGTAGTGTAGAATCAACTTTGTTCAAATCATGGTCCCTGAGGGTTAGGTGGGACCACAATGGGAAAATGAATTTTTACATAGTTATATATAAAGAAAATATATAATATTACTCTAATCTTCTTCTCAAAAACCAAATGGCCAAAAAATCCAAACTTGTGTGTGGAAGCATCCTCAAGTAGATGAGTAGATTCAAGTTCATATCATAATCCCAGGGGTGGGGTCAAGTCACAATGGGGGATGTCATATGCATAGTAAGATATGGAGAAATATCTTTTAAAATTTTCTGGAAAAGCATTCAGCAAATGAAGATGAGACTTGTGTGAAAGCATACTAGCTTGTGCAGGTTAAATTTGATCAAACAATGATATCCTTGAGAAAAGTGGGGCCACAAAGGGGGATTTTTAATAGCACTGCTAATGCAAGGCATCTAGAAAAATCTTCTCACGAATATTAGATAAAACAATTAAAGGGGCTCGGTATTCGCTGTAAAATATGTGAATAAAAGTTGACAGATTTTAAAACTTTCTTTGCAAGATCTACTATACTTAATGGTCAATACTTTTTTAATTTGATTCTTTAAAGCTGATTTGATCAGCTTTTGTTGTTTAGGTGAGCTATGTGGCCCCTGAGCCTCTTGTTTAAAATTTAAGACTGTGTTTAACAAAACGGATAATGAAAATGTATAAAACGAATAAAAACATGTAGAAATACATTTGATGCTATCATATACTCCCATGGAAAAATGTTAAGCTGTCCCCATATTATAGAAATATCATATTAATAAGCAATAAGTACATATAGAAATACATTTGATACTAACACTTATAGATAAATGCATCTTTATCCCAGCATGAAATAAAACAGCCAATAACAACTGACGATCTGATATTTCGTAATGGGGTGATAATCACCGAATACAAAGCTATGGTTAAAAAATGGCCGTTATAGCCAATGATACATTGTTAAATCTCCATCCAGTCAGAAGAAGCCATACATACAGTTAAACATATAAATTCTGAGGCATTTCAGCAAGAAGTTCCCGTTTCGTGAATCTGTAACAGTGACAGACATGTGGAAAGTTCACGTTTCGTGATTTTGTCAGTGACATCCAAGTGATAAGTTTACGTTTTTCGTAATTTTGAAAGTGACACCCTTGTGATAAGTTCACGTTTCGTGATTTGTAACAATGTCATCCCAGTGAGAGGTTTACGTTTCGTGGTTAAGCTATACGTATTGACATCACGGCGGGATGTTAACTGTCCGTGATTCCCTTGTACTAAACCTGCTCTTGTACTCCCTAATCGGGCTGTCCGTCATAGGGCTGACTTTTATCATCACCCTGGCGCGGTTTATGTGGATTTGGAAACCTAGAGTACTTGTCAGCGGGGGAAACTTTGTGGCGTGCTGTGTTTGATGACTGTGAACTTTAGAATTTGTGCCTTTGGAAAAAATAATCATACCATAAACGATATTTCTTTCAAATTTTACCAAATACATCTATCTATTTGGTTACCTTAGGTCTATTTTCTTCTACGGAACTTTTTTAAACAGTTTTATACACCGCACATGCCAGTGGTCTCAGTAAATGAAGATTGTGGTACTACTGTACATATGTCTAAACAGCTGACTGGCCCTGTACATGTTTATATTCCATATATATAAACCATGCGCTTGATATTACTATTTTGTATACCATGATATAACTGTAATAAAATCATCATTCCTCATAAGAAATATCATTACGTTATTTTTCAATAATTCTTAACATTTTCAGTTGTCCATTGGTGCAGTCAGGTGTTTTTTCTTTGATGTTAATTGACTGATAAATGATTTTGATAAAGTTGTATTCTGACTTCTGTTAAAGTTAAGAGTCTTCAAATTAAAGCCTTTGGAAAAATTAAATTAGTACAAACTAGACTAAGTGCACTCTTTTAATATATAGTAGCCTATCATACGTAAAATTTTGCAATTTTAGATAACTTAAACCATGAATTTATAATATCTTCTTCAAGCAAATATTCAGTTGTATTTAAAAGTCAGAGTTTGCAGGTTAAATTTGATGCCATGTCAATCAAATTTACACAAAGCCGTCAATACACATGTACCTAAGTGGTGAAGTTAACAAATTTAATTTCCATGATGTTTCTGCGTTGATACAGTTTTTTAAAACATTAATTAGGGAAAAAATAAAAAAATAATTACATTCCATGTTGCAACAGTGGTTAATATGTCGTTACATGTAGCATAATTAATACATTTAATTCAAATTTCAAAAAATTCATCAAATTTAAAGAGATAAGAAAAATCATATAAAAAAATACATTGTGCTTTATGGGCATTATTTTATTAACTAAAAAGCTCATATCATATATTACATACATGTAATAACAAGAATTTTATACATAAATTTTTCACTCTAACTGTTATGATCTGTCATTCACTGTGGTCAATCATTGCTGGAATCCATTTCTGCCGAGTTGTCTTCTTCTTGGTCAGCCTCTGTAGGATTATATTTCACGATAATATCCAACAATTTGTAAATCTGCTCCTCGGTCAAACGCTCCTCACTTTCTTCAATAATAAGCTGAATCTCGACAGCAGTGGTGGGGCAAAGGTTCAAAATCTGTACTTTTTCTGCCTTGGTTAAATTAAAGGACTGGAGTTCCTTCATGAATTCAGTGATGCTTTCTTCTGATTGGTGCTTGCAAGGTTTTGTCTCTAGATATTTGATGGTTTCATAGGTTATAGTAGCCAGCTGTTGTTGGTGTTTGTTAGGTTTGTTTTGTCCTCTTCCTGCCTGTATGTCTGTTAGTAAACCATACACTTCAAAGTTACTAAGCATGGCTGAGTTCTCATTGACTACTTCCATGATGAGGCGGTATTATGATGTTGGGTATAGCTTGTTGAGTTGTTTCACTGTTGCAAACCTTCCTGCTATAATTGTATACACCCAGGACAGAAGAACTATCACTAATAGGAGCTGGAAAAGATATTAAATAATGTGTAAACAAAATTTAAAACATTCTCATAAAAACTTCATTCTGTCCAAAATTAACTGTTTTGGCTTCTTTTTGGGGGGGGGGGGGGGGGGGAAGGGGGGGATAATAGGGAGCGCAGCGAGGCGGCGCGAAGCGCCGCTCGCGTAGCGAGCTCCATAGACAACGTGTACGAACGGAGGAAATTCGAGTTGAAATCTGCACATTGTTCAAAGAAAATTTTGTGGACCCGCGTGAAAACGTTCTACTATCCCAGTGATCCTTTGCGGTGCATAGCAACTTGGCGGAACAGGAAGCGTTTCTAAGGAAAATTCTTACCTGTAAATCGCATACATCATTTTCATTTAATAATAAAAAATCCTTTTAAAAACATTAAAGTAAACAACACATATGCTTACGTAAAAAACTGTACCTATGACGTCATTTCCTTCCCCGAATTTGTCCGACAATTTACGAAAACTGTCGAGCGCAAAAAGTTAAGTATGACGTCACAGTGATCTCGCGTTTTATATTCCCGCGATACATTTAGAGGTGGATCAAGCATCTGTACTGAATGTAACGTGTAGGAAGTACACAGTAGGGAGTTAACGTTAATATTGATACTGCGCTCACTATTAACGGTGACTCTTTGGCTGATTAGTTTTGTTTTGATGATTTTTTTGGGGCACAGTAAATACACATGCAAGTTCCATGCTAAATTTATTGTCATATTGATCCAATCATTGTATACGTTAGGTAGGTGACAAAAAATTATTAAAAAAGAAAAGTCTAATCATTATTAGATCTACGTGTAGCCACGTCATTATGTAATGAATAAATAAAAGAAAAAAAATAAACTGTTAAAATATCTACATGTATTTGTTATAGTTGCATATGTGGTCAAACCTTTCAATAATATTGGATATCACACACTAAAAAAAAGGGGGGAAGGCACGTCTACAACGCTTATATAGCGTACAAAAATTAAAAAGATTAAAAACAAAATTGATGTCACAGGAAAATTAAAACACCGGTAACAACAAGGAACAAAATGAGAAATAACACAGACACACAATTTATTGATTTTAATGATCATTATTAAAAGGCAAAGAAGAGATAAAAAAAAAAAAAAAAAAAACCCGGCTTTGTGTTTATCAAAATATTTTAATAAGTCTGTTTAACATTTTATTAATGCTCAGTGGTATTTTTTGTTTAAGTGTATAAACCTAGGAAGGGACCATTGGAATAAAAGTTTGATATCTTTCGGTTCCTTGCTGTGGTAAAAGTTTTCGAGACAAAGCCAAAGTTTTTTGGTTTGGTTAAGTCCACGGGTTGCATTTAACAATGATGACAGATGTGTGACTCCTTCTGCGCTCGCCCCAACTGTCATACCGTAAAACATATTATTTTGATAATCATAAATACCTTTGTGCCCAAACTACATTAAGTAAAATGAAAAACGTCCAGATTTTCTGGTTTGAAATGCCCCCTCAATTGCCTCAGGTTTCAATATACATCCCAAAATAAAAAGCGTATGGAGATTGTCCGACAAGCACGAAATTTTATTGGAGTGGCCTTATAAGAAATTCGTTTTCGTTCCTTTTGAGTTTCTTGGGGTAAAAATATATCATATATATCAATAAAGATATCACGGTTTCTTTCCCTTTTATTGACCTCAATTGTACTTAATTGAAAGGTACGTTTTTGGGGGGTTTTTTATCATTAAAAATTGTCAAAAAGTGACAGACACAATACATTGTATCTTGGAACAGACTACCAAGAGTGTTGTTATTTTTGGTACAACTCCCACATTGTAACGTTACATCATACACACACAAAACTGTTGCTAATTTTTAGAGTAAACCTTTTATGATATAAATAAAATGTTCAAAACATTTTCTTTGATGAAACCACTATTCTTTTTAAACAAATAACAAACAGCAAGATAATTAGGCTATTTGTATACAACAGTACAATACTTCTGAACACATTATATTATGTTGTGGGCATGTTGGAGCGGTTAGCGTGTTGGAGCTTGCCATGTATGCAAATAAAATAGAAATAAAATCGTTAAGAAAGCACATACAATTCGTGATCCTCAAATGTTGAAAGTATATAAATACCAGTATATTTACTTACGACTATCACCAAAATACTTACGAAATTCAATATATAGGAAACAGTCTTCTTGCTGACAATATACATTGTTTTCAACGACACTCGCGTATCACGACCCCGATGTTATTTATTTAGAGACTAATAGCCTGAAAATATTGTTTATCTTAATTACTTCTATTTTTATGATTGAATTTTAATCATTGTATTGATAATTTTGTTTAGTTCAAAAGATTCAAAGCTAGCTTATGATATATAATATGTTTCATATTCATGAAGAAAAAAATTCAGTTTTATCAGAGACATAAATATATTTATGTGTCTGGTTATACCAGTTATACTCTGTCCCGAGTTTTTGCTTCCACCACTTTTTGCTTGATATTTCAATAGTAGTAAATATCTTTGTGCTCAAACTATGTTCATCCACTAATATGAAAAATGTCCAGATTATCTATTTTGAAACGCCCCCTCTACCGCTTCAGGTTTCAATACACATCCAAAAATTGAAAGTCTACCGAGATTTTGCATTGCATCAGCCATTAACAAGCCCGGATGATAATGTTAAAAAATTGCGCGATGTATTCCGAGTGTATTCCGAATGGAGAAAAGATGTAAACATTCCCCATTATAAATCTCCGTAAGGAATCTGTTTTCGTTCCTGTGAATTTTTCTGAGTGGAAAGGGATAATTGTTCAATGGAGATATCTTGGAGATATTCCCTTTTAACAATTTCAACTGCATTTCTTTCACAGGTATGTGTAATTTTATTAAAAATCATCAAAAAGCGATGGAAGCAATAACTTGGGACAGACTATAACTCCTTAGACATGTTAGAGACATTATTTCAGTATAAGATATTTTTAACTGTTTAAACTGTAAAAATAAATGTCCAAAACGTATTTAACAGAATGGCTACAAACTGACACAGGACAGACTGAGAGTACAAACTCACAGTGAAGATTCGTGCGAGTATCGCTTCATCAACATGTAACGTAACGTCACTGTTGGTCGAAACCGAAAGTAGAGATAAATCTTGGTTACTAAACACGTATGAATGTTTATAAATTTCAAGTTAAGAGGGTATGCAGTTGTTTTGTTATAGAAGGAAATTACATTCGAGGTAGGCCTAAATAAACACGAACATATGTGTCAATATAATCACAGACAATAGGAACGAATTCAACCGTGTTAATTAATTTACGGTAAATATTTACCATATTGACAATTGGATAATTATGTTGAAGTAATCAAATGGTTTTGAGGCTCGTAACGATCGTTTGTTTATTCGAAGTGTACATCAGTGTATTTAATAATTAGGCATACCGCCCGGTATAATGCACTTATTTAATATCATTTATCGAGTGCCTCGATCTCATTGTTGTTAAGGCCAGTCCATTTGAGATCAAATTCTTTTCTGGCGTAGTTGCTCAAATCACTTTGCTTGTGTATATATGTACTGCATTGGGAGGGCATTTCTGTCCAATTCTGTGTTTCTTAGAACAAGACACATTTTTAAAAATTAGTATGTTTAACTTTAACTAGATTAGTAACAATTAGCGTCACAAGCAAAAAGGAAATCCCAGAACAACTGGTGAATGTAAAGGATATTAAGTAACAACCATTGCACAATCTCTTAAATTTTAAAACCAATATCACGTGAACCTTTTTCATGAAATAAATCTGGAGAAAGCCTTGTCTTTTGAAAGACTGACTGACATATACCGTTGATTCCAATGCCAATAATAAAAATTAATCCTATTTTCTGGAATTCCTGATGCGTTCAATAGGTTAATTAAGTTTATGATTTAATTAGTAAATAATTATGACATCTGTCTTTTTGTAATTTTTATCCAGATTTGTAATTCCCGGTTTCGTTTTGGTGGTATTCGTGATTGTAGTTTATTTTTGGCGATCTCATGATGCTTCAAATACATCCTTACCTGAGCCTAAAGATACCAAAGAAATATTAAACAATGATATTTTATTGGAACTGAAAGGTAAGTCTTTTGTTCAAACGATTGTATTCATAATGTTATACTACTCGAATTTTCAAATTTCTTGGATATGTATTCTTTATTGCATTACTTAAATCAAATACTTCTTCTTTTTAGATATGTACATGTTATAACGTTTATCAAATGCTTTGCGTTACATGATCCAATAATATTAAGCCATTTGGACTCATGATATTTTAATAAATAATATTACTGCAGCGCTTGTCTTAAAAAGAACAGCTCACAATATGTATAGACGTACATATTACACGATAATTTCGATTCCATCAATTTTCTTGTGACTTTGGCTCTTTTGAAACTAGAATTATTTCCATTTATTGAAAATAGACTAAACCGTTGCACAGAATTTCGCAACTTTATAATAAAGACAAAATGTGTAAATATGCATATTACTAGGGATTTCTAATTTTGTTTTTACTATTTATTGAATTATGTATATGTACTGAACAGTTTGTCAGCGCAGCTCCTTTTAATTAAACTGCTGCACAGAATTTCTTGAAAATTTGTAGATAATTCGGACATAATATGCATATGTGCATATTACTAGAAAATTCCGATTTTATCTTGATATATTCGTCGTTTGAACTTAGAATTTTCTCCATTTATTTGTTATTGTAATGAAGTGTTTGTCAGCGCAACTTCTCTTAAAGTGCTTTACAGAATTTGTCGATAGTAAGAACACAATGTTTAGATGTTCATTTTACCTGGAAAGGTCGGTTTCATAAGATTCTTTGCATTTTGACCATTTTTAACTTAGAATTTTGACCAGTACAGAGTAGAATATAGCACAAAGACTGTTTGTCAACAAGAGCAACTCCTCTTAAACCCATAAATAAAATTTCACGAAACTTTGTAGTTGTTTAATTTGACGTGAACACTTGTCTTGGAGTTTTTGCCCCTTTATCAAATTACATATAGTTTGTGCTTTTAGTACTGTAACATATTTTGCCATTCATTATGTAGCCATGTCAAGGAATATGGGATAGGTTTTGTTATGATAGCGGTTTTAAGATATGCTTATTAAGCATATTTATTTATTTTTTATCTATTTCAGAAATCGAAAGACAGAATCGATTTGACAGAAACCTATATGTTTGGTTAATCAGCATCTTGATAGTGACTAACCTTTGTCTTTATACAACTATTGTAAAAGAAAAAGGGATCCCAAATACTGATATTTTAAAGCGTATACAGAAAATATGGAAAAGCGTTGGTCTTTTTTCTCAAACTGAAACCAAGAGGACAGCTCAGGTAATATTTTGATTTTATGATTCATTATTATACATGTATAACCATTGTTAACATCTGTATAAAACTCAAAAATATTGATGACACATCAATCTGTAGAAAAAAAATTACATTTTGTCGAAAATGACCTTTTTAGAGTTTTCATAATGAGACATGTAAAGAATAAGATTTTAACATGTATATATATGCAAAATAGTGATGGAAACTTATTGAAAACAGCGCCCACGTGGTTTTTCCGGATGAAAACTTATGAACACTTGATATTGTAACTTTTTATGCATAGTCAAAACTTGTGGTATTTTCATGTTGAAAAAAGTTCCTTACCAAATTACAATGTAAATAATTTACTATCACGTATCTTAAGACAGCAAATTAATAATATTTATTTTAAAGCTTGTGAAATGAAATGTATACATTGTATATAACTGTTTAGCAACGCATATTAATTTTATTTGTAGCATAGGTTGGAGAATTCCCTCTGTGTGGTGGGGTTTGAGGAGGGTGAGACACAGAGACATCATGTTGAGATGGCGAAGGATCTGGTCGGCCCTGACAAGAGACTTCAGATGAAGTCCGTGGTTGTAACGTCTCCAGATTCCCTAGTCAACATACCGCCATCTAAAGTACGCCTTACGCACACACTTAGTGACCAGTGGTCTCCGAATGTCAAATCAGAAATTTCAAGAGAGTTGTTAAAGAATGTAATTCATAGCAAGATCAGGAATACCACGTGTGTTCTAAATCAGAGAGTAAATGCATGCTTTTTAGACTGGTTTAGAATATACATGTGATTGACTATTTTGATTTCACGCATTTACTGTAACATATATGTATGTGTTGTTCATATATGTTTCTCTTTTTTCTGCTCGATTTGGAACAAGATTTAGTTTAGTGTTCAATTCTTAGTGTAAAACATGTATTAGAGACCTTTTCGTTGGATACTTATAGCATAGCCTTAATCAGGGCTGTGATTAAACTCTATCTTGACTTTGTGATTCAATAAACAGGCATGGAATTTTATTCTATGGGTGATGAAGAAAACAGATTGTTTGTTTGATTTAAATATTTTTAAACACGTATTCGCTTTGTTTACATTACAGGTCCTTTTGATGTTTGTGGACTACAATGAGAGAAATTTGATATTAGAGGAGGCGGAAGACGGAATACGGAGACGAACTTTGGATGTACTGATGAAAAGTGGAGGTAATGCCCTTACTAGATGACCATTTGTCAGTTTTTAAGGTTTGTAATGTCTTGACATGTTGGTTTTTGTGAATCTAATACATTTTGCTTTTATAGCACGTCTTGGTTCCGTTTTTACTTATGCTTTATAATAAAATGTGTATCAATATATCAGATTTTAAATTTCACGACAGTATTTACTTTAATTTTTTGTAGTTTTTGTATGCATTTGATTTTTAAAATTAAGGTTACTAAGGTAAGTATTTATTTATATATTGGGGAAAATCTTGATAAGAATAAAAATTTAATGTAAGCATGCTATACAACTCCTAGATAATTACTTGTATGTAAACAAACTACTAACAAACATTTTAAATTAGGCCATAAAAAGATAAGTTATCCAAATTAGCAGTATTTGAATATGATTACCTACTTGTAGTTGTTTTTGTTACAAAAACGAGTTTAAAAGACACCGTAATTTTTTTTTTACATCCTCACAATGTCAGGGGTCCTGAGTCCACTCGTCTCTGTAAATATTCTCTTTTCTCAACTAAAACAGTTGTTAACCAATGGGACACATTTTCGAAATCTACATTATTTTTAACTTTCAAAACATTTAGTTTTATATTTGGCCTATCGGGGCTGTCTAATATTACACAAGAATGATCACGAAAACACAGATTCTTCATAATTTGGCGCCTGTGTGTGGGGCTAGCTGCAGCTGTTAGTGCCAGTAATGGTACCCCGATGCATAAAGATCGCATCTCTCTTATGTGCGCAAACCACTCTCTAAATGGTCCTTCTTGATCATGTTCTAGCCCCCTAAAAGTATACACCAACTTGTACTTTAAATTTGAAGAATAAACATACATACTGTTTGTTAAACAGAAATTTTTATTTTGTAAACAAAGCAATTACAAAACGCATACTTAATTTATATTTTAAATTGGATTGCTTAATTGATATTTCATTACCATTGGATGATGGTGTGGGCCTCATCGACCACTATCAAATGGTGTTTTGATGTGAATATTGGACTTCTCAAGACACATCTCCATTTATCATCACCGACGAGATATTCAGGACTCCCAAATAAAAACTGAAAATAGCCGTTCGTTACAGCCTATCTATCCTTGTCATTTGATATATATTATCAAAACCGATTTGGTTTGACTTTTCCTATTGCGTCACGATCATTTCTGTCAGCTACGTCATGCATAAATTATACACGCCGCCGGTGTGAAAACTATATGATTGGTTAACTCCTATTTTTAGGCCGAGTTATCAGTACACGCTTATGCAATGCCAGAGCTGAAGGATTTCTCAGAACAGTTTATTTCCCCCCAATATTATTCATTCAAAATCGACTATCCCGTATGTTTAAATTCTGTGCTAATCTCTCTCTCTCTCTCTCTCTCTCTCTCTCTCTCTCTCTCTGTTAACGGGCGTTGAACCATAGCCTCAAGCTACGGTCCAGAGTACGGCGTTATAAAAAATATAATATTTAAAAGTTGCATGTGCTAAGCGTTCATTTCATGTAAATACCGTAAATGTATAATGCACATGTATTACCTACTAACTAGCCAGTCAAAGTGATAGGTATGAATTCCTCGATTTCTACACCTTTCGATCGGCAATCGACAGTCAATAAAAGTATTGAACGATGGTGTGAAAGAACGAGACGGAAGTGGAGAGTGCAAGGAGGTTTGTACATGTGCGTCTTCATTAGGCAAGTGTCCGATTCGTTTCTCTTCTGTTGCCCTATCACTTTCGGTGTAAATATATATACTAAAATATCCACAAACCATTTACTGCAGATTTCTTTATTTTACCTGTCTCTGAACCCCCGATCACCCGCTCCATACATGAACACTGGTTTGTTTACATACATAAAAAATACAGTTCTTGATCCGCTTTCCGAGTACGGTTAAAGGTTGTTTAATAGGAGAAAGTTTGGGGCGGGTAAAGCTACAATTATTAACAGTAGTAAACTAAATGAAGAATTATTTAAATGGATTATTTTCACAAAAGGTGGTATGGTATGATGTAAATATTTTTAAAAAATAGTGTTATTTTTATACGCGGCAAATTGCCGTAAAGTTTTTTTGTACATGTAAGTATTGTATGCACTGTAGCTTTATATTTTCTAACCCAAAATTTATACACAGAGCTACAGCTATATATGTTATGTACCGTATGTATTGTAAGTGTACACTTTCGAAAAATAGCCCAATTTCGACAGTCACGAGTACCCATGTGAATTTTTCATTCTCTGATATGTTGTTGTTCTGTCCGTGCATAATTTAGTCTTTGTTAACCAGCAGCCAATCAGCGGTAAGCTGAATCCACCAATAAAAAAACTGTGGTTAAGGTGCGGGTATTGTTTATGTATGACGTAGCTGAAAAAGTTGAACGCGACGCGATCGGAAAAGTCAAACCAAATCAGTTCTAGTAATATCTGCACATCCATCGACCCAAGCTTGTTCAGCCTCTCTCTTTGTTCAGACATAATGCTGCTAAGTGGAGCAATCACAGTCGTAACACCATTCTCTCCGAGAACAATTGGCGAGCTTTCGTACTCTGGAGATTTCCCACTCCCCGTCTTCATTCTTAAAAAAGTGTCTCTTCCTTTCTTGAGCGCATCTACCGCCGAAATTTGCTGTTCTGTCATCGATTGTACACTGAATTTTCTACAAACTCGGTTCACAACATCTAATTCCGCCATCTTGTCTGTATCGCCATGCAAAAGGTTAGTTGTAAGGCTTAATGTGACTGGTCGGAGGATATTGAGATGTGTAATAATCCCCGTACGATGTCGCCGCAGTCAGCCCGCAAAATTTCAATTAAGTTTGTCAGGGGTCCCACGGCCACGAGTGGACTCAGGACCCCTGACATTGTGAGGACGATTTTCTTATAGAACAACTTTAAACACCTTAACTAGTTTTCATTATAAAAATGCAACTAGATTTGTAAGACATTGGATAGTATTCTATTTTGGTTTATAATGAATAACGAGTTAATAATCTTTTGTTTAATAATATCCTAATTATATTATCTTAACAATAAAACTGTACAGCTTTACCAATGTACAATACATTTCAGTTACATGAGCATACAACTAAACTGATCACAAAATATTCATTAATCCAAAAAATCAATAGTCATAGATTCATAAAATTTACATCTTTACTATTAGTAGTTTAAATGTTGCTTAAAATTATATACATTTAAAGCAAGAAGTAATATTGTTTTTAATTGAACAAAACATTAAATATTCATGAAAATATATTTTGACATAAAATTATTCAACATGAATAATTGTGTCAAAAAATAAAACAAAAAGGATGACCGTTATTATGAAATCAATTATAAAGTTATTGTGGATCAAAGTAGATATACATTGAACCCGACAATTAACCAAAGGAAAAATGCATGGTTAGATGTACGAGTTTGACACTCGACCCACTTCTGAAAAGTGTGCTTCTTGGTTGTTAAGTGATTTTCTTACAACTATAAATGTAATAGTTCCAGTCCGAAGTTCCTTATGATGCTTCCTCAAAGCCTGTACTAGTATTGGAATGCATGTTCAAGAAAGATGTATATGTAAAGACAATTTAAAATTACAGTTTGTAGAATATTTAGGAGACACCATTAAAAAGTTGAATTTTAAAAAAATAGGATGTACATGCATTTGAGACTCTTCCTGGTGTATAAATACTTTAGGCCTTACGTCTTTTATTAGACAAGTAAGGACTTTGTTGCGTCAGAAAATTTAGTCCTTTTGTTGATTACGAAAGCTTAAGACATGATAAATGGTAGACACATCAGTTCTAAAAACAAACAACTATTTTTTGTTTAATATTTTATATTTTACCAATATTTCCATTCATCCAATTTTGTTTCTATTGAAAAAAAACTAAAGCCACATTTTTGTTTTTGTTTTGCTGAATCATACATGTAGCTGAAGTGATCGTGGTTTACTGCTGGGAGCTATCCTCGAAGAATTTAGAGGAGGGATACCTGTATGCCCCTAAACTAGGTTCCGTCAGCAAAGTTCCCAGACTGATTGAGCTCAGTAGGAAGAACTCTGTCTACAGTATTTACAAACACTTCAACCAGCACCAAAAGTCCGCCTATCAAAGGAAACTAAAAGAGCTTGAAGACTTCATCAAATGATTTCTTGTACCTAATATAATGTGAGGAAGTTATTTCACATTATTTTTTCTGGTTTTTATCTTTGAATTCAATTTTTATCAACAGCAAATTTGAGATTTCTAAGAGATATTATTTTTGGTATGTGTTAGGCACACATTCTTTTTACAAATATTGAGTATTACGTCATGCATATTATAAAATGCTTGTTTGGTACTAATAAAGAATTACTTATACTTTTGCTGTTTTATGTATTTGAAATATTTGATGTATTTTTGTATATATTGATGTATATCGCAAAACAATGAGTTCCTTTTTTACAACTTAACCGTAACCAATACGATTGTTTGAAGATGTCCTCATAAGAAAGCTAGCCCCCGGAAGCTCCTGGGTTTTCGTGTATTTTGAAGGTAAAACCAGGCTCAAAATAGCGGTATTTTTTTAGTTTTGTACCTGGTACACTTCACACAAAAGCCTATAACATATATATAACAATTTGACACATATTGTTACTTATACCTAATACATGTATTTGATTAAAAACAAAATATTTTAGGCATTTATGAACTCCCAAAATTAACCAGGTTATCAAAGTTACAACATTCTAATGACGTTACGGTATCCGACCCCTATTAGCTGTTAGAAATATCTGATGCATAAAATCTTCAATATTCTTATATTGAAATAGTCTATTTACCTAGAAAAAAATTCAAAAAATATACAGTAATTAATTAATGATTGCACATAGACTATCTGGTTTTAAATGCAATTATATATTTACCTTCGACAAGCTTTTAAATATTCAGAAATTTTTGCTTGCATCGCAATAGGGAAATGACAGCAGCAGTCTACACTTGAAACAAAACTGCTGAGATTTCCAGTCGATTCTTGGTCGAAGCCCCAAGATCAGGCCCCTGGGGAATTTGATGCATCCACCATAATGAAATGACCAACACTGCTTGTTTTAAACACAGTTAAATTGGTTTGTTATCAGAACCCGTCAACAGACATTAGGATCAGAATGAGATAGAGCAGCACAATTACAGTCAGCATAGCACAGCTAGTGTATCAATGAGGTGTAACATTGAGTCAGGCATAATTATAAATAAAGTGAAACACAAAATGCTAACTTTTCTATGTAAAATTTATCAAATCATCTACAGTCATGCATACTTTGAAAATTTTAGGGGGGGGGGGGGGGGGCGTGCGCCCTCCACGCCCCCCCCCCCTTAAATCCGCCAGTGCTAGATACAAAAGCCGAAAACTTGAGATTATGCACCAAAATCCGAGGCTGCGTGGCGTAGTTTGTCATCGTAGGGATGTTTTACCTTCAGGCACGTAGCATCAGGGGGGGGGGGCCTGGCCCCTCCCACTTTTTCTGGCAGCAACAATTTTTTAAAAATTAACATATAAAAAATTGAATTATCATGGTGTTGCCCCCCCCCCCCACTTTTTTGGGAGTATGTGAAAAAATTGATATCAAAATAAGGAAATGAGGAGTGAAATTGAAGTAACATACTACGCCATGTAAACATGTGTGTGTTCTTTCTATTTGTATATGATTAGCAAAGTGATAACGAAGTAATAAAACAATTACAAGGATAACTTTTTGTTATTCAGTTTTGAGATAAGACAAGCTGTCCGCCATTTATTGTGAGTGAGTCTATAGCAATAGGCATTTCCGGTAGAAATGTAAACAATAAACAACTGTCAATCAAATCTGAGGAAAATTTGAATTTCTGGTTCACTTTAAAACCTTAAAAGAAAATTTCAAGAGAAATAAAGCATATATAATTAATCTTTTATTATTTGAAAAAGCCTTTTAGTTGACTTGAGTTATGGAACAAAAATTATTTTAAAATTTTTGTTGATAAATGTTTAAATTAAGAAATTTCTTCTCTGAAGTGAAAGGTGGCAAGAAAATAGAAATTTCCTACATTTTACTCATTGGCTGCTATTTATACCCCAACCCCGGTATTGATAATGGGCGAGTTCGATCATTAACTAGAGTTAAACCACGATAGTAAGGAAAACTTATGGTGCGCATGTTTGTGTTCGAACGCACATTGGTCGATGTCTGGTTAAATAAATGAGAAAGATGTTAATTGCTACCCAAATTTTACTGTTCATGAAAAAGGACGGACAATACCTTGTAAACACATTAAATCATATTTGAGGACGCTTAAATTTATCACATTGGATGTTGTTATGATTAAAAAAAGCAATTTTTGGAGGTTTCGCTTTCCGCCGCCATCTTTAAACTACCTGACTAGAGACAGACCAGAGACTCTCCGTTGGTTGGACCACGGTTTCATTTTAGTCGGACTAAAGTGAGTTCGATCTCATTTTAGTCGAACTACGGCGACCGTGGTTTGTGATCAAACTCGCTCAAAGCAACAGCTGTTCCAAATGACACGTAAGTCGCATCGTATGGTGTTTTTTCCTTGAGACGAGAGATGTATGTATCTAGGTAAATGAGCACAATACTCAGTTCAAGTATTTAGTTTTATGTTTTATGTTTATGTTTGATTGATTTAAAAGACATTTGGATAATATTTGCTTTAAAGATGTAAAATATTAGCAGTGTTTATATGACCATTTGTCTTTGATTTTATATACGATCTAAAGTCACCATTCGATTTGAATAACAGAGTTTTTGAGTGTCTAGACCATCATCATGACCTTATTGGGTTTGAACCTGCCGCCTTAGCTTGATAGCAAAATATTCCGCAGACTATGACCGGAATTGTACTTGTCAGATTTTAATGTTTATCCCATTAAAGACCTGTCCATGAAGTGACACTAGGCGGTATAATCTATGCATGGACCTGATCAGACTATATTTCCCGGATCCCTAGTTCGAGAGCAAACATAAACTACATGTAGTATGTATAGTCCTTGTCATAGTTCAATCTTGCAGATCACCATTTACTTGTACATGAGTTATATATAGTTGTTCATGAATTTATATATTGTTAGTTTGTTGGAGTAAAACACTAGTATGATGTCATTTCAAGGTTCCTCGGGATTTCCTGATCTAAAGCCCATAGTTTTCCGGTACATGTTGTTTAAGTTTTTACTTCAGGCGCGGATCAAGAGGGGGTGTCAGGGAGGGGGGGGGGGGTTCAAATTTCTTAAATTTATGTGGTAAAATTTCTGATAATATGCCTCGGAATCCCTGGCAATCTCAAACTCAAGTAACCTCCCCCCCCCCCCCCCCCCCCTCTTTCTTGGAAAAATTTCCCAAGATTTCTTTTTTTGAAATGCTTCATTTAGCTTATCAGGTTTTAATACATGGCTGAAAATAAAAAGTGTACGGGGATTTTGTATGTCTTGAAGAAGACATGAAAGTACCCATGGTGAAAACGTTAAAAAGTTGTGCGAGGTGTCCCGAGTACTTCCGAATTGAGAAAAGATGTCAACATCTTCCCCGTGATTTTTTCATATATTTATTTCAGTTGCACTTTTTTTTTTTACAGGTATCTTAATGTTTGTTAAAGTCGTTTAAAATTTACGTAAAGAATAACTTAGGAGAGACTATAGTATCTTAAACAGAGTATTCATTGTTTTGTTGTAATCCAAAGGAAAACATTTCCTATTACAATTTTTTCCCAGAAATACTGTCAGTACAGACCTACTTAATCCGAAAGCCGATTTGTGAAATGACACATTAAGTAGATTTTAGAACTCAAGCCTTGCTAGAGTTCTTGATTTGAAAATATTTTTATTGTACAAAATTACAACAGGGATTGGGCACAAGTTCACAAACTTAGATCGCCCTCTCCCAATACAAGTATATAATACAGTAAAAATAATGTATGCACAACATGTAAGGTCAACAGATCATATGACAGTTATATATAAATTTTCAATGGTGTACAAACATCAACTAAATCTTTTTGTACCTTTGATATAACGATAAACTAGAGAAAATAAATGTTTGTTTTCGCTGACATTGATTGCGTTGTCACCCCAAAGTAGGACAAGAGTATTAACAATATTTAAATTTACAATATTGAAAATTTCATTAAGCATAATATTTCTGGCCTATTTATATTTATTATAAGTGAACAAATAATGATAAGTGTCTTCGAGCTTGCCACACGAACAGAGTGGACTATTAATAATATTACAACGAAAAAGATCACTATTTAGTACACAATTATGACGAAGTCTAGTATGAATAATACTCAAATATATGTCACCATAAGTAAAACAAAATCAGGTTTTGTTCGACAGGTAATATCATTCTGATTTATGATAGAAAGATGTATTTTTTCTTTAAAAATGCGAATGGAGTCGCTTTCACGGACATCGTTTGAAAGCGCGTTCCATTCGTTAACAACAGTGGGAACAAATGAAGATTTATACAATTGTAAACGACATTTTGGTATACTATAGTTTTGTGCATTTCTTGTTAAATAATTGGATGCATTAACACGTTTATTTGGGAAAATGTTCATTACATAATTGGGTAAAAAGTTTCTATCAAATTTATACATGGTTTTCAGCCTGGACATTTTCCTTCTACTATCAAGTGTTTCCCACCCTGTTTCGAAATAAAGAGAATCCCTAGAAGCAAAAATAGGTAATCCTGTGACGATTCTTGCTGCAATCAATTGTATTTGTTCTAATCTTTCGGAATCAGTGAAAGTGCACCCGCCCCATACATCAGATGCATATTCTAACTGAGGTCTTATAAATGAAGTATATAACAATGATAGTGACTTTCTATTAAGTTTGAATTTGAGTTTTTTCATTAGTCCCAATTTCTTTTGAGCATTTGCTATAATAGAGTTGATATAAACTGTCCATGAAAGATCCTCAGAAAAAATAACACCTAAATGTTTGTGAGAAGACATGAATTCCAAATCACGATCTTGAAATTTTAACAAGGGATTTACAGTATTTTTTTAATATTAAAATGAACTGCTTTTGTTTTCGAAGGATGAAGCTCAAAAGCCATTTCTTAGACCAAATTTCCAGATTTAAAAGATCTTGATTTAGATTAAATTCTATATCTTGTACATTGATTGCAGCATGTTGAAAACTATTATCATCAGCAAAAAGTCTACAGAATGTTAACATATTATCTGCTATATCATTTACATTAATAAGAAATAACAATGGACCAAGGACAGAGCCTTGAGGGACTCCGGCATTCACAGGCTTTGTAGACGACAACACTTCTCGATACATAACCTTTTGCTTTCTATTAACAAGATAACTATTAAACCATTTAAACAGACTCCCTGTGATACCATAAGTATGGAATATAAACAATAAACCTTTATGCCAGACGCGGTCAAACGCTTTTGACAAGTCACAAAATATCATACAACATGATTGGCCTTGATCAATTGCTTTTAAAATATGATCATATGTTTCTATAAGCTGGTAAACAGTTGAGTGGCCAGGTAAAAATCCAGCTTGATATTTATAAAAAAGATTATTGTCATAAAAATAATTGTACACATGTTTGAAAATAATTCGCTCCATTATCTTTGATACACAACTTAACAAAGAAACAGGTCTATAATTTGACATCTGAGATGAATCACCTTTCTTATATAAAGGAAGAACATGGGCTATTTTCCAGAGTTCTTCTATACAGTTTAGTATTATCTGCATTTTAAGAAACAATGGTCAAGCACAGTAAAATTACATGATCAATTCAAATAAAATAATTCAACAAAACCATATACTCATTCATATAATCAATGAAAGCTGGCTTTAAAGATACAAGCATGTAACACATTATTTATAGAGATTGCTTTTACAACCTACGAACTAACCGCGCTGAACCTTGCATGAGATTTTATAGTTCATAAACACATAACAGGTAACGATCGGACCCTCCATCTATTATTTTTTTTTTTCAAGATTTGGGATTAAATCTAGTGCCGGGTTTGAACATTGTAAATTTTAACCATCGTTCTATTCAATGTTAACGTTGTTTATCGCAGCTTACAAAGACGCAGTTGTTTATTCAAACAATAAGGGTTTTACCCCCGCAAATTTTCACGATACACCTGTGTTAAACTATTATGTTTAAGGAGGCTGAGTGATCAACACATCAATCATCAGATTTACCTTAAATTTTTAATAAGCGATAAACTTATGTAATTGAATAAAATTTCCAGGCAAATTGATATATAACTGAAATCTTATCTAACATCCTGGAAACGGACCTTAATTATCTGAAACTATAACAATATCGCAGATAGGATGACACTTCTTCCTTTCCAACACAATATCGAAGTACACCTTTTGACATTCTTATTTCAGCAAAATAAAGGCATTTAGTACTTTCAGTATTCTTGATCTTTTAATTAGCAAATTCAGACAATTCTAATTTATATATTCTATATTTAATATTGCATTAAAAGTTGGATATGTGCTTCTCTAATGTCTGTTTATGTCTTTTAATTTATTTAATAAAATTGTTAGGATCTTTTTTTAAGATTTGTAATTCCCAGTGTGTTTAGTGTGTTACTGGCGTTGATAGCGCTTCTACTTCATCAGTTTTGTCGACTTCATTCAGAGGCTTCAATATCATCTTCAGTGGTACTTGATAGCAACGAAAAAATATCAAACGAGAGGTTATATTTGGAATTAAAAGGTACGATTGTATTTTGTTCTTTTTATAATTGTAGACCTTGGAATTTTATTGTAATGTTCACCATATCGTCTACTTTTATTCAGTATAAATATTCATATCTTTATCAATTTTGTTTCATACAATTTTGAGTTTATCAGTTGGATCTTCTTTTGTAAGAATGATATTTTTTGCAGCCCCCTTTTTAAAAGAATGGTTGTACAAATTACATAACTAAGACATATTCTACTGAACGTAGTTTGAAATTAATTTTCTTTTAAACCTTTGTTATCAATCTTAAGATATATGCAGCATTTACAAGTTGTGTCTGAAAATGATTTGGAGATATGTGGGGGTTTTTCTTTCAGAAATACAAAGACAGCAGCTATATGACAGATATTTCTTTCTTGGGATCATTTTCATTGCATTTACAATCCTCATTATCATCATTCTTGCGCCACATGCAAAAGAAAAATGGATTACAGGCATTTTAAACTGGATGCAAAAATTACAGAAATATGTCCCTGCGGTTACTGAAAATGAACCTAAGAACTTGAAGAAGACTTCTCAGGTAAAACTTTACATGTTTAGTTGTAGATCGAGTATTTGCATTATCCTATTTTTTATTTTAAAAAAATAGAATTCAAATTACCTTTAAATATGAAAAGTAATCAAAATAATACAATGAATACAGTACTGTTTGTGTTCAAAAGTCTTAAAATGTGTCAGCACCACTGGCACGTACAGGCGTAGGTAGGGTTGTCATGAAATGCAAAACACGCCAAATGAATGAGCTTGGGAACCGAAGGTAAAACCATCGATATCTTTTCTATACAGTAGACCTATGTTTGTTTAACCTAAGGAATAATCATACAAACAGGATGTAATATTTTTTCGTGGGTATACATTTCTTCAGATTATCAAAATTAGTGTAAAAAAAAGTTCCCTGCTCTGGAAGGAAAAACGTAAAACCAAGAACATATGAAAATTGCATTATCAATTAGCTTTTTATCTTAATATGTTCACTTGAAATAAACGCAAACACAAAGGTACAACTTGGTTTTTACCAATTGTGTTTAGTGATTATGTTTGTAGATAAGGTTGGAGAACTCCCTCTGTGTGGTGGGGTTTGAGGAGGGTGAGACACAGAGACATCATGTTGAGATGGCGAAGGATCTGGTCGGCCCTGACAAGAGACTTCAGATGAAGTCCGTGGTTGTAACGTCTCCAGATTCCCAAGTCAACATACCGCCATCTAAAGTACGCCTCAATCGCCATCAACTTATATATATATATATATATATATATATATATATATATATATATATATATATATATATATATATATAAAGCACAGGGAAATTCCCTTTTGTTGGAGCTCCAACTCCGCCCCGACCGAAGCCTCTGGAACCCATTCTCCTAGCAGTGAGTGGCCACCGCGCTACCCACTCGGCCATCTAGGCAAGACAAAAATCTTGCCTTCGATGGCGAACGGAACCTAGTTATATATATATATATATATATATATATATATATATATATATATATATATATATATATATATATATATATATATATATATATATATATATAATGTCCCTTCTTCAGGACAAAAGAAATAAAATACATGGGTAAAAACAAAGCAAACAAATCTTGCGTTACTACTTAAACTACTAAAGAAACTATATAAAAAAAAGACAACTACATTATAAACAGTTTCAGCAAAACGATTCAGAGACTCATGACTAATACTTTCACAGAGGAACTCTTTCATTGTGATTTCCCTTCAAGATAAATATTTTGTATTATACCCTTAATGTTCAAGCTCATGCGCAATTCATGTTCTAATGTTTATATTTTCTATTCAAGTACCCAAGCAATTTACAAGCCAATATGTACAATTGAAAACGAACAAATTTAACCATCTGTGAAAGTATTAGTCATGAGTCTCTGATTTTTGTTGTTTTATTAAACATCTTTTTAAGAATAAATACTTGATTAATACTGCAGATCCTTTTGATGTTTGTGGACTACAATGAGAGAAATTTGATAATAGAGGAGGCGGAGGACGGAATACGGAGACGAACTTTGGATGTACTGATAAAAAGTGGAGGTATTATGGCCCTACGTTAGATTATGAATGTTTTCATTGGGTAAATAATAATGAAGTTAAAAATTATCATGAATTCAAAATTTCAATCTTTCATTATCTGGTAATCGGAAATTAATTGTACTTCATATAATATTGTGTCCCAAGTTTCTGTTTCCACCACTTTGTGCTTAATATTTCGATAATCATGAATACCTTTGTGCTCGAGCTACTTTTATCCACGGGAACGAAAAAAAAATCCACATTATTTTTACACCCCCCCCCCTTCACCTCTTCAAGTTTCAATGCACAATCAAAAATAGAAAGTCTACGGGAATTTTGCATTGATGAGGTGTCAATGCAGAAATCTTGGATTTTTATCCTTAAATCGGTTTTGATTGTACTAAATAATGTTGTTTTTTTTACTGGTATTTGTATTCTCGTTAAAACTCGTCAAAACGCGAGGAAAGCAGTAACATGGGAATAGGCCTACCATAGCAGAAATCAAAACAATCTTAGCTGTCGAACGCATTTTTACTATCAAAAGAATTAAATAACATTATCCAAAAGGTAACATTTCTTCTGATGTAATAATTCAAGCTGCACCAGGTGCTCATTTGTTTCTAATCATAGCTGAAGTGATCGTGGTGTACTGCTGGGAGCTATCCTCGAAGAATTTAGAGGAGGGATACCTGTATGCCCCTAAACTAGGTTCCGTCAGCAAAGTTCCCAGACTGATTGAGCTCAGTAGGAAGAACTCTGTCTACAGTATTTACAAACAATTCAAACAGCATCAGAAGTCCGCCTATCAAAGGAAACTTAAAGAGCTTCAAGAATTCATCAAATGATTTTTTTTTCACATTCTTTGTGCTGGTTTTTATAATTTGATTTCATAGAGTATATATCAGGTACATAATTATTTTTTGCGTTGGTTATAATGTCTTTATTTATTTCTTTTTAATTGAGGTTTGTTTTTTTTTCGTATGGAGGTTTGTTTTGAACAGGTTTTTTTTATCCGTTATCTATTACCTTGTTTTCTTGCAATTTCAAAGGAAAAACAAATAGAAATGGTTAACTAAACCTGCTCAAGTTGATAAGCTATTCTGCTTATATGGAGTTTTTAGAAATAGCCAAGCTCGTACACTATACATGTACATATGACATTTCTTGAGTCATATTTTCCCGAATGTTTTTTAAACTATGTGTACCTATTACAAATTGTTTCTCCAAGTGAACTATCATGTATTTTAAACAGATATTCTATTTACTATAAAAAAAATTTAAGGAGCTAAAAATTCCTAGCAATTTTGGGGAAACATTCAATATTTTGGAAATTTAAGTATTAAAAGATTACGTACTTTGAACAATGTTTTCTTTTTACATTTTCCAATGAGTTTTTATTTTCAACGGCGCTAAGTTTCCACACTTTTTTAACATTTAGCAGTCTCAAAATAATTGTTTAATAGTTTCATATACTCTTTAACCAATCATTCTTGGGTTTTATTCTAGTATGTAAAATCTTTAATCTGAAATTGAAACTATTGCAATGAAGTTCAATTTTAAAAAATGGTTCAAAAAGTTTCAATCTTTGCTGTGTTAAAAACCCTCCTACGAGTCTTTCAGATACATGTACAGATGCTAATAGTTCTCTTTATTTTTTAATAAGTTCAATGTGCATACCTTTGCAGTCTTTTCTTTTCTGATAAAGAACATGTAAAGATATCTAGGTATATTACGGCTGTACTCATTTTTCATTACATTGGTGTAGTCATTTTTCAATCTTTTGACGACAGTATTCAATTAATTTAGTTTATATACTAGTATGTACTCCTGGAAACACACTTTTATCCATGTTATTAACTTTTATTTTCTTATATTCACATTTTCAAATGTCTGTGTGTGATAACCTTACAAATTAATTTTGAAGCCTGTCGCCCAATAATTTCATAAAAGATGAGCGACGCCAAATGGGCCGAAAAACGACATTGGCTGCGCCGCGTAGTAATACATTGCATGTGCTACATGAAAAAATAGTGGTTTTAAAATATTGTTTTAAAGTGTAGAAATTGGAAATAATATTAATATAAGGAATAAGGAATCATTCTTTGAATATTATGAGGTGATAATTTGGTCGGAATGTGGTCAAATCTATCATAAAGCCCTTTAGGCGTTGTTGGATTAGACCTTATTTGATTCCTTATTTCTTAAATAAAACCATATGTATTATACACATATATAATCACATTCATTTAGACGGTGTGTTTTCTTGACTGATGGTATTTGCAACCATTAGTGGCAGCTGTCTTAAGTTTCTTTTCATAAAGTTTATTTTCTATATATTTACATGTATACAATTTCTATTACATATCATAAATAAAATATATTTCTTTAACTCAGAACAGTTCATTTTTTATTTCTTTTGCTGCTTTTACAATTTGTATATGAAAAATAAAACCATTTTTCTAATTCAACTCGACCTAAGCTTGAAAATCTGAGTGAATTAAGTTATATGAGTTCTGAAGGACTGCAACAAAAGTCCGTCGAACTTAACTCGGAAAAAATCACAGGAACGAAAACAGATATCTACGGAGATTTGCAATGGGAATTATTATACTTTCATGTTAAATAATGAAATCTGATTGGTTTAGACGCAGTTGATAATCCGTTCTATTACCCTCAGCGTTATCAACACACTTGGCAACGGGTAACACTATATAAATAGTGCCTGTTTGGGAGGGTAACAGTTGAAATTGACATCCCGAGGAAACCATTGTCAACCGACGCATAGCGGAGTTTGACAATGGTTTTCGAGGGGTGTCAATTTCAACTGTTATCCTCCCAAACAGGCACTATTTATCTTATTATTCTAAATGTCTTAATTTAAGAGAATATTTTTACTGCTTTTAAATAGAAATGACGTGAATTCTACGGCGAACCGTACGCGCATAATTTACGCGCATGTAACAATTCGTTGTTTTACCCGTTGCTAGGTGTGTTGCTAACGCTGAGGTTAATAGAACGGATTATCAACTGCGTCTAAACCAATCAGATTTCGAATTTAACATGAAAATATAATAAAACGAATTGTTACATGCGCGTAAATTATGCGCGTACGGTTTGCCATAGAATTCACGTCAATCCTATATAAAATCAGTAAAGTTTTCTTTAAAATAAAGATATTTAGTATAATAAAATAAATAGTGCCTGTTTAGGAGGGTAAGAGTTGAAATTGATACCCCTCAAAAACCATTGTCAACGCTTCGCATCGGTTGACAATGGTTTTCTCCGGGTGTCAATTTCAACTCTTACCCTCCCAAACAGGCACTATTTATATATAATGTTGATATCTTTTTTCCATTCGGAATTCACTTCATCAATTTTAGTCGTGTATTGAAACAAAAGAGAATTCACGGAATTTGTTCATACTTTTAATTGATTGTTTGAACCCTGAGGTATTTATGAATATCGAGTAATTAAGCAAAATGTGAATCGATGATATCTTGGAACAGAGTATACCTAACGTTGGATACGGAAAATACTTGAAGATGCAAGTAACTTTGTCTTTTAGGCACTAACTTTTTAAATTCTTAAACACATTAATATATATTTGCATTCAGTGTATAATTCCCTTACATTTGCATTGGAAATCTGCGACATTTAATTTTCTATTAATACACTTTGATAATTCATGCGCCATGTGCACAATTACACTGTATTAACGTCTTCACGTGTGTGTTTTGAGTATTTATATTTTTGTAAGATTAAATGAAAAGTTTAATCAATACATAACCAATTTGACATTTACTTTTGAAAATTAATAATTAAATTATATCTACTTCTTTAAAAAAATATTTTTCTCTTCTAAGTTTCTGGAACATACTTCAAGTTGCGGAAGCGAACTAAATAACGTGTTAATATGGCTGTTCCATGTATGTTTCATATCCCTGACTGAGAGCGTATATAATGGCTTTACAGCGATAATACACATATAATTCATAAAAATAGACATCAGTAATGAAAATAACTATAATCATTCAATGCTTAAAGGAAATACACCAATGATCCAAGACAGTTCAAAAGATTTGTTGCAATTCCCTTTTTTTTAATACGGGTATAAAATTTTTAATGGAAATGGAAAAAAATGTTAGAAATATTGTAATAAAGACTTTATCAATGTTCTGAATTTCTATGACTTTTTTCAATATTTTACATCTTCAACTAAAACTTCTTCATCTTAAACTCTCGATATAAAAGGAGTTTGGTTTAAATATAAGTCACTTAGATATGTCATATAAGTCTTTAAATCTTTTAATCCAAAATGATACCAGAGGATCTTTGCCCAAAGACTATTTTTGACACTTCGATCCAGATTGTTTTGAGCAAATCTACACAACTTTACTTGCCCCTCACCTCTTCCTTTTGGATTCTTCCAAATATTTATATTGAATGTGTCCCTTCTTAATTTACTTGTAGGTGTATGACTGACTTCATCATTGAAATGAGTGACAATATAGATCTATAAAGCACCCTGATCTCTCTCTCTCTCTCTCTCTCTCTCTCTCTCTCTCTCTCTCTCTCTCTCTCTCTCTCTCTCTCTCTCTCAGGCGGTTTTTGGTTCATGTAAGTGCATTTAGTACTGCTTCAATCTCTCAAAATGATGCAGATGCCATTCACTTTCATTTTGGTAAATAAATTTTCCAAAATTTTTAATGTGTCCCTCCATTTTTAGACAGATTTTTATCAAACCATGTATTTAAAAGATATATGTACATGTACATGTACCTGTAATGCTTATGTTTTACGTTCATAAAATGGCTCAATGCTACCCATATCCATCAAACTAAAGCAAGATTTACATGTATGATATTTATTTTTAAAAAGTAAAATTTATCGTCTTTTGAATTCCATATTGTGGCGCAACAACAAAAAAGTGACTAGGGTAGTCATTCGTTATATACCTCATCCCGGCAATACATTTGCATCCTCAGTAAATACAAGTATATGTACATTGGCAACTGATTTGTTTTCTGATTTTAAATCCGGGGTTACAAAATCCGATCCAACTCTAAGTTTAGTCTTCTCGTTTCAACTTCCTCCGTTTTTTCGTCGATCATCGACAAAAAGAAAGACACGTAATCCAACAGAAATGGATGATGACGGCGTCACCATTCATTCAGAGGGAGAAGATGGTTTTGTTCCTGAAACGAAAAGCAAGAATACAGCATTTTTGTCCGTACTCTTCGATTCTGGTAAGAGGAATATAACAATTTCCTGGTGTGCATGTATTACGTTTTCTCAACATTTTGAGTTTATCTCTTCTTGTTTGGAGTTATACAGTGGTTTGGCCAATTCTGAATAATGAATAGATTTTGTAGTGCTGTAAATTCAGCCAAAATTTTAGGTAATTTTATGCCCAGTTCCTGTTTTTTATTTGTAATATCAATAAATGGCATTGTCATTCTGCCAGCACCTTAGCTTTGATAGCTCTACGCTTTATATATAGCCTACTTCGTATTCTAAATTTCAGTATTGACGATACAAGGGAGATTTACTAGAATTTATGTTCATATGACATTGTCAATATATCCTTACATCGGGGCTAGCATTTAATGTCTTTTACTTTCAAACTTGGTTGTTTCCAAAGAAAAGTTAGCTCAAAGCAGACCCCTCTTTGTCATAAAGCATTTTTACGAGGCACTAATAAGGGCTGAACATTTTACAAATGTCCCCTTTATTACCTGTACAAACTTCAAAATGATGCTGTTGTCTATCAATTTTTATATAAATAGTGCCTGTTTGGGAGGGTAACAGTTGAAATTGACACCCCGAGAAAACAATTGTCAACCGATGCAAAGCGGAGGTTGACAATGGTTTTCGAGGGGTGTCGATTTCAACTGTTATCCTCCCAAACAGGCACTATTTATTTTGTTATACTGAATGTCTTAATTTTTAGGAAAATTTACTGCTTTTATATAGAAATAACGTGAATTCTACAGCGAACCGTACGCGCATAATTTTCGCGCATGTAACAATTTGTAATCATGTGACCCGTTGCTAAGTGCGTTGCTAACGCTGAGGGTAATAGAACGGATTATGAACTGCTTCTGAACCAATCAGATTTCAGTATTTAACATGAAATTATAACAATAAACAATAGCACCCAGTTTGATTGAATTGATCATCCAAGCAAGATCTGGCCTGGTTTGTGGAATTCTGTTTACTAGCAATTTGTAATATGTTTTACGGTGTGACCGTTGGGGTGAGCGCAGAAGGAGTCACACATCTGTCATAATTGTTAAATGCAACCCGTGGACTTACCCAAACCAAAAAACTTTGGCTTTGTCTCGAAAACTTTTACCACCGCAAGGAACCGGAAGATATCAAACTTTTATTCCAATGGTCCCTTCCTAGGTTTATACACTTAAACAAAAAACTACCACTGAGCATTAATAAAATGTTAAACAGACTTATTAAAATATTTTGATAAACACAAAGCCGGTTTTTTAAAAAATTTTATCTCTTCTTTACCTTTTAATAGTGATCATTAAAATCAATAAATTGTGTGTCTGTGTTATTTCTCATTTTGTTCCTTGTTGTTACCGGTGTTTTAGTTTTCCTCTGTGACATCAATTTTGTTTTTAATCTTTTTAATTTTTGTACGCTGTACGTTGTAGACATGTTCCCTCCCCCTTTTTTTAGTGTGTGATATCCGATATTATTGAAGGGTTTGACCACATATGCAACTATAACAAATACATGTAGATATTTTAACAGTTTAATTTTTTTCTTTTATTTATTCATTACAAAATGACGTGGCTACACGTAGATCTAATAATGATTAGATTTTTCTTTTTTAATAAGTTTTTGTCACCTACCTAACGTATACAATGATTGGATCAATATGACAATAAATTTAGCATGGAACTTGCATGTGTATTTACTGAGCAAAAAAAAATCATTAAAACAAAACTAATCAGCCAAAGAGTCACCGTTAATAGTGAGCGCAGTATCAGTATTAACGGTGACTCCTATACTGTGTACTTCCTACACGTTACATTCAGTACAGATGCTTGATCCACCTCTAAATGTATCGCGGGAATATAAAACGCCAGATCACTGTGACGTCATACTTAACTTTTTGCGCTCGACAGTTTTCGTAAATTGTCGGACAAATTCGGGGAAGGAAATGACGTCATAGGTACAGTTTTTTACGTAAGCATATGTGTTGTTTACTTTAATGTTTTTAAAAGGATTTTTTATTGTTAAATGAAAATGTTGTATGCGATTTACAGGTAAGAAATTTCCTTAGAAACGCTTCCTGTTCCGCCAAGTTGCTATGCACCGCAAAGGATCACTGGGATAGTAGAACGTTTTCACGCGGGTCCACAAAATTTTCTTTGAACAATGTGCAGATTTCAACTCGAATTTCCTCCGTTCGTACACGTTGTCTATGGAGCTCGCTACGCGAGCGGCGCTCCGCGCCGCCTCGCTGCACTCGCTATAAATATCTTTGATATCTTTCATCCTGGATTTAAAGGGGAAAATAAAAATTAGATGTTTATACATTATTGAAATTGATTTTGAAAATTAGTCATTAAGTAATCATGTAAAACTACTAATTTATTCAATGTAATTTGAATTTTTGTGATCTAATAAATTCCACAAAGATGAGCAGCTCCAAAACATATTCAATCTTCTTTTTAAGACAAACTTATGAGCTACTAAATCTTTATTTACTGCAAATACAGGCATTATTGTAACTTGGTGCATGAATTGGGAAACAAACTCCATTTTCATCGTAACATGGCTGCCTTTACATTCCACATTCTTCTTGATCACATGGTTTTCTTAAGCAATTACCGGTATTTGTTAAAATTAACTACATTTAACATTGTCAAGTGCTAACACGATGTACTGAGTTATATTTTAAAACAAAATTAATTTACTTAATTTATTCACTTGTGCTTTACATGTGTGTTTAGAGAAAATTCAGACGAGACAGACTTCAATGTAGAAAAGTTCAACTGTTAGATAGGATTCATTTATGCATAAAATGGCTTCATATAGACATTAGAACAATAAGATACTCCAGTTACGATAATTTCTGAATAATTATTTATTTCCTGGGTATTAATTTGCTGCCTGTGTATAGAGGTTAGCAGTGTTTCTGACCGCAAGAAGACTGCAAGCCCCGACGGCTTTCACACCTTAAAAAATTAAACCCAGCCCCCACCTCAGATTTACCACCTGGTAAATTCATTCGGCCTCTAAGCATGTGTATTTATTGAAGCATGTGACAAATTCATTAAAATATTTCAAAATGCTTGTTTTTAGACCTTGGACATGACTATACAAACACGAACAGCATGTGTAAAATACATAGAACCATTATATCACAGATTGTGGTGGAGAAAATAAAATACATCACAAATATACATATATGGTATATCAGTATCTGGGTATTTCTTAGATAGATTTAATTTGTGTGAAAAGACAAATGTGGAAATTATGTTCTTTGAACACAGATGTCTGAAATTACATTTAGTTTTTTCTGTTAAGAATGTTATGTGCATTTTATTTTTTTTCATGTTTTTTGATACCGGTATTTTTTCATTTTTTTTTTTATATATTCTTTAAAAATATTTTACTAGTTACGTTTGCCCTAACCAAATCAGATAATTTTTTTGTCCTTAACAAAGTAGGATTTAGTTTAAGTCCAATCCACACTTTGCAAAAGTTGATCCCCTTTGCGGGGTCAACCCAAAGGTCAAAAGGGAAAAAACAACTTTTCTCTTCTTTATGCAACCAAATATTTCGGCATCCTGTGAAGAAATCTCTTGGAATTTAATTTGTTCCTTCGATGTGTGGGTTGCCCCAACTTGGGGCAATTCAAATTCACAGCGGAAACGGATTTCTAGTGTTAAATAACGAAGTTACAACCCTCTAAACTGCAAAGGCTACTGTAAGAAATATATGGGTTTTTCCCTAAAGATGGCGGCCAAGGGACATAACTTTTGTAAAGTGTGGATTGGTCTATAGTAAAATGTATTTTTATGCTTCCTAATAAAGGAACACTAAAAACACACCCCTTCCTTATACGATCATTGCTATGAAATAAACCCGTGGAAACACATCATCCAAGTTGTTTGAAGATTAGAATCTAGCTATGAGAAATTATTTGCAATTTAAAGTACAGCATTATGTTGTTGTTTTTTTAAATGTAAAAAAAAATACATTTGTATGTTATTAGCATTAGATATTTAAATATACACACAAACTACTTACTTTGCCAATGCACCACCTTAACAACACTGTACAGCTGCACACTATGGTTAATTTATAATAATCTGATTTTATTGAACAAAGTGTCTTGTTTATCAAATCTATTCTTAACCTATAAAAGATCAAATCTATTCTTAACCTATAAAAGTAAGGAGAATGTGAATTGAATTGGCACGGGTATCTTGTACAGCCTTGTCAATTACCTCTTGGAGAGATAGATAGGGTATAAAATCTTATGTATTCTTTTACCAAAAAAAATTGAAGTAGGAGGGCAAACTCTGTTTAATTTCAAATTTTCTTTCCATATGATTTCAAATTAGCACCAGCGGTATTGAACTATTAAATGACAGGTAATTTACAAATGATTTGGAAGTCAGGTAGAGACTTGTATGGGTTTAAACTTTTACCAATGTCTTCAGTAAATCAATCAATCAAATCAAACATTCAATTTCTTTTCAGGTGTAGAATATTTGCAGCAATATGGATGGTTTATTCTTTTGGGAGTTCTCATCCTTTTGTATATAAAGACCAAACTAGACCCCAAAATCAGGAAACTGAAATCCAAAGCTGAAGACATAAGCTACCAGAAAAAATTTGGTGAGTAAAGACAAAAAAGTATGGTTAGCATTCTTGATTTGTGGTTTCAGATGTCTGGAGGGTGTTTTTAAAGTATTTGCTCCTTTATTGAAGGATTTACTGAGAAATTAAAAAATGTCAAAGAAAGGACTAAGTTCGCTTTTATGCATTTTTTGCCCCCAAAATCAAAGTTTAAGAAAGAGCTTTAAAAATAAAGTGAAAGATAGTTAAAATCATGTTGGAAATAAATGTGTAAAAGGTTATCACCACAGTGACGTCATAATGTAGAAATTACGTCATGAAGATTGCATTATTTTGATAAATTGATGATTTGTGGCAAAATATGGGTGTTTTCCAATGGTTTTTCGACTAGGAAACATCGAGCGCAGGTTGCTCAAGTACCATTTTTTAGTATAATGTGTATAACTATCTGAAGAAAAACATATGTTAAAATCGCACTTGAGCAGACCTGCGCTCTATACTTCCGAATGCAAAATATAGAGAAAAAATGAGAATATTTTCATTTATTTTCAAATTTGCGGGAATTGGGTCATTTAGGTGACATCATAGATAAACAGCGAATGAGCAATGATGACTAAAATCAACATCAAAGTTGTAGAAATCCTCTATACAATGATTTGTGAAGATTTTATTTTTATACGATACAGTTTAAAAATTGGTTGAAATCGGGGGCAGATATTTGACCATACCGCACATAGTCCTTTATGAACAGTACAAGTTAGAACATGATTATCATATTTAGTAATCTTATTTAAAAAATTAAGACCATGGAAAACATCTGTAATTTGGTTGTGGCCATTAATTTTAGTTTGTATAATGGTAATATCAGGTTTTATATTTCATATCTGTAATATGTACAGGCAGTAATAATCAAAGACAATTAAAATGATCATCAAAGATAATTAGGATTTACATCAGTTTACTACTTTCATACATTTATCAAATGCTTGGAAAATGATGAACTGAACACAGATGCAACCCTAACACAACACAGGAAGTAGACAAGTGACAGCTACAGTGTATTGAAATTGATGTGATAGACCTGAATGTCTCCCCAGCATTCCGTTGTCAGACCTGTGGAAGTTTAATAGCATTTGCCTAGAAATTCCATTAAAATTAACAGAGACAAATCTGACCTTTCTTGCCAGCCATTAATGGCAGCTTGTTAAGCTTCTTCTTTTTTTGTTTGATGTTGGCTGTACTACAAAGAAGATATCTTAGATTGCAACAAGGACACTTACCTTAATTCTGATTGCTTTGAGAGTCAAGGTACACCAGACAAGCTCCTACTTATCATCTTAAGAACTGAATGCACCATATGCAGACACTTCTTACCTTTGTTTTGTCTTGGGTACATTGTTGTAGATATACTATAGAATGAAAATTATTAAATTGTAAAAAGATGGCTACTTTGTATTAATTCAAATGTGGGATAAAATGACTATATGCTTGTTTGTTTTATATGGTCCAGTCCCCTGACTATATAAGTGTACACACAAATCCCCTTCATTCTACTTTTGTTTAATATTTATGTTACATTAGTCAAGATGAGAGTATTGGACTGTTTCTTAAAGTTACATATATTGTAGATATTGTTTTTTTATTCATAATTCAGTTTCCAAGCTTAAATAAGAAACAGAATTAAATGCGTCGTATGCTAGCATCCTCTCACTTATTGATCATTAATATCATTAGTTAATAAACCTGAAACTGTAGTACATGTATAATATATGGGTATTTGTGAGTAAAATAAAGTCACTTGTTGACATTGAACCATAGATCCTGACACGACCCAGAGAAGACTGGAGGCCATGGAGAGGGCGCGGATGAAACTTCAAGAGGAACATGATGCCAAGGCAGCCATGTATGCCGAACAGCAGAAACAGGTAACCATTTACCATATATCTGGGGGGGGGGGGGGGGGGGGTTTGCGTGTCACAAAATTTGCGAAAACAGCAAAATAGGTAGCATTTTTTATTTTCATCAGTCATTTTTTGCGATTGAAAAAGGTTTTTTTTAGAAAATAATAAAGAATATAATTTCTGAGTAGTTTGATAATTTGCGATTTTAAAAGAGATTGTGCAAAAAACGAATATTAGATCATCACAAAAATTACCGGATATATGGTATGTCTTACCAAGTAGGTCAAAGTGCAAACTGTGTCTTGATTGCTGTTTTATCAAACACTCATCAGACCAGTTGCTGGAATTTATATTACTAATGGGCAAAGCTGCAGTATGAATTGCAGTGGTTATTTCATGGGTATTTTGTTTTATGATGCTTTGTCAGAAAGAAGAAGAAAAACGGAAACAGAAAATAGAAGAATGGGAGAATCTACAAGATGGGAAGGGATATAGGTCCAAGGTTAAACCTGTAAGTATTTCATACACGTAGTTTCAAGCTGAGCTTGGAGAGAAAGAAACTGGATGACTTGCATTAACAGTCTAGTTTCACAAAATACTGAGGTTAGTTCTTCTTTTTGGTTCTTGTTTTAATTTCCTTCTGGGTTTTTTTTTGTTCCAAATAGTGATGGCAATTCTCGATAAATATATTAAATTAAATGATTAATCATACCAATGAAATGGCAATTTAATCCTTTCAACTTCAATTAAACTAAATGATGGTGTATTAGACATTAAAAATGGTTGGATGATGTTACTTTTTCAACGCACAAGCCAATTAATAAAATCATTTGATTTGAAAATATACATCAGGTAATTGTATGATTAATATACATAAATGACTTTTTACCTGATATAGCAAAGATTTTAAAACAAGTTTATCTACTGATAATCAATATTGCAGTGATCATTTCATCACATACTAACAAAATGGGGAGGTGGAGTAAGATCATTGAAATATTGCTCCAATCTTTCAGATTTACTTAAAAATTAATTACTTTTTTCAAAGAACTTTTTTCATTGTAAGACAAAGATTAATTATCCCATAGCAAGAGACATAAGTCGTTTATATTAATTCTGTTTCTTTAAGCCTGGAAAGTTTGTTGAGTGATGTTTTCTTGCATTTAAATATCTTCAATGAAAAAAAAATAATGAAAAACATCAGCCTTCTTACCTCAAGCTCAGGTTGGAGAACTGATAACATTTTTTGTCTGTTTAGGTCATGAAAAGCACACTTTTTTGTGTCTTTACTTGTTTGAAATAATGTTGCACTTGTGTATTCTAGCAGTTATTTTATAAAGGTAATAAACCAATTTGCAGTGTGTATATACATGTAGATGACAAAACAAATAAGACCTAATATTTAGCTGCTTTATTTTGAAAAAATAAACAAATGCTTGTCAAGCTGGTTGGCATAGTTCCGTAAAGACAGCAATGTCTTTAGCCATATCGTAAAAGATTTGAAGAGGAACCTTTATTGCTGGCTCCACCGACCTCGTCACGTGGTACTGACAC